>NC_142042.1:58548730-58854859 GCF_982192425.1 Myodes glareolus | reverse complement strand
GGAAAAAAAAGAGGGCTTCTACACCCACAAAAATGGGAGCCAAGCACAGCTTCTTGATAGTTACATTTCTTTTTTCAGATAGGCTCCGTTTGCTGTCTGCAAGCAATGGTGTGGTTTCTTTAAAAGCCAGCTTCCTGGTTCACACTGTCATCATGGACTGACTCTGACTCTTTCAGGAGGTCCTGTTACGGAGCATTTAAATGGAGTTTGTGAGCAGAGCACTACAAGTTGCTTAATGCAACATAAACCCACTGCATCCCTGGAGCTGGGACCGTGAGCATGGCTTGCAGAGCTGGTGCAAGCACACTGCTGGCATGTTGAACTGAGTGGAGCCAAAATGCAAAGCAGTCTTAGTCCTAGCCGTGCTTCTTAGCATTTTAAGAGGTTCTCCTGGTCAGAAAATGATTACAGATATGCAATAAAGACAGAGTCAGACATAAAAGACTTCTAAATGAGTCACAGTATGTTTAAAAATGTACATAGGCTTGGAAGAGAGAAGAAAAACGAGTATAGACAGTTATAAAAAGAAATAATTCATTTCAAAAAATAAAACAAAGTCTTTAAAGAAACAGTAAAAGTAATACAAAAGAGTACAAATAGTCATAGATTAAAGGAGTAAAGAAAAAGTAGCCATGTTCCAAGGAGAGGTCCCCAGATTGTTCCTTGGGCAGCAGAGGAGAGGGTGCATGAACTGGCCTCGTCCCATAGCCACACTGATGAATATTTTGCATATCACCATAGAACCTTCATCTGGCAATGGATGGAGATAGAGACAGAGACCCACATTGGAGCGCTGGACTTAGCTCCCTAGGTCCAAATGAGAAGCAGAAGGAGGGAGAACGTGAGCAAGGAAGTCAGGATCACGAGGGGTGTGTTCATCCACTGATACAGGGGGACTGATCTAATGAGAGCTCACCAAGGCCAGCTGGACTGGGAGTGATGGAGCATGTGATCAAAATGGACACTCTGAATGTGACTGGCAACGAAGGCTGACTGTGAAGCCAAGGATAATGGCATTGGGATTTAATTCTACTGCATGGACTAACTTTGTGGAAGCCTGGTTTGTTTGGATGCTCACCTTTAAAGACCTGTATGGATGGGGGAGGACCTGGGACTTCTCACAGGGCAGGGAACCCTGACTGCTCTTAAGACTAAAGAGGGAGGGGAAGGTGGGAAGGGGGAGGTGGGGAGAGGGAGGGAAAAGGGAGGTGGGGAAGAGGTGGAAATTTTTAATAAATAAATAAATAAAAAGTAGCCATGTAAAGATGGAATATACACAGAGAGTCTGGATTATGTATATTATTGTGTTTTAAAAAATTTTTTTGTCTCCAGAGAGACATTTAATTCTGAGGGCTGCTAAGGTAAATATAAAAGGTATCTTGACTTCAAAATTTGAGTCTAAGGATATGATACTTTGGTAAAGAAGCTCTGCTTTTGTTTCCACAGAAGATGAGAACCTGTGAATTCCTTCTAGGTTAATGTGGTTTCATGGAACAAGACCACCCCTCCAAAAGCTCTCTATGAACCCCTAAAACTACTTTGCCCAACAAACATCAGGAAGCAGTTTGGAGAAAACTATGCTCAAATTCCCAAAATGGTTGTTTATAAATATTTGTTTTCATTTTAAAAGGGTTGGTTATAAGTGATTAATGGTCACAATCAATTTCTAAATAAATAAATAAATAAATAAATAAATAAATAAATAAATAAGAGGAATATAGTATACAGAGGTGAATACTTTACATTGGTATGGTCTATTGATAAAAATCTAAGGTTGATTTGCTACACTGTGTATATGTATTTCTGCTCTTGTTTAAGGTATTGTATTTGTGCAGCTCATTTAAAAATGTAATGTATAGTTAAGAAATACAAATTAATAGATAGTCATCTGTAATAATCAAATACTGTAATCATGTGAGTTAGGTTTTCTGGATATACAGAGATATATTTAAGATAGATAGACAATCTTCAAACACTTCAAAGAACTGTAGAATAACTCAGGATTGGGTTGATATGAAACACGATTACTCCTTGCAGCAATGATTTATTCCCAAGAGAATGTTGGGCACTGAAGATGCTCCACTTGAAGCTTGTTTTCTTCTTGGCAAAACTGGCCTTTGGCCAAAGAACTGCACCTGCCTTGACCACTGACAAAATGCATGGTGTCTAGATTGGATAAGCAGAATACAAGCAAAAAGTCTGCCAAACCTTGCCAAGACACAGTAAGATGGTGTTTCAAATTTTCCTGGCTCTGAAAATGGTCTGTCAGTTACTCTAGGCCTTGGACAAAGTTGGTTTCCCCAACATTGCAAATGAAACTTTTGGTGATTGCCTAGGTAGCTGGTTTTCTGTCACTTCTTGCACCTTTTGGAAGATTGCACTTCCTGTTTACTCAAGTAATATTATTTCTCTTCTCAAGTCTTTGATAGGGTTGAAGACTAGATAGTCATAGTTACTTTCCTCTCATGACTTAGCCAAACCATTTTTAGGGCAGAATAACTACTGAAACATTTAGCATATGTTCCTTGCTTGTTGTTGTTTAAGCTGGTTGTAATTCTAATTTTTACATATGTTTTGCATCTTTTCCCTGGATAATATTGATATTTGTTCTTATTGTATATAGTTTTGTAGTAGGCTTAGAACTTTCTTATTTAGACAAAAGGGGGATGTGCTGTGGGGCCTCCTTTAGCCAATAGCCTTTAAGATACTGATCCACTTTAGGCATGGGCTCATGTACCATAAATGCAGATGAAAAGCATATGTGGGCCTCTTGACCCAGCTTCCTCAGACTCCTCCCACCATGCCTTCCCTGCTATGGTAGGACTGCAGCTCGCCTTTCCTGTTATGACAGACTGTGTCTCTTGGTTTCTTCCTTAAGTTGCTTCTTGCCAGGCATTTGGATGCAGCATCAAGGAAAGTAAATAATGTAGCTCTGTGTTCAGGCCTTGGGAGGTGCTGTACTCATGAGGGTTTTCCTTATAGGATGCCTCCTATGGGCTTCTGACACCAATGGTTTAAGAAAAATTCTCATAACTGTAGCAAGGCTAAGTCAAGGGATCAAACCATGCATGTGTGCGTGCGTGCGTATGTGCACGTGTGCATGTATATGTGTGTGTGTGCGTGTGTGTTGCACATTAGGGTTGAGTGTAGATCTTGAAGTACTATATACAATATCTGAGTTTTGTTTGCACATTTATAATATGCTGAAGTCTATTTCTACATCAAACTTATCTTCTTTGTTCTCCCCAAGACAACATTTCTCTGTGTAGCCCTGACTGTCCTAGAACTCTCTCTGTAGACCAGGCTGGCCTCAAACTCAGAGATCTGCCTGCCTCTGGCTCTCAAGTGCTGTCTGGAATTAAAGGCATGTGCCACCACTGCCCAGCTCAAACCTCTTTGTAAAAGTCCAAGTAGCTAAGGAATTCTTTCGTTTCAGCACACATTGCTTGATTGACATCAGTTGAATGGCAAAATGAAAGCTGCCTGTTTAAAAACCCATTTCACTGTTGAGAAACTCTTAGATTTCAGAGGCTCGGAGTGGTTCAAGTGCACAGAGCAGCAGGTTGCCATGATCAGCAGCAGGGAAAAAAAGTGCCCAGGCCATGGCTATTTGGTGGGGGTTCTTTAGAGCTCTAGAAATCATTGACCTTAAGAGAAGAAATGCCATGGTCTTTCTCTGAATAGGAGTTAATTGTTCTGGAACTTCAGAGAAAGAACACTCCTGCCCTCTGGTCCTCGTTGACCCACAATTATCAATTGACCTTATTTAAAAGTTAGCCATGCATACATGTAGGCAGAGGTCAGAGCCACAGTGTATGGCCAATAGTGGAGCCAGCACTGATCCTCGGTGAAGGCTCATTAACTTTTGGCCAGGAACACAGGGGTTTTTTTTTTAGTTCATAGGTTTCAAAAGTAATTAGAGCTGACATTGTAAAATTAAAGAATGTGTAATAATTAAGATTTTTTTTTGTGTGTATGTGTGTGCACTGGCATATGGGTACATTTGTACATACATGTGTGCATGTGGAAGCCAGTACTGGTATTGCATGTATATGCCAACATACCCAGCTTGTTTTTTTAATATGAGTTATAGAACAAATTTATGCTCTAAAATACTTTACCAACTAAGCCATATTTCTAGTCTTCTTCCTATTTATTATTTTGAGATGGTATCACATATTCTAGGTTGGCTACATACCTACTATGTAGCCCAGGATGGCCTTGGACTTCTGAACTTTCAGCCTCTACCTCCTAAATCCTGTGAGTACAGGCATGTGCCACCACACCCAATTTATAAAATATTGGGGACTGAACCTAGATCAGTGGTGGGGATCAAACCCAGGGCTTCCAGCATGCTAGACAAAACTCTGTCTATCAAGTCATATCGTCATGCCCTCTTCTTCATATTTTAGTATTTATTTATATATATGCTATTATATTATTATACTATAATACTATATTATATATATAATAATATATATTATTAGTATATATTTAGTATATTTATCTACAGCAACATGTGGAAATCAGAGGACAACCTGCAGGAGTTGACTCTCCACCTTGTTGGTCCTGAGGATGGAACTCAAGCCCTTAGGCTCGACAGCAAGTGCCTCTACCCACTGAGCCATCTCGCTACCCAACGTCTTTCTCATTTTCTTTCTTTTCTGTTCACCCCCCCCCCCCCCCCCCCGCTCCCCGCCCGCAACAGGTCTTATTCATTACTTGGCCCTGGCTAGATTAGAATTCACTATATGGGCAGGCTGGCCTGGAACTCACAGAGCCTCCACAAACCGGCTTTATTTTCATTCTTGAGGCAGAGTCTCACTCTGTAGCCTGGGGTGACCTTGAACTTTTAGTAACCCTGCCGCCTCTGCCACCCAAACGCCGGGATTGCAACCACCGCAATGCTCAACCTCGATAAGAGTTGTATTTCTAAACCTCCGAGTAGCCAATGTGCTTCTCAGTGCAGGCTCTCCAACAGAAGGCAGACGCTTGCTGGTGTTCTGGGGTCTGCTCTCTGGGAGCTGGGACCTTGGAACTGGGGACCTGTGGAGACACCGAAGAGTTAAGTCTCCTTGAGTTGCTTCCTTTGGGGAGAGAGTCTGGGTCTATTTTTTTATGACACATTGACTGGGTTCAGGGAAGATTCTGCAAGGAGCCCTGCAAGACCTCTGGGAACCGGTGTGGGGTTTCAGGGGCTTTTAAGCCTGAAACTGATTTTCTGGCTCAGTCCCAGGCATAGCTCTGGCTTTTACAGTCAGAAAAAATAGAAGTCCTGTTTCCAGCTTCTTACCTCACCTCCCGACACGTACCTCCACCCCTCCCCCGTAGCAGTTCACGCTGGGCTTCCATGCTCTGGTCAGTGTTTACTCTTTCAACAGGGTTTCTGGTTGCCTATCATGCGCTAACTGTGCAAAGTGCTGGGAAACTGAAATAAACCCTGATTCTCTGGGAGAGGAACCCTAAACAGTAGACCGGTGTGCTCCGGTAGTTTGTCATCCGATTGGGGATTAGAATCTTTCCACCAGAGGGCGCTCAAGAAAAGTCAATGTAACATTTTTTTGTTTGTTTATTTATTATGTGTAAGAAGAGGGATTTAGATGCCCTGTAACTGGAGTCACAGACAATTGTGAACCGCCGCATTCTGGAAATTGAACCGGGATCCTCTGGAAGAGCATCCAGTGCCACTGAGGCACAATTTTTAAGAAGCCCAGCGACTTCTGCTTCACGTGTGGTTCCCAATTCCATTAGTCATTTTAGCCGTTCACGTTCCAGACCCCAGGCCTCACTGAGATGCCCAAGACAGAAACACAAACTTCCACGCCCTCTGTGCTGCTTATTAAACACACTCATTTGCTAATTACACACAGAATATTTCATAGCAGAGAATGAGTACAGCGAGGTGTGCCCTCGGGAGGAGATTCCTGTTTGGGAGGATGATTGGCTCTAGCTCACAGCCACTATGGTATCCTTCAGAGACATTCATCTCTCCTCTTCCGGCCGTGCCGCTCCTTCCCTGCCTGCTCGGTCACTGTGTAATTTGATCAAATATATCGATTTCCCCCTAAGTCATAATGGAGAGGTCCTGGAGATACCAGAAAGTTAGGATGTCTCCTCAGGAGACCTGCAGGCAAGCGGTGGAGCTTGGCAGGACTCGGTCACATGGCCTGCAGGTGGCAGGGCTGCAGGGACTGCAGAAGACCCCTTGGAGGGTGTGTGATGGCACCACGTGCTCTGAACGCTGGACACAGAACTGTAGAATCTGGTCTTCACCCTGCTGGGCTGCAGGCTTTGACCCAACCTTTCTTTGCTAGCTTCCTGCTCCTCCCTTTAGAATGTGATCTTTTAAAAATACATTAATACTATTATGATGACTATTTGTGATTGTGATTGTGTGTGTGATATGTGAGGATGCATGCACACATGGTGCACATGTGGCTGGAGGGCAGATTTTATGATCCATTCTTTCCTTCCACCTTTCATGGTGGGATCCAGGGATCCAACCCAAGCCATCAGATTTATGTGGCAAATACTTTTGTCCGTTGGTATCTCATAGCCCAGATGATCTTCCTCTGTCTCTGCTTCCCCTCCCCTTCCCCCTTCCCGCTCTTCCCAGACTCCTCCTCCTCCTCCTCCTCCTCCTCCTTCTGGATTTTATGTGCCCTAGGCATGAAACAGTTTTGGTCCCCAAGCTAGGCACCATCACCACCAAGGGGTCTCTTTACCCATTACCAGGGGGTGGATGTGACATTTTTTAATTTTAGAGTTCTTCCCATTGTTTATGACTTTTCTTTTGTGTTTGCTTGTGTTTGTGGTATATTCACACGTATCTGTGTACATGTTCACATAGGTGTGGACACACTTGTGTGCAGAGACCCTTGTATGCATCTGCATGGAGACAGCGGAGATTGATGTCAGGTGTCCTCCTGGATCCCTCTCCACCTTATATTTTATAGTCTCGCTTGGAATCAGAGCTCACCAATTGGGCTACTCTATAACTAGCGGACTTGCTGGGGAATGGGGTCCCCTGTCTCCCCCTCCTGGGCATCGTGATTATAGCAGTCTACTACACCCACTGGAAATTTCTACACGGGTTCTGGAGATATGAACTGGGGTTCTCATGCGTGCGCTGCAAGTGCTTTTCCCACAGAGACGTCTGCACAGTTCTACTTTGAAAAAAAATTCCTGAAAAGCCTGGACCCGTGGCTCAGCAGGGGAGCACTGGCAAATAAAACATGAGTTTGATCATCCAGCACCACAAAGCCAAGCAAAAATCCTAATATTATCTGGGTAGGGTGGCACACAGCTGTAAACCCAGACCTCCGAAGGCTGAAGCAGGGGGAGCACAATTTGATGGGCAGCCTGAGATGTACAATGAGACACTGTGTTGTGTAGCTACTTCTTTGGAACTTAAATGTCCTTTGCAGTGGGAGACTCATGGAGCCATCTCTCATGTTTATAAACAATAGGCACCGTGTTAGGCAGGGTTCTCTAGTATTGCAGAACTTATGGAATGAATATCTCCCCCCAACTCATGTGTGTGTGTGTGTGTACACGTGTGTAGTATGTATGTATGTATGCATGAATTTATTGGAATGTCTTACAGGCTGCAGTCCAACAAGGCCTAGCTATGAATGTAAAGTCCAAGATTTAGGAGCTTCTCAGTCCCATGAGGCTGGCAGTCTCAGCTGGTCTGCTGGGATCTCCAGAAGGAATGGATGGGCTGATGGAGGTGAGGGCAAGCAGATGAAGAACACCTTTCCTTCCCCCATTGTCCTCATATAGGCTTCCAGCAGATGGCGTGGCCCAGATTAAAGGTGCGCCTTCCCGCCTCAAGATCCAGAACAAAGTCATGTTGTCTTCCTGCCTCAAGATCCAGATCACCCGTGTACCCTCCACTTCTGGATTGTAGTTCATTCCAGATATAGTCAAGCCGACAACCAGGAAGAGCCATCGCAATCACTTATTGAGGAAGAGGAGGAGAGAGGAGGAAAGAGTCTTCGGTGGCTGCCTGCATGTCGGGCAGGGGCTCCAGGGATGCAGCTTTTGTGGACCTTTTGATAGCACAGCTGACTCTGAGTCACCATTTATTTAATCTGTCCACACTATCTGGGTGAACGGATATTTGTTTATAGCCCCCCCCCCCCCAGATGCTGGCTGCATGACTCTAACACGTTTGCTGTAACCAGAATTGTTTTGGTTTGTTTAGACAGAGAACTGCCTGGCTTTTTCTTGTTTCCCCGGTAAGGGCTAGAGAGCTAGGACCTCCGGCTCTTCCTCTCCTGCATCCAGTTGACCTGCCCAGTTGTAGGCTAACACGGAAGATGCCACCCTTTCGCATTAGTCTCCTGTCACTCTTTCCTTGTATGGATAAGTTCTTTGGGGGCAAGTAGCTTAGAACTTAGGCTCAGCTGCCTTATCAGTCACAGCAGGAGCCGGACAACTGCCATCTCAGCAAGGAGGCCTGCCATTCCACCTTGCGTGGTGAAGTCAGCCACGCTGGGATTGCCCCCTCGTCCCATGGATGCCCCACCCTCAGACTGACGCACTTACCCTTGGCGGGAACAATAAAACTACTCCCAAAGGCATCTGCGTTCAGGAGCCTAGCCGTGTCGTATTCCTTTTCCTGGGGAGAGGTAAACAAACAGTACATTGGGCACCGAAGACAGACCAAAGAAACAATTCCATCCAAGGGCAGCTTGACAAGACAGTACCTGTGTTGGGCTTAGACAGCATGTTGTCCAGGCTGGACTTGAACTCACTCTGTAGAAGAGGACCTTGAACCCCGGGTCCTCCCACTTCCACCTCCCAAGTGCTGGGGTGAGAGGTGCGTACCAACGTGCTCGGCTTAGGAAACGTTCTCATATGCGATGTTTTGTTCTTTCCTCCTTTTAAATTGCTTTCAAGGGATTTGTTTATTATTTTTCTTGTTTCTGTAGGATGTGTGTGCATGGGCACATGTGTCCTAGCGTGTGAGGAGTCAGCCTGCTCTCTCTTTTCACCTTCACTTGGGTTGCTGGGATTGAATTCAGGAAGACAGGCTTTGTGGCAAGCGCTTTTACTCCCTGAACCATCTGCCAGATTAGCTTCCTCCCTCCCCCAGCCCCAGGTCTTGCTAAGTAGCCCAGGCTGTCCTGACACTTATCACACAGCCAAATTAGGCCTCAAACTCCTAGCGATTCTCCTGCCTCAGTCTGCCAAGGACTGAAATTACAGACACCTGCCCAGCATACTCAATGGAAAGGATTATCTACAAGCCACGTCTCTGAAGATGCATTCAGCTTCCTCAGAAAGCGAGAAGCCGTTCATGTTAGCCAGCCTTTTGTGCCTGTGACACAGCCTGAGACAATCAACTGGAGGAAGAAAGACATCTCTTTTCGGGCTGCAGTCTCTGGCTCCAATGTTTCTGTAGAGAAGCAGGTGACTATGGTGGAGAACATACTTTATTGGGAGGGGGCACAATCCCATCATTCTCTTCCAGGGCACGCCTTGAAGACTTATCTTCCACAGTTAGGTTCAATCTCCTAAAGCTGTCACCATTTCCCAATAGTGCCCCCTGCTGGGGACAAAGCTTTCCACACATGATCACTGCGGACATTGGAGATACAATTGTGTCAGTTGTAACACCGTTTGAATCTCCATCTTGAGGACGCCAGTTGGTGACATTTAAAAAAAATATTAATAGTTAGGATCCAAAAAGATCTGCCCTATTTGAGAATAAAATGTAATTAACATTTGGGGTTGGCAGCTCAGCAGGTTGGCGTGCTGCCAAGTCTGACTCAGTTCAAACCCCAGGCCCCACAGGGCGAAAGGAAAGAACTGGCTCCTGCAGGTTGTTCTCTGACCTCCACACAGGGGCAGATGGCACTGCAGACCCCCGCCCCCCACCCCCGTCCCACACACGGCAGAAATGCTGCAAATAAGTACCTAGGCCGGTGGTGCCCAACCTTATGGGGACACACTGCCCAAAGCCAGTCTGGCCTACAGGTGCTGCTCCATCTCCCTTTACAAAAATCCGTGTGGAGGAAAGTCCACACCAGTACTTCGTCCAGGAAGTCCAGATTGAGCACCACACAAAAGTCCACGTGCAGCAGAATAAGTGAGAAAATTCTGCAAGTTCTAACGGGATCCCCTCCAGTACTGAAAATAGAAGCCGTAGCCTGACATCATGATACAGATGGCCCTCGTGCACATAATGCTGAGTCCAAGAAGAAACACCAGGACCCACACGTGCCACCATTTACCTAAAGGTCAAGAACAGACAGCACCAACCTTGGTGACCCTGCATGAAGACAGTGGCTATCCAGAAACTTCCTTGGAAAACTCATTGAGCCATAACCCATGATCAGATGCTTTTCTTCAAGTACTTGTACTTGATCGAAAGATTTTGAATTTCTTTTATAATAGTGTAGTGTAATTATGGTCTCTATGTCTCAAGCTTGTCTAGACAGTTTTGCATAATGATAGCCCAAGGCTGTGTTTAAAATACTAATCCTCACCTCCAGCCTTTCCTCCCATAACTGCTAACTAGTAGGTTTCCAATAACCCTCACCTCCAGCCTTTCCTCCCATAACTGCTAACTAGTAGGTTTTCAATAATCCTCACCTCCAGCCTTCCCGCCCATAACTGCTAACTAGTAGGTTTTCAATAACCCTCACCTCCAACCTTCCCTCCCATAACTGCTAATTAGTAGGTTTTCGTTATTTTTCTTTAGTGCTTACTTCTTTAAGTATCTCTGAAAATTTCCAGAAATGTATAACATTAGTGGAAACACCAGTTGTTTGGGTGGTTTTTCTCTGAGAATTCCGAAAGTTGGGCCAGAGCTTCATAGCTAACCAGAGATGCTGTTCCCTCTGCTTCTCTGCCCACTGACACGTTCATCATCTTTAGTTATTGTTTTGTTCTCTGAACTCTTGCTGTGTCTCCTCTGAGCCTCAGCTGTAGCATCTTCGTGCCCAGATCTCCCGGGGACTGTGCTGACTGATGTGTCAATGTGGGGCCTTGGATACAGTCCAAACCTTTCCCCCATCCTTACCCTTCTAAGTCTCAAGAGTGTCCTGAGCATGATGGGGGACCATATAAAGAGGGAGGAATAAACACTGGACATTGTGCTGGAACCTCTGATCCTCCGAGAGTGCCAAATCCTTACCTCTAGACGCAGGGGAGAGGCTGCTGGCCCTTTGAGCTGAGACCTGATGTTCAGTTGGTACTACCAGAGCTAAGTTCCTTACTCCTGGTCATCTCTGAAGAGACACCTTGGGAGTCCCTGCCACCCTGCCTCTCTCAGGCTTCTTCATGAGATGGTTCTGTGTGCTTCTGAACCCCTGATTACGGACAAGACCTTGTCCTTTCCAATCAGTAAAGCCGCCAACTCCTCCCAGTTTACTAGGGACCTTACCAAATTTGGTACCAAGGTTCCACCTCTCCAGATGCCCTCAGTCTTGGGCAAATCAGGAAGATTTGTCAGTCTACCAAACCAGCTTTTTGGGATCAGGATGGACCCCATTTGACCATTTATTTAGTTTCTCTAAATCTTCCATGGCAGGGAGGCTGGTATGCCCACAGCATATACAATGTCTTCAGAGGACAACATCTATGTCCACACACAAACCCACTGACTGGATCTAGACAAGAACATTGACAGGCTGGAGAGATGGTTCAGAGGTTAAGAGCACTGACTGCTCTTCCAGAGGTCCTGAGTTCAATTCCCAGCAACCACATAGTGGCTCACAGCCATCTATAATGAGATCTAGTGCCCTCTTCTGGCAAGCAAGCATACATGGAAGGAATGTTGTATACACAATAAATAAATAAATCTTAAAAAAAAATAAACTAACATTGCCAGACCATGGTGGTGATTTCTAGCATTCAAGAGGCTGAGACAGGAGGATCGCTGCAAGTTCAGGACCAACACGAGCTTCTTATCCAGTACTAGCCCAGAAGGGGCCATATAGCAAGCCCCTGTCTCAAACAAGCAAACGGAGGCCCCCACTTTTCCATTAAATCTGGCAGAACTAGGTCTTTCTTGGCCAGGGTGTCTAGCAAAGTGCCTAACACATCCCACCAATTTTCACCCACTGGCTTTCCGGATGAGCTCACTTAACAGGGCTAAGTGACTTCCTGGAGAAGTCAGCCCTGTGTAAACATCACCCCCAGAAGGTCTTCAGAGGAAGTGGACACTGCAGCCTGAGGGTCTTGGCTAATTATCAAGGTGGGTCCCCGGGCCAGACGGAAGGCTCAGTGCTTTTAGAGTGAAGCCAAACAAGGAGAAGAAAGTTCCTACCCTGATGGCCCAGAGGATGAAATACCTAAGATCTTGAGCTGATAAAACACAGCTCTGGGAAACTTGTCATCCAAGCAAAGCTGGAGAATGATAAACACTGGTCAGTTCATTGTGTAGGGCAGGATACACACTGACAACTGCAGGAGTTAGAAAGCTGACACCAGAGGGTCACAAGTTCAAGGCCAACCTGAATTACATAGTGAGACCTCTGTCTTAACAAGCGAACCATAAAAAAGGAGTGTGGGGGGAGAGTAAGAGAGAATCTACTAAGTACCGCTGTGTTAAACATTCCTAAGCAGGCCTAAGTGCTGAAACCTGTTTACTTTCTGTAGTCCATGCTGGCCTCCAATTCGAGATATTTCCTTCGTATCTGGGATTACAGGTGTGTACTGCCATATCCACCTGACTCTAGATTTCTGTGTACAGGAACACAATGGTAGCTACGGATAGAACTGGAAATTTCCTTCTGTCTTCGGTTGGGGGTGCCCTGTCCTACAATTCCCTTGCACAGGTCTGTCCCAGATCAATCAGGGGGAGCTCATGAGCTTTTTCTCCTCTTCTCTTTCCTCTTCCCTCTCCTCTCCCCTCCCCTCCTCCCCTCCCCTCTCCTCTCTTCTCTTCTCCTCTCCTCTCCTCTCCTCTCTTCTCCTCTCTCCTCTCTTCCTCTTCCCTCCCCTCCTCTCCCTTTCCCTCTCCTCTCTTCTCTTGTCTTCTCCTGTCTTTTCCCTTCTTCCTTCCCTCCTTCCTTCCCTCCCTGCCCTCCCCCTCACTTCCTGAGCCTTAAGGGAAAGAGACTGGATGGTCAGTATGGCTTCCTGTCTTCTCAATCCAGAACTGTCTTTTCATTTGGGACTGTAACCAAGGAATGCTTCTTTTCCTTATATCGCTAGTAAATAGCGCCCTTAAGAACTGCCTAAACTCTTGGTTCTGAAGTACACCCTCAAGGTATAATACTATGGCCAGCAGAACAGAAAAACAAGTTATAAAGCACACATACATCAGTATCAATTACAGCAGGGTGGTGATGGGCACATATTATTCAGAGGGCAAAGGGAATCCACAAAAATTGGAACTCAGCTCTGTAAACCTGGTCAAAAGCCTGAGGCTGCCGGCATCTTGGGCCTTGCTGGCGAAGGTTTGGCTGAATAGACGTGATGTGCCCATCAAATTGCCTTCCAAATAGCTAGGTTTATCCCCATAGTCTAGCCAGAGAAGCTCAGTTTGCAGCAGGCATTGGTTATGGCAGAGACTTTCAGATGGTCCCAGTCCTGAGAATAAGAGGCTGTTGAATGTCCAGGCCTAAAAGGGGCATCAAGAAGGTCACAACGAGTGTAGCAATGTGTGGAAGCGGAGAGATGCTGTGGAATCCCATCTTTCAGGCTGTTACATTCCTAGATCAACAGTGGCTTTGAGTATCTGTGCAGGATGTCTACAAGACTGGGCCCACCGAATCAGTCGTGGATTGGGGAGGGGCACACCAGACCCACCCCTCCCTGAGGATGGACGGATTGTTCATGGTTGCTGGGAGAGGGAGAGACATTTTCTTCAGTGGTCCAGCTGCTAGTAAGCTGCCCAGGCTTCACCAAATCTCTCACTCATGCTCCTGTAAGCAATCCCAGTTAAACTCATCAAACTCAGTGGGTCATACCCTCCCACTACAAAGACAGGGAAGTAGGAGGGGAAGAGGACGAGGTTAGGGGGAGTGGGAGGACAAGAGAGGGCAATGGGTGTGAATGTGATTAAAATGTAAACATATACGAAAAAACAGTTAAAACTATTTTTGTGTATAATTCTATGTTAATAAAATTGCTACTTAATCAACTTTCTCTCTCTCTCTCTCTCTCTCTCTCTCTCTCTCTTTCATTCTTTCTTTCTTTGAGACAGGGTTTCACTGTGTATCCCTGCCTTGCCTGGAACTTACTAGATAGACTAGGCTGGCTTCAAATCCACAGAGGTCCAGCCATCTCTGCCTCTGGAGTGCTGGAATTACAGATGTGCCCCTCTAGGTCCAGCTTCATCTCTGTTTTATAGTAACGGCTTTGTCAATGCTATTTCACTTAACCTTTTATAGCAGAGGTTGACAAACCGACTCAGACAAAATTCAGCCAGCCGATCCTGTTCTGCAAATAAAGTTTTATTAGAACACCGTGATCCTCGTTTGTTTACACATTGCTGATGTGCCCTCACCGTGCACAGTCAGAGAACTGTGGCCTACAGAGAAGAAACGATCTGCTGTCTGGCCCATCCAAACAAAGCTGGCGCGTTCTGGCTCCAGAACCGTGCGTCATGGGAGCTGCTCACATTTTACTCACGGGTAAACTGAGACAGAAATTAAACAGGTAGACCACAGTCATGCTGCTGGTAAACAGCAGAGCTGGAATTTGAAGTCTGCCTTCTTTCCAAAACCCTTGGTCTTTCAAGGCCTGACACAGGCCTGGGGTGGGTCCTGCTGTTCTTATTCATTGTAATGAAACCAAATGGCCATGCATTGTGTTTAAGATCTGCACAATCTGATCTTGGCTTCTCTTTCCCAGCTCACCTTTCCAGCCTAGTTATGATCAGCCTGGTGTTTTATCTCCAATTTCAGGATCCCACTACTTCCAGATAAACGCCTCCTACAGTCCAGAACCTGACTTCTCCACAGTAATCCTGGGGCCCCCAGTGTTCTCTCCTTGTCTAGTATGAAACACAGTCCGTTGCATGCTGCTTCGGTTCACCTTCCAATACGCATGTCTTATTTTCTGCCCTCAGCTGCCAGTCCCCTGCCCGTGAGGACTGAACACACCCATGCTGTACACGGTGAACCTTAGCATCTGCACCACAGGCGAAACAGCGCCCTGATGAAACCGAGGACTATCCCTCCCTGATTGCTCAGGATCAAAGCGCAGGGTTCGCATCTGGATGTGGGGTGAAAAGCCGGCTGTAATAAAGAAAACTCAGGGGCCAGATGCAAGGGAATAAGCATCAAGCTTCTGCTTTGACTACTTAGCCTGCAGGTTTTAACAACGAACTTAGTGCCCTTTCTTTTCTGCCCTGTGAGCTGATGGTGTCTTTCCCGGGACAGCAGCGAGCGATGCGGACACAGACCTCTCTGTGTTGATTACCAGCTCAGGTTACTAAACCTCTCCAGCCTCCACTGTCCTCATAGAAGAGAATGTAGAAACTGTTGAGTCTGATGATGGTGAGGGTGAATTAGGAAGCAAATTAGTGGGAGAATAAGAGAATTTGTAACGGGGGTGAATATGATAAAATATAAGTAAAAATGTCATAATAAACCCGTTTTGTATATAATTATATATGTTAGTAAAATCATTAAAAATGCTGTAATGGCTATTTAATTTTTTTGAGATGGGTTTTCACTGTGTAGTCCTGACTGGCCTGGAGCTCACTATATAGACCAGGCTGACCTTGAAGTAACAGAGATTCATCGGCCCCTGCCTCTGGGGTGCTGGATGAACTTATTTAGCTTAAACTTTTGGCTGAGACTCTGGAAGATACGAGGCTCTTCCTAGCTACTAGACATCATGTTCCTGAAGCCCTGTCCCTAGGCAAATGTCAGGACTAGACATTAAGGGAGGTGGACTTGGATCCTGCCCAGCTATGGTTGCACATTATCCCTCCTGCCCGGCGGTGTCACCAGACAACCAGACTACAAAGCGGCCCATCGGAGCGGAGGGCTTACCAGGAAAGGCGGTGATGAACGCCCTGCCCACAACACCTGCACTTTAATGGAGACATGGGAAGCCCAAAGCCAGGCATTTCACCTCCTCCCCTTCTTTCCAAACAGTACTTACGGCAGACGTGGGATTCCGAGCTGCAGACAGAGTTAAGAAAGATCACTCAGTCTGGGCCGCTATCAAAGTGCCTCAGGGTTTCTTGGGTAAGTGTAGCTGACAACACAGCCCTCCACCAGTCACCTTGTGGTCAGTCCAGCACTGCTGGATTCCGGGAGGTTTCGCGTGAGCCTTACTTACCTTACTCTTTTTTTTAGTTTGCAAAAATAATGAACCTATCACATATTTTAAAACATGTTCTGTTTTTAAAGTGCGAGTTAAAGTATAATGCTTACTTAGGTCCAGCTAAGCAAAGCCTGAAATCCAAGCACTCACAACAGTTTAATCCAGGGGCCAGTAAACTGTGGGGTCAGGGTCCTGGCCCCGACCAATTGCTTTTTTTTTTTTAAATATTTATTTATACAATAGTCTGTCTGTGTGTATGCCTGCAGGCCAGAAGAGGGCACCAGACCTTATTACAGATGGTGGTTGTGAGCCACCATGTGGTTGCTGGGAATTGAACTCAGAACCTTTGGAAGAGCAGGCAAGGCTCTTAACTGCTGAGCCATCTCTCCAGCTGGGCCAACTGCTTTTATAAATATAGATATATTGAAACATAATCATGTTGGGCATTTTCTTGTTGTCTTCTCTACTTCTGCCCTATAACTTCAGAGTGAAGAAGCTGGCAAAGATCACATGACTACAAAGTCTAAGACATTTACTACCTGACCCCTAACGGAAACTATTGCTGCCTCCAGGTCCTCTGGTGTGGGACAATTCTGTATTCTGTTAATTATGTTTTAAATAAATGCTGATTGGCCAGTAGCCAGGCAGGAAGTATAGGCAGAACAACCAGACAGGAAGTAGAGGTGGGGCAAAGAGAACAGGAGTATTCTGGGTAGAAGGAAGCTCTTTCTGCAGTCCTGTCCAGACACGAAGAAGCAGGATGTGACCTGCCCCACTAAAAAAGGTATTGAGCCATGTGGCAAGCATCGATAAGAATAACTCCCTCCACTCCTCCCATATGCTCCCCCATCTCCACCCTCCAATCCACTCCTCCTCTGTTGCTGTCCAGAAAGGGTCAGGCCTCCTATGGGTATCAACAACGCATGGCATATCAAGGGGAGGTAAGTCTAAGCTCCTCCCCTTGCATTAAGGCTGGGGAAGGCAACTCAGTATGAGGAATAGGTTCCCAAGAGCCAGTCAAAGTGTTTGAGAAAGTCCCTGCTCCCACTGCTAAGAGTCCCATAAGTAGAACAAGCTACACAACTGTCACACATATGTAAAGGGTCTAGGTTGGTCCCATATAGGCTTCCTGGCTATTGAAGACTCTGTGAGCTCTTATGAGCCAAGATAAGTTGTTTCTGTGGGTTCCCTTGTGATGTCCTTGACCCTCCCCTCTACCTTCCTCCACCCCACCGGCTCATATAATCCTTCCTCCCTCTCTTCAGCAGGATTCCTCAAACTTGTTCCAATGCTTGGCTGTGGGTCTCTACATCTGTTTCCATCAGTTATCGGATGAAAGCTCTCTGAGGACAACTGAGGCAGTCACCAGTCTGAGTACAGCAGAATATCGTTAGGCATCATCATGTTGACTTTATTTCTCTTTCCAGTCACATTTGGTTCTTTTCTAGGTCTCTGGGTCACCCCACCTCTCCATTCTGGCACTTCTGGCAGTGCCATGAGTGGGCTCACTCTCCTGGTGTGAGTCTGAGGCTGGACCAGTCACTGACATGAGTCTGAGGCTGGACCAGTCACTGGCTGGCCACTCTCACAATTTCTGTACCACACTTACCCCTCTCTCATCCCCATCCGCATGTCCTATTGGCAGGACAGACTGTAGGTAAGAGGTTGTGTGACTGGGCCAGTATCCCAAGCCTTCCTCTGGAAGTCCTGCCTGGTCACAAGAGATGGCCAGTTCAGGCTATGCATCCACCATTGCTAGGAGTCTTAACTGTGATCCTCCTTGTAGATTTTCTTTGCCTCGGGTTTCTACCTGACCCTGAAACGTTTCTTGTTCCCAATCATCTCTTTCAGTATTCTCCCGATCCGTCCACCCTGAACCTGATCCCTCGTGTTCCCATCTCCATCTGCCCCCAGTCCACCCACTAGATCTCTTTCCCCTTTCCATGGAGATCCATGTTTCCCCCCTTGGGCCCTCCTTGTTACCCAGCCTCCCTAGATCTGTGAATTGCAACAAGATTATCCTTTACTTTACAGCTAATATCCACTTGTAAGTGAGCACATACCATGTTTGTCTTTCTGGGTAAGGTTGCCTCACTCGGGATGATTATTTTCTAGTTCCATCCATTTGCCTTCAAATTTTATAAAATCACTGTTTCTAACAGCTGAGTAATACTCCATTGTGTAAATGCACCACATTTCCCTTAGCCATTCTTCTGTTGAGGGGCATCTAGGTTGTTTCCACATTCTGGCTATTATGAACAAAGCTACTATGAACTGTCCTTATGGTATTATTGAGCATCCTTTGGGTGTATGTCCAATAGTGGTCTACCTGGATCTTGAGGTAGATTGAGTCCCAATTTTCTGAGGAACCTCCATATTCATTTCCAAAGTGATTGTACAGAAACTTCATTCTTTGTAGCGGTCTCATCCTCTGATTATGAAGATCCCAACTTGGCATAAACGTTTTTTCTAATTTCTAATCTCTTCACATGGAGGAGAACTAAATATTACAATAGATGTGGCTAAAGGCAGAATTTTAACCACCTGCCTCTTGATTTACTCCATAGTTCGTTCTCATAAAAAAGTCCTCCATAGATATGGTAACTTCTGTTCATATTTAACGGGTATACAGGATGACTGACTCCTTTTTTAGTTGACATTTTAAAGTTGTTAAACTGGTTTAACATGAACAAAACCTTACACCAAAAATGAAATGTCCATGGAAAACATCCTGGTGAGACCCAGGAACTGACACACCTCCTGGGACGGGAGTGCCCACTGTATGACCTGGCTGGCCTCAGTAACACATAGCTAACAGAAATGTTAATAAGGAAAGCAACTGGTAAAGGGCACACTGGCAACAGTTACTGTGCCTGGAAGCCACCTACAGAAATGAATTCCTAGCGTGAGCTGAGCCCTGGAGTAAGGGAGGCAAGCGCAGTTTGTTAAGTAAGGAAGTTGATGTTCTTAGAGTCGCGGATAAGAAAGAATTTCTGCTTGAGAATAGCCAGGAAGTGAGGGCAGTTGGGGTGCTGACAAGGGACCAGGGATCAGGGCCAGGAAGAGGTTTGCTGAAGTTGAGGGGAGGGACATTCCCAGAGACCAAGAGCCAAAGACTTCAGAGTTTCACAGACAAGAAAGGAGTGGGACACAGTCCTTGTTCTAACTTCTTTTTGTATTTATCTCTCTCTCTCTCTCTCTCTCTCTCTCTCTCTCTCTCTCTCTCTCTCTGTATGCATGATTACGTGTGTGTGCACACATTAAAGCATGCATGCGTGTGTGTGTGTGTGTGTGTGTGTGTGTGTGTGTACACCTGTGGAAGTCAGACAACTTATAAGTTTTGTTTTCTCTTTCCACCATGTGGGGCCCAGGAACGGAATTGTATTTATCAGGCTTGGCAGCAAGCGTCTCTCTCCACTGGGCCATCTCACCAGCCCAGGAGCACATTCTTGCCTGGTCTCAGAAACTACTCCAATACCAAACAGGGTAGAAAAGGCAGGCAGAGGACAAGCCTGAGGCAAAAATCCTTTACCACACATTTCCATTCTCACAGGGAAGCTGAAAGAGTTGAGCTCAGAGAAGAAGAGTGGGTAGCTGTCCCTAGAGCAATGGTTCTCAAGCTTCCTAACGCTGCGACCTTTTAAGACAGTTCCTCATGGTGTGGTGATGCCGCAAACATAACATTATTTTTATTGCTCCTTCATAACTGTGATTTTGTTACTGCTATGAGTCATAGTGTAAATACCTGATATGCAGGATATCTGATATGTGAGCCCTGTGAAAGGGTCATACAACCCCCGAAGAGGTCACGACTGGAAGCAGATAGAGGGAGGTGTGATCGTGCGTACACTCCTACAGAAAGAATGAGGGGCATGGGACAGCAAGGCCGTGGTAGTTTGTGTCACCTGCTCTCTGTTTGCCTATTTACTTATTTACTTGAGCACTGAGATGGCGGTGAACAGGGTCTCATGTGTCACAGGCTGTCCCCAGACTTGCCATATAGCTGAGAATGACCACGAACCTCTGACTTCCTCCTGCTCTATCTCCCAAGTACCGAGGCTGCACCTCTGACCACACAACAGCTTTATGATGTGTTCTATAAGGAACTAAAAGAGAGGTGTCTGAAGGCCTCAGGCACATGTCTGACTCTTCAACAATTTGTGAGGCATCATAATACAAGAATTACAGGAAAGGATTGTGAAGTCTTCAAATACAAAGAAAGAGTAAATGTTGTTGGAGCTGAAAATGCCAAATCACCTTTATTTGTTCATCAGACATTTTATACATGCGTTGGATTGTCACATATAGCCTGTAAATGTGCATAATTAGGATACGTCAATCAGAAATATAATGAAAAATAATCCCCATATAAGAGAGCTTTGAGTCCAGTTTGGGGAGATAAAAGCAGCAAACTGCATAAAGTCCAGTGTTGTATGGCATAGACTATACAAACTATAGGCATCCATAGGGTTTTGAAACATGTTTATAAATCAGCATTAAAGTAGAGGAGAGAAAACAGTAAAGGAATGGAGGCAGATGCCTCCTGAGCCGGAGCCAGACCCTGACTGTATGACTTGCCAAACAAATATTTTTAAACACAAAGGGGTGGGGCTACTGATCATTGTTTCCATCAATAGAAACAAAGTCCCCCTTTATGTTCGCATGCTGGCTCTACAAACACACTAAGTATAGTACAGTATTTTCCTTCTTCTGCACTGTCTTCTGTGTCACAGTTTCCCCAGCCCTTGTAGCTGGAGAGCATGCGTCACTCACACTCACCCACAGTAGAGATAACGAGATAACCTACCTGTATATAGTTACGCAATCTTGCTCAAGATACGGTTCCTTTTAAAAAAGGTCTTTGGAAGTCACCAGAAGGGCAGCAGACTAGTGCCGTGAAGACAGATGTGGTAGTTGGAATGAGAATGGCCCACGTTAGTTCATATGTTTGAAGCCATCAATTACATGCTTTCTTTTTATAAGTTGCTTTGGTCATAATGTCTTGTTACAACAGGAGAAAAACAGCTAAGAAAAGTGGCTTCTAACATTTATTCCATACACTTTTTATAATCCTTCAATAGCAAGGATGTGTTACACATACCATTTTGTGTAATAGCTATTTGTCTGTCTGTCTGTCTGTCTGTCTGCCTCCATCCATCTATCATTGGTATTTTGAGGCAGAATATTGGTTTGTAGCCACGTTGATCTCAAATTCATGATCCTTCTGCCTCACTTTTCCAAGTACTAGGATTATATGCATGCACCACCATATCTATCAAACACTGTCCAAATACAAATTAGGAAGTGGAAACAGAAGATCAGGAGTTCAAGGCCAGCCTTGGCTATCCCACTGAGCTCCAGGCTAGCCTGGGTTATACGAGGAGCTGTCTCAAACAAAACACAATAAAGATGGCCATTTTACATCTTACCATGTTTGCACTGGAAAAACAAAGAAGAAATCACACAAAGCAATGAATGAAGCTGAGTTCCTGAAGATCCTGAATCCAGATATCAGATGCCTTTCCATTTATAGTAACATTGTTTTCTTAAAACGGAATTAAAAAGCTGGAGAGACGGCTGATTGGTTAAGAGCATTTACTGCTCTTGCAGAGAATGTGGGTTCAGCTTCCTAGCACCTACGTCAGACTGTTTGCAGAAGTCTGTAACCCCAGTTCCAGGTGACCTAATACCCTCTTCTGGTCTCTGCGGGCACCAGCATGCACATGGTACACAGGCATGCATGCAGGCAAACCACACATTTGTACACATAAAATACAAATGGCTTAGTAGCTTCTTGTTAGACTTATGAGTTAGTTGAGACAGGCCTTAGTAAAACTGTTGGTTTTTTATGATGGATTCTTTCTATTTACCCTAGACCGGCCCCAAGTACTCATTCCTCAGGGTGACAGTGAGATTGTGTTCCATAGCAACACTGTATCTCAAAAAGCCAACAAAACACACAACAGCAAGGAGAGAAAAACAGAAAGACAAAAACTCCAGTCACTTTTACTTTTATGCTGCTCCCTTCTCACCCCACCCCTGCACCAAGGCCTCATTTTTGCCCCCCAGGATGCCTTGCAGTCATCACGGAAACCAACCTGCTTCTGTACTCAGGATCGTTGCTCGTTCGGTTCCTTTGGCCCAGGATCACCTCACCCCTTCCTCTGTGCCTTGCTAACAGTCTTCCAGGATCAGTTTAAAACTCTCTCAGAAAGAGCTTCTTGGCCACTGCAACTCAGATGTCAGCGCACTATGGTTACTGCTCTGCGGAAAGTGTCTGGGTCAGTGGACTATTATGGCGATACGGGTTACAGTACTCGGTGTTCAAACCAACTGCAAAGTGACCAGGGGAAGGGAGACAATACCAGGAGCTACTATGTGGGGTGGCTGGTGACAGTGAAGACCTAAAGGATTCATATGGCCTAGCACTGGCACAGTTACCATCAAATATTTGTGACTCCTGTTAGGGTTAACCACTGTGGTCAACTCGAGCCCACAAGCTCTTTGAGAACAGGATCCATGTTTGGTTCATGGACATATTTCTCAGACTATAAATGCTTATAAATGTTTAGTGAATGAATGGGGTTGTCTTTTCCCTTGTGTGGAAGCTGTGGCTAGTGATAAAGTAACCATGCTTAAAGAGATGAATGGCGGGAGGTGGGCGGCTGGAGGGGGGTGGGGTTTAGGCAGCGCAGCTGGATCCTAATGCAGTTTTATTCGGAAGAGGATCAGGTTTGGGTGACACCCATGAAAGAGCTGTGGTCAGGCTGGTGTAAGCTTCAGAAAGTTAGCCTGTTGACCCCAGGGTTTTGGGACACCACCGAGTGCAGACACAGCAAAAGAAACCGAAAACAATGTGTTTTAACTTCACCACCGAAGTCAGCCCGCAGGGCCTGAGTCTCCTCCCTTCCAGCTGTCTGTCAGCGCAGGTATTTTCTTTTCCAGTCGGGGCTTCCCTGCAGCATTGCTGTGCCAACTATTTACATTGCTCTCCTCAGCATAAAACATCAGTCTGAGTCTACGCTCCTCTGGCCTCAAGCTCTGCCATTCTGTGTACGGGCACCTTGCCTCACCCCTCTGCCTTCCAGTATCTCAGGGTTCTGCCATTATTTGAAATGTCCAGCAAACCTAGTTCCACCCTGCTGTTCAGTCCCCACGGGAGGAAGCAACTCTGAAAGCTCCCCATGTCTTCTCTGCCCCACTGCCTGCCCTGCCAATTCACTGGCAGCGTTGAGTGTCCTTGGGGTTATTGCTATTGCTCAACTACTCCCGGGCCCCTGTCTTTCATAGTGGGACCCCTGGAATGCAGCACCATACAGAAAAGGGAGCGGACACATGCTAGTGTAGTGAGTGTCGAGTTGTTGAGTGGATAGCTCGATGGCAGGGTGGGTGGGCGGGACTTCCTGGATCCCCGCTTCATGCTTCTACTCTGAGTGTTTCTACACCAGTGGTTCTCAACCTCCCTAACCCTGCGACCCCTTAATACAGTTCCTCACGTTGTGGGGACCCCACAATGGTGAGAAGTACTGTCCTATACAACAAAAATTCTTGTCTTGTGCTTAAGCTCAGTCCCCATGCCTACTGATGAGTAACCTTGGTTAAATAAGCTCTCAGAGCCCATATATATATATATATATATATATCAAAAAACCCCTCAAGATTGTTTGCAAAGATTGAATAAGTTGAGAGGGCGTTTGGCTTACGGCGAATTCCATGCAGATGCTCATGGTTTCTGCAAATAACAGTGGGAGCTCCTCACCTCTAACCTTAGTATCTCGGGGTTCTTCTCTTGTTGGGGTGTCAACAGTTTCCAACGCCAAGCTGAGAAGCAATGGCATGGGGCCTTCTTATCCCAAGTCACCTCTTGGCTGCAGTGTTCTTCTGTTTCTCCATCAATTCAGATACAGGTTTGTCTTTAAAACTCATTGATAGAAATACATTGAGTCTGTGGAGTGTTGGGGCGAGTGGGATCTCTGAGTCTGGCTTTTCCTGCGACTCACGGCTTCCTCCTCTTCTCTGCCTTGCGGATCAGACATCACAGTTAGATGAAGCCCACCCAGTCTTAGGCATTTGTTGTGGGAAACAATGCAAGCAGGAGGCTATTTTAGGGATAGCCCTTAATAAGCAACTGGGCACATCCCAGTGATATCACTCTTCATCAACACCCCGCCCAATTCCTTTGACCTCATGGGAAATTCTTTCACTTTCCATTTCCCCAAAGTCTCTGGGGAGCAAGATATGCTTTAAAAATATGAGCATGCTAATGAAAAGCCCACTTTCACACCGTGCACGTCAACAAGAAGCTGCCTTTGGAAAACCTTTGTACAAAATACGTTGCCCAAAGATGGACAGCGGCGTTCCTTGCAGCTGCTGCTGCTGAAGTCTTGGTCAGGTAGAGTCAATCAGTGGTCTCGGTTGCATATTTCAAAAGCTGACGACTCTGTTAAGCTCTCGGACAGAGCCCTGAGTAGGGCATAGTCACTAACCTCATTTCGTCGGAATAGCTGATGAAGTTGAAATCATCTCAAATATAAAGGAAACAAAGGGCTAAAGAAGAGCGAGAAGATCTCAGAGGTGACGCTGAGCTTAGTCACTCTCTCCTGCCACCGCGGGGCTACACTCCCCACCTGTGCATTTGGGTGGGAGGAGAAGGCGCTGCCCACAGAAAGGCTGGCCTGCAGTTGGAATGCTGACACCAGGCAGAAGACGGGGGGGGGGGGTGGTGGTGGTGGTGGTGGTGGTGGTGGTGGTGGTGGGGTGGGGTATGTGTCCCAGTGTGCCATGGGATGCTTGAAACTCTTGGGAGTTAAGGGAGAAACGCTAAATGCCTTGAGGAAACAAACAGAACCTAGATTGCATACTGCCCAATCAAACTAATAGGAACTTTAAGGCTTAAACATCATTTTCAGGGGCTGGAGATGTAGCTCAGTTGGTAGAGGCCCTGTGTGTGTGTCTGTGTGGGGGGGAGACTTTCTCTAAGCAAATGAATCTCTAAAATAGGGAAAACACAGCTGAGCTCACCTACCAGCGAGGCCATGGCTGATGGTATCTGGCTCAGTTCAGTCCTTCATGGTGACCCGTGATTGGCTCACCGCACACAGCTGAACCCCTCACCCGCAGCGCTGGTTATGGAAGAACAACGCGTCTCCCAAGGAAACGTTATTGGCTGATGGCTGCTGCTCACATAAACCCACACTTCTGTGCCTCCTTGTTCTTCCCTCCCTCTTTTCTGACGGGTATGGCCCCGTGAACACACAAAATAGCTCAAACTCCCCGAGGTCACCTGGAACAGGTTCAGTTGTGATAAAAGCAAAGTGACAGGGGAGGAGGATTGACTGGTTCACACGACAAAGTGGTGGGGGAGACAGACAGGACAGACGCGCTGAACTCAAAGAAATGTCTGCACCTCCTGTCTCTTCCTGACTCTGCATACGGGTTAGACCTTGTAGCCAGGCCAGCTATGTGCTTTTTTATTTTATTTTTTTTTAATAAGAGTGCAAGGACTCCTTTTTGAAATACTGTTTTATTTATTTATTTATCTATTTATTTATTCATTTTATGTGTATGAACGTTTTGCCTATATTTAAGCATGTGTACCGTGTGTGCGCCCATTGCCTGGAGAGTTAGATGAGGTTGTTAGAGTCCCTGGAATTGGAGTTACAGGCAGATGTGAGCCACTGCGTGGGTGTTGATAACTGAACGCGGGGTCTCTGAAAGAGCATCCAGTGTTCTTAACCACTGATTCATCTTTCCAGTCCTTTGTGTTCTATCTTTGATTAGCATATCTAACATATCACACACACACACACACAGACACACACGGGGGGAGGGTTGGAGAGAGAGAGAGAAAGAGAGAGAGAGAGAGAGAGAGAGAGAGAGAGAGAGAGAGAAAGAGAACGCTTTCTTTGACTTGGCTGTGGTTCACTCCTTGGCTTTCCTTCCACTGCATACGTAGCTTTAACGACGTCTGCATGGGACAGCAAACTGTCATTCCACGCGTGCAAGAAGTGCGTTCACGGTCACCTGCACTTGAAGGGCAACTGTCTGGTCTCGTCCTGGTGTCTGGTTCCCTGACAGCCTGCAGCTAGACTCCAAATGCAATCACTCTGCAGTAGTCAGTGGAGGGACAACCTGTGTTGTTTTCCCCAGCAGTACTGGAGAAGCTTTAGTATGCTTCAGCTCTTGGGAAGGATGATAAGCAGACATGTAACAGAGTCGGCTGGTCTAAGTGTTTTCTTTAGGCTAAAAATGATACACTAAGAAGGTATACACACATACACACACACAGAAAAATGAAACAAATAAACATTAAAAAATCCACACAAAATAAAATGGGACAGAAGAAGGAGACTAAAAGGAAGCCTAGTGATTCTCACCTAAAATTATGTCTCCTGGGGAGACTGAGACAGGAGGATTACAAGTCCAAGGCTGGGAAATATAGTGAGATTCTGCTTCAAAATAAAATATAACAAAAAGGGGTAGCTTGGTAGAGTGTTTCTCTAGCTTGTGTAAGACCCTGGGTTCAGTCCCCCACCATATAAGCAAAAATTACCTACCCAAAGAGAGAAGTTTCTGGCCCATTTACAATTTGCCTCCCATCTTTTCTCCAGACAGATTCCTACCTCATTCTTTGACTGGAGTGTGGCGGGAACTTCGGGGAGAGCCGCCTTCTTGGGATGCATGATTTCAGCCATCACTGGCCACTGTATTTCAGAGAACAGAACTCATCTACGCTCTAAGCCTTAGTCCTGGTACCATCTCTTACAGAAAGACTCAGGGCTGGTTCATTCTCCAGTCCTCACCTGACCAGCCCCTTCTACCTCTATCAGGGGCAACCAGAAATAACTGTCTGGTGGTGAGGAGGACTAAGGGCTTGGCATATCCTCAGTTGTCGTTCCTTGAGCACATGTTAGGCCCTGCATTGGAGAAGGCCTCTAAAGCAACCCTGCTTTTTAGAACCCTCTCCACCAGTAAATCGTACTTTGTGTCCACCTAAAATAACTGTAACAATAATCATAGTAATAAAAACCACAAGAGCTATTTGCTCTGAAGATGATGTTGCTTAATCTTTCCAAGGCCAACTCCCCTCTTTGAAAGGCGAGGATGAGAATAGCTATTTATTGTACTTCAAGGTGACGAAGTAGCAAAATGAGCAGTGTTGGGGGCTGCGGACCACCAGTCTCTGAGTTCCTTGTAAACAACTTGTTTTCCTCTGCTCTGAGCAGCCTGCAGCTCTGAACCCCAGAGCCTAACCGCAGGGGAGTGGGTTTGGATGAGTCTGCAGCTGAAAGATCCCTAGAGCCAAGGCATGGCCAGAGCCATATATAAGCTGCCCCTGGGCACAATAAAAGAGGTATTCTTGTCTCAAGGATGTCCCTGAGTCCCATCTGTCTGTCTATCTCTGTCTGTGTTTGTGTGTTTTTAAATTTTCAACCTAGTTCCCGTAGCACGTATCGAGTAGAGTGTGGAACAGAACTGGTATAGTTTTACAGAGCAGGACCTGGAAGCACAGGCTGGTCATCCCAGATTCTTCGGAGACCGATGCAGGCAGAGCATAAATGTTCAAGGCCATCCTTGGCAATTTAGTGCCCGACACAGCCTTGAAATAAAAAGGAAAAAGAGTGTGCTGGGCTGTAACTCAGTTACAGAGTACTTGCCTAGTAGTATTCAAGAGGCCTCTGTTCAATGCCCACAACTGGAAAGAAAAATAAAGGGCAAGGGTAGGGTGAAATATTTATTTAAAGATAAGTAAAACAAAAATTCTTGGAAGCTTTGACTGTTCTGAAGTTGTGTACGTTTTAAATCTACATTCAGTCATAGAGAGCTTCCTCTAGCACCAGGGAGGCTGAGTCTCTCCTTCCCCTCATTCCTCATCTTCCCCTGGGGATGTGAAGGGCAGGGAAGGGAGTGTGAGCAGAGAGAAAGGAATGCCATGCTGTCTGCTCTCAGACTCCGTGCCTCGCGGTGGGAAATCTGCACTTACACATTTCAGGGTCAACATCACCAATCAGGCTGGGCTGCAGGAATCTGTTAGTCCATCACTAACAGAATGGATGCTCTCTCCACCTTCCCTTCCTCCCTCTGTCTTTACCATCTGCCATTCTTCTCCAGCTCAGATCCAAATATCTCAAGCAGCTCTGTGCATCTTGAAAAATCAAACAAGGAACACTTCATGAATGACACTTTGTTTTGAGCCCATTCCCATTGAAGCCACCATCCTTCAGAGACAAAGTTCACCCCTTGTCTGTTTCTTCCTTCTCATATTTATTCCCATCCCTAAGAGCAGCGCTTCTCAACCTGTGGATCAAATGACACTTGCAGAGGGGTTGAGCCTTTGGGAGTCAAGTGACCCCCCCTTTTTTTTACAGGGGTTGCCTAGGACTGTCAGAAAATACAGATATTTACATTACAATTCGTAACAGTAGCAAAATTACAATTATGAAGTAGCAACAGAAAAAACCTTAATGGTTGGGGTCACCACATCATGAGGAACCGAATTAAGGTGTCACGGCATGAGTAAGGTTGAGAACCACTGAGATAGAGGGACAAAAGGGCTTATGGGAAGACCAGAATGTTCTGAGAACACAAATTCCTATATAGAAGTTCTCACACCGCTGGACTTGGGTGCAGTGTGAACTATATATCTTGTCACCTGGGGTGTGGGCTCTTGAAGCTAACACGTACCTTTATAACTTAGTGAATAAGCTGAGGACCTCACAGACCCTTGCCAGTCTGGAAGCAAAGTACCACTCTTATGGCTAGTGTCCTTCCTGGCATCCCCCAGAACACACACATACACACACACACACACACACCACTCCACATAACACACAGACACACACAGACACACCACTCCACATAACACACACACACACACAGACACACACACACACACACCACTCCACATATAGTGACCATTGCAAGTTTCATAGGACTTAGTTACATCAGTGAGATCACTGTTGAAAATTATAAAGGCATGAGTATGTTTAAAGTACCCCCCTCAAACTCCCCCAAAGTAATGAACTAATGTCATTGGAAACAAAAAAAGAAGGGGCAGGTTTGATGAGGTGTGGTGGAGGTAATGAGTCAAATTTCAGCATCATCAACAAAAGTAAGAAATATAGGGGGTGGTGTTAGAGGAAGGGGCACAAATAGCTTCAGGTAGGGCAGAAGAGACGGTGTTCAGTGCCGCCAGCCAGCCTACTGCCTTCTCAGACTGAGCCCTACAAGGCTACGCCATGTGACAAACGACTTTAAGTTCTTCCTTAAGGGGAAGAGTGAGAGGCTGTTTTTCTGGGATGTTCTGAGGCTACAAATGTGAGGGCGCAGAATTTTGTGCGACTAATTTAGATGGATAGTCAACAGATCGACCAGGACTTCTGGGAAGTAAACAATCCTATCGACTTGCTTGACATCTTGAATTAAACCAGCCATCCTACCCCCATGACTGAAGGTCTCTAGAACGACTGCATCTTTTTGGAAGGCAATCTGTTCTTTACACAGACTAAAGTCCTCACTCAAATGTCCCTACTTACGCCGATTCAAAATGGGAGATGACAAAGGAAATGACAGAAAGTTGTGACCTTCTGATCATGTATATATGCATGCATTACCTACGGCAGGGTCTTGTTGACTTTGAACTCCACACCCTCCTGCCCCAGCCTCCTGGGTGGAGCCACGACACAGGGCTATTGCCAGATTATATTGTAAGTTGTCTAAGGACAACCCTTAGGACTCGTCCTTTCCTGGACTGGTTCATCATACCCTCCACACTGTCTTTTGGTCAGTGCAGTTTTTAGTCCTTGAGTTCTTACGTCGCCCTGTCTTGACTTTCTCACAGGGGTTCTGATTCTCATGGACTGATGGGAACTCATTGTAGACCTTGTTAGGCTGGAAGTGCAGCCCTTCTCTGGCAGCCAGTGTCCTTCCCCACCCAAACATACAGCCGTGGGATGTGTCCCTGGGCTAAAGGTGAATGAGGATAAGACAGAAAGTTCAGAATGTTCCTAACTCAAGGATTTCACATATCGACTTCATGAAGTTTATTTTCTATCTCTCAATTCAATTAATTTTCTTGAAAAGAAGCCTGGGCGGAGGCCAACAGTGGAGGAAAGGGATGTCACCGAGCCAGGATCTGGGAACGATCAGCTCCTTATGGTTTTAAGGACAAAGTGCCAAGACCTTAAGGATCTGAATTCCAGAAGAGCAGTCAAGTTCTCTTCTTGGACGTCCCGCAGCTGAATCCTGACTGTGGTTCTCTCAACCTTCCTCAGGTTGTGAAACTTTAATACAGTCTCGCATTGTGGTGAACCCCAGGCATAATATCATTTTCGTTGCTACTTCATAACTGTAACTTTGCTAATGTTATGGATCATAATGTAAACATCTGTGTTTTCCGATGGTCTCAGGTGAGCCCTTTGAAAGGGTTGTTCGACTCCCAAGGGGTCGGCGACTCACAGGTTGAGAACCACTGGGTTAGAGAAACCGCAATGTAGATCTACAGAGCACTTGGCTAACATTCAGGGGGCTTTAAGGCAGAGCCTTGACACACAAGAGAACAAACAAAACAACTAACTTGGTTTGGCACACGTCTGGAAGCTGCGGAAGGAGAATCGAGGAGAGTTGTCCAGGTGAGTTCCATGCTAGGCTGGGTATCAGAGTGTGTCCCCATATCAATTTTCCATTATGGAAGACTATCTATTAGAGGGGGAAAAGTTTACTTAAAAAGCACCCATCACAAACTTCATTTCTAAAGAAAAGGCCGCTTGCACCGCGCGCACAGGGTAGCAAGCGGGTATGTGCAGCACGCCTCTGCAGGACCGCGGCTCTGTCAGTGACTCCGGTGGGTCAACCATCAGCCGCGCGCCACTCCAGCCCAGCAGTGTCCAGGAACGCAACGAGCGCCCCTCCTCCAGTCGTGGGGTCCGGGTAGGGGCCCCTGCTGCTGCTGCGGTGGCAGGAAGTCCCCGCGAACTACAAATCGAGGCATGCTGGGAACATTCCCCGCTCCTCCCAGGAAATGTCCTTTGTCCAGCCCCACAGGAAGCCCCAACGAGGAGGCAGCGGGCAGCTAGCCCGAGTGCCAGCCCGCGGCCGCTCCGCCGCCGCACCCGGCAGACGCGCGGGCACCAGGCTCCGGCATTGCGCTCGGAGCCGCCCGGCGCATCGCAGGTAGGAGCGCCGCTGCGTCTCGGCGCGCCCGCTTCGGGGATGGGGAGCTGGGCACTGGGACTGACCACCTCGGGATTAGGGTGTCTGCTGTGGCAGCGCTGCCGCGCTGCTGCGCGAAGCTGTGTCCCGCACACTGGACTGCGGTCTGCCATCCCGTGGGCTCAGGAACCGTGGACGCATGAGGAGCCTTCGCATCCCTAAAGCGGAGCACAGCTCCCTTTGGGCTCAGCGGTGAGGGGCGGGGAGGAAGAGGTTGAGACTACGCTGATAGAGCGAGTGGGACCGTCCCACGGACCACCGAAGGGGGCATCAGAGACCCTGGGAGACGAAACCCAGGGAGGAGCTTGCCAGGCGAGCAGAAGGTGAAGGGCTTTGTGTGCAGCGGTGCACCAGCTGAGATCGCGCTCCCTCTGCCTGCTCTGTCAGCGCCCCCCAGCCCTGCTGCCAGGAAAGGGGATGAGGGTGGACTTTGCGTACAGGTTAATTTGGGTCCTTGTGAAATGTATGTCTGTTCCCCTATCCTCCCTTCTGTCTGCCCGACTTGGATTATCGCAACCCCTTACCGTTTAGGGGCTGCGATCAGACCGGGCAAAAGGCACAATAAGGACCCGCGAATGGAAGGCAGGGCTAGGCAGCTGCTAGTGGCCCAAGAGGGGTCGTTGTCTGGCATTGCTAGAATCCCCAGGTACAAATGTTCACGTTGGCTTGTCCTGGGCAGGTGGTGAACAGAGCTGGAACCTGCAGCAAGAGGGCTTGTCAGGCTCAGGTGGCCTGGGGTGAGGCATATGTTGGGACGAGGGAGGGGGTAGAGAAGCTGTGACACACGGGCCCTGGGTGTATCTTACAGTCAGAGTACACAATAGCGGGCCTCTAGAATGGGACTTTACAACTTCCTTTGGGACTTTCCATGATTTCCCATTTTCCTGCCCCGTCCCCCCAGGGAATCAGCTGCCCCTCTACATGAGTACGAGGCATACTTTAATTTGATGGCTCTATAATCCTGCCTGTTGAGTCAGGCACAGTTGGCTGTCAGCATTCCCAGGGAGTGGGTCTCTCCCCAAGAGACTGCTGTGGTAAATGCGGTGAGACAACGGCTAGAAAGTCCGTGATCTCTGAGGGCTGTGGTGGACAAGTGGGCAAGTTTGAACACACCTGGAGTGAGAGCCTGTAAGGATATTCACCTGCCTCAGTTGCCTTTCTGCTCTTCCACGGATATCCAGATGTGTATCCCCCCCCCCTTAAGGAAATGCGTCATTATTACTTAATGTACAATACACTTTAAATCAAATGAATGTCTCTTGAGTAGGGATGAGGGATTACCTAAAGTTCACAGGAGGAAGGATGCTCTGGAAATGGCTTGAAGGGGGAGACAGGTTTTCCACCTGTGTTTACTAGTTAAATGAAACATAAGCGAAGTTGGAATGAACTAACTGGAGTTGTCCAGGCAGCCAATGTTATTAGGATCAAATGGAGAAAGAGACTTTTATTGAAAAAAGTCTCCATTTGCTCACACTGACTATGTGTGTTGGAGGTAGAAGCCTTGGAGGAAAGTTGACGGCCCAAGAGAGAATGACATAACCTGAGACTGAACCAAGGGAACGTCCAAGGACTGTCTTCTAGAGCATGCAGGAGACAAACATGATGTCATTCAAAAACTACTGGAGTTCAGGAGCAAGTGACAAGAAATCAGAAAACTCAGAGGATGGAGCTGGGCTGAAGGGACCAGGGTGACCTCACTGGAGGCTGCATGTCTGAGACTGATGGATTTGCATAACATTTCCTTTGCCTCCTGCCAAAAGCTCTTTGGATTTCTCCAGAATCTGCTTATCTGCCTAATGTTTTAATGTCCTGGGGGAAGGAAGGAGAAAGTGTAAAAGTTGGTTACTAAAAAGGATACAATAAGACAAGAAAGAGCTTGGCTGTTTCCAAAGGGAGAGCGCACAAAGCCCCGGTAGCATGCAGAAGTCCAGGTCGCGGCTCCGTGCGCGTGACTTGAGAGCCATTTGAGACGTTCTCTCTAAGGCATTGCTTCTCCTTTCTTCTTTGCCTCTTGGCAGGTTTCTGAGTGTACCACGTGCTATTAGTGTTAATGTAATTGACAAAGCTTAGTAACTAAATTTGGCATTCAGAGTTCTTGACATATCCAGGGTCCGCCCACTTCTACATTGTTTCTACATCATCTACTGGTCTCTTGCAACAAACCGCTTTCATCCCAAGATGCAACACACATTCTTGAGCGTTGGTTGCTCAGGTCAACCCACAGGCCTGCAGCACATTCCCGCACTGCCTCTCATTATTTTCGTCCCCATCCATAACTCCCTCATAGGAGCCTTTCAGGAATTCCTAGTTGGCATTAATCTCCTCGTCACACTCTGCACTTTGGTGACACCCCTCCCAGTCTGTGAGAACTCCCGTCTCGTTCTCCCTTTCAATTGTCAACCCCTTGAGGACAATGATTTTCTTTTTCTGCCTGATGCTTTATAACAGACGCACGAAGGATGTTTGATTTGAAGTTCATAAATAAATGAGAGCAATGAAAGAATACACAATCTTGCCTCTATTTATAGATCAGGTCTCATGAAGTCCGGGCTGCGCAGCCAAGGATGACTGCCCAGCTCCACGGCTCTCCTCCTTGTCTCCATCTTGTGAATGCCGAGATTAGAGGTGTGTTTCAGGACACCTAATTTTATGCCGTACCAGGGCCTGGTGCAAACTTGGCAAGCCCTTTACCAACTCAGCTACATCCCCAGCCCACGTACGGCTTATTTTATCTCTTACTTGGTTTCTATCGTAAAGCCATAGAATCTTTCTCATAGACTTGGGCGGACTCATTGTGCCGGGAAATAAAGCCTCTAGGTCGCAGCCTACCGAAACCTTTCCTTTCTCCTGGCTCAAGAGACTCTGAACGCGTTTGTCATGGTGTCTAGTAAAAGATGGTCGTAAGAACCGTGTCATTGGGCTGCTTTGCCAACCTGAATTTTAAACTCCAGCAACATATGGAATGGATTAATGCAAGTGCATAGCCAGTTATTTTTGTAGGTCTACACGGAGGAAGGTGATTTTCTTCTCAGTATTAAAGTGTTTACAAGAAGGCAAGACTCTAAAGACTGCCCTGCTTTTTGCCGCCGAGGCAGGCACCGAACATGCCTCTTCCTTCTTACAGACTAAGCTGCCGATTAGGGCCAAAATGTAGCACATGGAAGAACAGGGCAGATTAAAGCCTCAAACTTTGTTTCCTTCTCCCCAATGCTAAATAATTGAGTATTTTCTTACTTTCTTTTCATGCGATTTGTAACCATTACCAGTCATGAATACATTATTGAATACATCAGTGATCACGCAAGACATTTGGGGTTGGGAACATGCATGCATTGGTTGGTACAGTGCTTGCTTTGCAGGTGCAAGGACATGAATCTGATCCCCAGAACCCTTGTTTTTTGTAAAAAAAAGCTAGGCATAGGGGCATGTGCATGTAATGTAATCCTGGCACCGGGGAGACGGAGACAGGAGGATCCCTGAAGTCAGGCAGTCTAGCCTGCTTGGTGAGTTCCAGTTTATTGAGAGATCTAGTGGGCAGCACCTAAGTGACCACACCCAAGTCTGTCCTGTGGCCTCCATATACACGTGTATATGGATGCGAACCTCCACATGTACCCCTCCACAGTGTACACGGGAGAACCCAGGCAGTTTATATGCGTTGCCTTATTTCATCTGATAACTGACGTTATCAGATTATCTCCATTCTAAAAATGAGGAAACCAGAAGACAGAGTGACGTCAAGAAGCTTGCCTGGAGCCCCAGATTCTGCCCTGGAGATGCCCTGGAATGTAGGTCTGCTGATCACCACAGCTTTCAGAACTGTTCTGTGGGAGGGACTTGGTTGCCGTCCTTTCTTCCTCTAAAGCCCTCCACATTTGCAGGTTCCCAGCCAGGAGCATTGTTGGGCTTATAAAATCATCCTACTGGTTCTCATCCTGAGAAGCAAAGTTTTTCCTTTACAAGATAAACAACAACAATAATAAACCACATTTTTTTTCTTGTCTTTAATTTCCTATGGCCATCAGTTGCAACGACCAAATTTAGATAGCATCCTTAAGGCCTTTGGGCACAGAACTTTGCCCAGAATCCTTCTTCTTCTTTGTTTTTTGTTTTCTTCCAGCCTATCTGAATTCTTCTCTGTCCTCTTCAGGCTAAGTCTCTTCCCTTCTGGTAGGTTAGCTTGGTCACACCAGGCCGTCCTTAGCTCTCCTTCAGTCTCCATGGCCTGGAATGCCTGAGTTTCATTGTCATGACAGGGACTGCATGCCCAGAACACAGTCTGGCGTGTGGCGGACTTTCAGAAGTCTGCCCATGGTGAATCGTTAGTCATGGGTAAAATGCAGAAATGGAGGCACAGAACATTTTAGGATTAGCAGGTGGCTTTTATTGTAGATGGAAGACAAGAAGGAAATTGCCTTTCCTAGTTATCATTCATGCTTTCAACCCGACTGACTGCTGAGCCCTGGCTGGAAGGATGCAGTGCAGAGCCGTGCTTCCGTGTGTTCATGACGACATCATTCCGAATGGTGGTGGAGGTTGATGATTTCAGGTTGGGCGGGTGGGGCCACTGCTTCGTTCCTACCCTTGCTGGCCTGTCCTTCTTCCCTGGGACTAGGAAAATAGGAAAAGCCTTTTTTATTATATATCTAAGAAAATCATAGGGGTTCCCTAAGTGCTAGTGGGGAGGGAAATACAGAAAGGAAAGATGAGAGGAAGCTTCTCTGCTAGCACCTCTGGGAGAGTGAGGAGGGACTTGGGCCTTACTTCAGCAAGTATGGATGCGGAGCAGCCTCTCCTCCACGAGTGGACAGGGCTGTCTGCTGTCATGAGATTGAACCTGCCTTCATGGAATAGCCATGTCTGTCTACACAGCAGGTCATGTTCTGCGCATTCGCAGGCTAGGCGCGGCCTTTCTTCAAGGAGGCGTATTACATACATGTGGACTTCCACGACCTTTGCCAGGATCCTGTTGTGAATTACAAGGCAGCAACCATTCTTCCTGGGTTTTCCTTCTAAGAAATGTCATGCATTGCTGTGTGGTTAACACATTTCGCTTGACGCTTGGTGAAGGGCATTGCTGAAATGTCTGCTCTTCCCAGTTGTTGACGGTTTGGCTTTGCTGTCATACTTGGGAACCTTGGTAAAGAATCACATTTTCTCCCTGGGCCTTTTCAGGAACCTCTCAGCAGATACTAATAAAGATTTCTGGCAATGGTGGGTGCTGTTGAAAACTGGACTTTAATATAAATCCATTAGAGATAATCTTTAGCAACACGGAACCTAGAAGAATGGTAGTTTGTGGAACATTTAACATATTTTTATTGATTGTGGCACATTTAATACATATTTATTGATTGTATATTTATTAAACCTGTTATATTTTTCAACATTTCATTTCTCTTCTGGCCTAGTGGAAATGTGGGAACGAACAAATGCCTATATATTGAGCTAAAAAATAACCACACATGCAACATATGCAACCGTACATAATTTAAGAGTGGACATTTTTAGAGCAGCTTCCAGGCTCATGGGAGAGTTGAGCAGAAGGTACAAAGTCTCCATGTGCCTCCTGCCCCCACTCTGTCACAGCCTCCTCCACCCTCAGCATCCTGTACCAGCATGGTGCATTTGCTACACTTGGTAAGCTACCGTTACTGCTCATCACCCAACGTCTCTTGTTCACGTCTGGCTTCCTCTGGGTGGTGTGCACACTGTGAGCCATGTAATGACCTGTGTACCATTGTAATAGTGCACGGAACACTGTGATGCCCCCGACATCACCGCTTTCTATTCATTTGTCCATCACTCCCTTGAAATCCTTGACAACCACCGATCTTTGTTTTTTGTTGGTTGCTTTGTTTTTTCCAACTCTCTCTGTAGTTTTTTGCTTTCCAGAGTCATAAAGATGGGATTGAAGTATGTAGTCATTTTTATATTGGCTTCTTTCAGTAGTATACATTTTTTTTTTTACAGATTGGTAGATGTGTTTATGTGAGTGGGTGAGTAAGTGTGTATGTGTGCCTGTGTACTTGCATGTGTGTGTAGCATTTCATTGGAATGCCACAGTTTATCCACTCAATTCGTGAAAGACATTTCAATTGTTTCCAAGCTTAAGTCTGAGATCGAAGCTGCTGTAAGGATTTATGTGCAGGTTTTGATGGTTTGTTTTTGTCTTTTTGACAGGCTTTCGTCTTGCTTGGATAAATACTAAGGCATGTAAATGCTGGGTCTTACTGTAAGGATATGCCTTGCTTTGTAAAGAATATGCTGTGTTTTCCCACCAGAGAACACCATTCTCTGCTGCTGTTTCCATCAGCACGGGGGTGCTGGGAGTTTTAAGTTTGAATATTCCTGAAGGTGGGAACAGTGCCTCTCAGCTGGGTTGCCATTCCCCAGAGCCGATGGTGTTGAAAAGCTTTTCATATGTGCAGCTAACATTTGCATGGTTTCTTTGGTACATGTTTGTTCATATCTTTTGTCCACTTTTAAAAATAATTTATTTATCTTTATTTTATGTGCATTGGTATGAAGGTATCAGATCCCCTGGAACTAGAGTTACATACAGTTGTGAGCTGTCATGTGAATGCTGGGAATTGAACACGGGTCCTCTGGAAGAACTGCCAGTGCTCTTAACCCACTGAGCCATCTCTCCAGCCCCCTCTTTTGTCTATTTTTAATTCATGTCAGTAAGTGTGTGTGTGTGTGTGTGTGTGTGTGTGTGTGTGTGTGTACACTTGTATGGAGGTGGATGCTGGACATCTTCCTTAATTGTTTAAAATCGGATTAATTTTTAAAACAATGGCAGTGATGGTTTAAAAGTTATTTATTTTATGTGTATGGGTATCTTGTTTATACGTCTATATACTACGTATGTGCCTGGTTCACTCTGAGACCCTAGGACTGGACTTACAGATGATTATGTGTAGGAGGAGGGCCCGCTTGTTCCTCCTGGCTGCCCAGATAGCTTAGCCCCGAAATAACCACACAGAAACTGTGTTAATTAAATCACTGCTTGGCCCATTAGCTCTTCTTATTGGCTAACTCTTACATCTTAGTTTAACCCATTTCTATTAATCTGTGTATCACCACATGGCAGTGGCTTACTGGCGAAATTTCGGTAACATGTCTTCCTCTGGCGGTGGATCCATGGCGTCTCCCTGACTCTGCTTTCTTCCTCCCAGAATTCAGTTCCATCTTCCCTGCCTACCTAAGTTCTGCCCTATCAACAGGCCAGGGCAGTTTCTTTCTTTATTAACCAATGAAAGCTGCACATGGACAGAAGGACCTCCCACACCACCTGTGAGCCACCATGTGGGGACTGGGAATAGAACCTAGGTCCATAGGAAGAGCAGCCAGTGTTCTTAACTACTGAGCTATCTGTCTAGTCTCTTCCACTTAATTTTTGAAACAGGATCTCTCAATGAGCCTGGAGCTCACTGATCTGGTTAGAGTGGCTGACCAGAGTCCCAGAGATCCTCTTGTCTGTTAGATTATTTAAAAGATTAGATTGGAAGATTATTTTGCTGTAGAGAGACAGAAAGCAGAAAGAGGAGCTTGGTCTGACCTTAGGCAGGACCATGTCCACCTTTGGCAAGTGAGCATCTTTGTCAGCCATGTGTGAAGATGGCCAGATGCCCACAGAGAAAGATGGGATGCTGCCCCTTATAGGGCCAGGAAGACTTCAGCAGTCCATGAGGGGAGCTGGGAAGTGTAGTCCTTCAGCAGTCCCCAAGGGGAGCTGGGAAGTGTAGTCCTTCAGCAGGAAGTTATCACCCTGACTCTGAGAGGCTATAAACAAAATATCAGGTAGGGATGGTGCAGCTGTGTTGGGGAGAGTTCTGGGTCTATCGAGAAGGGGTCCTCTGGTCACACAGCAGGGGAGAGCCTTAACTTGATCAGCTGCAGTGGATCATGCTGTTGTTCTCCTGCAATTCCTGTAGAGACTTGGGAAATAATCACCAGAGTCATACACGACTGTTTCCAGATTAAAGCTGAGAGATTATCTGGGAAGGTTAGGCATAGGAAGGGATAGGGGTGGAGCCGACCAAGTGGACCAGTGACAGACAGTGGACATAGAGTTGATGCAGGGTGACAGTGGCTGGTCCCACTGTCACCAAAATGAGCTAGCAGAAGTAGCAGGGAGCTACAGAGCATCAAAGGAAAGCAACAGGAGGGGATAGAAGAGCAATGCGATAGATTGTGTCTGGACTGGGGTGAAAGGGATGGATGACGGTCCCTTTTAGTCAGAGTTCTCTGCAGCATCTGAAAGGTCTTTTTGCAGATGTATTGGGAAGAGACGAAGCTGTTGCAGGGTGAGAGCTACTGGGAGCTCTGACGTGGGACATTTTGTTTAAAGGGTAAAGGTAAAGTTCCATAAGGAAAACATTTAAAAAGACAGTGTAAAAACTTAAGTATAGGGGGTAAGAAGAGGGAAAGAATTGATCCAGGGGAGGAGCCAGACTGGGAGGGAACTAGAAGCCCATACATAGGAGGATGTATATGGTTGACTTTTTCCTGGTTCCTGCCTCTAGACTCCATCTCAAACGAGTTAACATTTGTTGGTGTGGAAGCAGCATCTTCTGTGGAGACGTCACAGATCTCTTCCCAGTCGTTAGGTCCAGTCCTTCTCAATCCTGGAGTCCTGCAGCAGGAATGGAGTTGGCAGGTCCTGAAGGGTGTCAAGCTGACCTGAACTGCTGAGCCTGGGAAGCTGGTTGATGAAAGGGGGCTCCAGTCCCGCAGCCTTAGTTCTGAGTCCCCAAAACAACGTCCAGCGTGGCGAGAAGAGGGATCAGTTGGGTGGCCTATGCTCCATTAATCCCCTAGGTCATCCAGACTGCTTTTATAAATTTGGGGGTGTTGATCTCTTGGTAGCCGCTTCAAGGCTGACAGAAAGGCAATGAGGGGAGCATCAGGAGGTAATAACTGTACAACTTTGTGGGGAATGTGAAGAGACAAAGAGGCATGAGGAAGACTTATATCGAGGTTAATAGGAGTTAGGAGGCAGTTGGACAACTGGCTGGGCCGTGCACTAGAGTTCCATAGAAGGACAGAGTGACTGTAATCAGCTGTTTGTTAAGTCCGACTCCTGCCTAAGCAACAAGCTTCCGGAAGCTGTGTAAACGAAGTCAGTTAAAATCAGTGTCCAAGGAACGAATCTGAACAGACTGTATCTAAGATGTATTTCTTCCTCTTACGTGTGATGAACTTTGTATATTTGTTTTCAGTATTAACAATACCATCTACTATTTAAGAAGCAAACATAGTATCTTAAGTAAAACAAAAGTTTTGGTTAGAAACAATTTGATAAGGTAAAATTTTTTTAAAATGAGACTATTACCTTAAGTGACCAGAACCAGTATTTGAAACCATGATAGTATATATTTCTGTTAACACCAAATTGTTATACCTATATTCCAAGAGACAATTTAATTGCAATTTATATTTCACAAAAGGAATAATTTTTAATTTCCAGTTTGAACATACTCCAGACACAGTGGCTGCTTTGCCTTATCTTCAACAGGCATTTCTTTTTTTTTTTTAGTTGATTTTATTGAGCTATACATTTTTCTCTGCTCCCCTTCCTCTCTCTCCCCTCCCCTTCTACCCTCTCCCGTGGTCCTTATGTTCCCAATTTACTCAGGAGATCTTGTCATTTTCTACTTCCTATGTAGATTAGATCCATGTACGTCTCTTTTTGGGTCCTCTTTGTTGTCTCGGTTCTCCAAAGGCACTTCTTTAGAACACTCAGGAAGACTGGTTCTCAATCCCTCTAATGCTGTGATCCTTTAGTACAGTTCCTCATATTGTAGCAACCCCTGACCATGAAATTAGTTTGCTACCATTCTGAATTATAATGTAAATATTCGATAGGCAGGATATGTGCGACCCCCAAAGGGGTCAGGACCTACAGGCTGAGAACCACTGTTCTAGAACATCCTGAGTTACTACCCGAGTCAGTGGCTGCCATATCAGTAAATGATTCACCTTCCAAAGTCTTCTAACCCTAACCCTATTAACAGAACTGTTACAAATCTGCCTCCTCCTTCCGTACACTCAGCCAACAGATATGAACGATGAGAGCAGTCAGCCATGCCGAATCTGTAAGAAATAATTTACAGCATAGACTGAATTAACAATGAACGCTGACGTCAGCTCTTTGCTCCTTCTGCTGAAGGACAAATCTCCAGGTCACCCCACACAACAGCACTAAGCGTATTTCTTAAATAATATGATTCTATTTAAAAAATGGATTGACTGTTTAGAGGCATAATTTATAAAGCAGATAACCAAATTAAATGAGCTTTAGCAGATAATGACTTTGGGGATTTCTTAGAAAGCATCCACAAGCTTCACTGTTAAAGCCTCTGGACCGCTTGTAGGATCCAGGTTGTAGGCACTGACCCAGGATCTCTCTGTGTGGAGATTTGATTATGGTCTCAAAGTACCACAGGTGAGCCCAGGTGGGAGAGAATCGCCTCGTCTAAGTCTTCTCCTCCAGAAGAATCCAAAGCCTTGGAATATCATTTAATAGACTCATTTGTTGACTCTACAGATATAAAACCAACTGAAAGACACCCCTAGGATATGCTGAATAATTTGCCAAAGGTGTGAGTTTGATACCAGAGTATCTGGCAGCCTCCTTTATTGAGGGAACCTGAGTGGTTAGGGTGTAGATGCTGGAATTATCTTTTGCTAAGAGGAAGAGTTAAATGCCAGGGTAAAGGGCATGACCAGCTGAACTAGCATGCAGGTCCCATACTTGTTGGATGGTAGGCGTAGGTGTAAAGCTCTCATGTTCACAGCATTCCATATGTCAGTTCAGGAGACCTTGAGGGTAGAGTGATTGTTATTTGCCTCTGTTGTTGGAGACATTTTGGGTGTGGGTGCAAGCTCTGAGATCCTGATCCCTTTACAATGTACTGAACCATATGTTACATTATTAAGAGGCAGCTATAGAGATGGAAAGAGAAAGGATGAGAGGCTTGGTTTGACCTTTGGTTGGACCATGTTTATTCATAGCAAGGGGTCATCTTTGCCACCCACGTGTACGATGGACAAAATATATGAGATGTGGCTCCTTATGGGGTGGAAATGGCTCTGTATTCCACAGGGAAGCTCAGAAAAGTAGTCTTTCAGCAGAAAACTATTCGGGTTTCTGCTTCCACGGTATCGTTATGGGAGCATTCCAGCCCCTATGCTGGGTACTTGAAAAGTTTTGGCACCCCAGTAAACCTCTTCATCAATGCAATAATCAAAGTCAGATCAAGTCAAACCGAATTAGAAAAAAACCCAGGTTTAATGAATACCAACATTCCCAGGTGCACTTCTAGTCCCCCAGAGAGGAGATAGGGAAGAAAGATTGGAAAACCACATGTTTATTCTCTGGGGTACAATTTAAATACCCTGTGGGAGTGGTCTTGAGCATCTCTAGGGAGAGGTCATCTTTCGGTGGGCTTGAAAATGGGTGGGGTCAAACTAGGCTCTGCAGACTGTATTCACCAGACCAGATTTTGTTTATGAGTGGGCTGCTTTTCCTCCCGTCCCACTCCTGGCCACCCGGCTAGCTTTACCAGAAATAATTACATGGAAACTGTATTCATTTAAACACTGCCTGGCCCATTAGTTCTAACCTCTTATTGGCTAGCTCTTACATATTGATTCAACCCATTTCTAATAATCTGTATTGCCACTTGACTGTGGCTTACCGGCATCAGTCTAACCGGCGTCCATCTCGGAGAGGAGAGCAATGGCGTCTGTCCCACTGCCTTCTTCTTCCCAGAATTCTGTTCGGTCTACTTCACCTATCTAAATTCTGCCCTATCAAAAAGCCAAGACAGGGGCTGGAGAGATGGCGCAGAGGTTAAGAGAACTGACTGCTGTTCCGAAGGTTACGAGTTCAATTCCCAGCAACCACATGATGGCTCACACCCATCTATAATGAGATCTGGTGCCCAGAACACTATATACATCATAAATAAATTTTAAAAAAAAAACAAAAAAACAAAAAGCCAAGACAGTTTTTTTATTTAGCCAATGAAAGCAACACATAGAAAGAAGACCCTCTTACATCAAGATTTCTTGATACGGTAGCAGAACTTTCCCCAGGAACCTTCAGGTATCTGTAAGACAGCTGGAACAGATTGATACCTTGGTGTCATAGCAAAAGGCTATGACTTTAGGTGAAAAGGCATGAACATTTTAGAAGACAATTAAAGGAAACTGGAAACTCTGAACCTCTGAAGATACACCTGAAACTATTAATTATGGACTATGAAGCCTGTGAATGAGGTGCCCCTGTCTGTATTTTTAGGAAGAAACTTAACACATGAAGTAATGAGCTACCAGTACCGTAAGCCATCAAATGCCATCAGACAGATCTAAGAGGGATAAGTAAATCAGCAGAAGCAAGACACCTTTTTTTAGCTATGCAGGCAATCCCAAGTCTCTCTGTAGTCTTTGGCGAACACCAGTCTTAGAAGCAGTACTTGCCTTTAGTCAATGTGCCAAGATTTTTCTGTTGGGGTAGGGTTCAGTCTACCTGTCTTGGAAGGATGAAATCATCCCCCAGGAGGTTGATAAGGTGGAAGGCAGATTTTTGCTGTGTGGGTGGCTTTGCCATATCCAAAGGCAAGCCTCCAGGCAGAAGGTCTTCTGCAACCATGAATCTTCTTGGAGGAGATACAGGATGCTGAGGAGCTGGCATGTCTCTGTCCTAAGAAGCTCTTTTGTTAAATGCCATACTCTCAGATCTGTAAGGTCACTGAGTATCAGGGTACCATTACCTGTCAGGTATATCCAAATTAGACATATAAGTTAAATTTAGACATATAGTTTACCCAATCGGTTACAGCTTACCAATGTCAGTAAAGGCAAGAAGATTAGAAGGAGTATTTTAGTAAGCCAAAGTATATTGGAGGCAGAATGTCTCTTTAGTATGGCCAGCACAGATGGGTACTCTTACCAAAGATGGCACTGAGGTTTTCACTTTGACCTCAATCAAAAATGGTGGCTATCCACGTGTTTGCATTTTTCCAGAGCTATTGTAATCTGGAGCTACAAGTTTTTATAGATTTTAAAGCAAGCATATATACACATACAGATATAAAACAAGCATACTGTGGCTGCATTATTTACACATATATATTCACAGACAGACGAACAAAACTTTTTTTAGGAACCTGTGTCAGCTGACAAACTTAAAAAATCCTGGAGTAGGTGACTGAAGCCCAGGCAAGCGCACAGGTGATCCCACTGAGGGCTAGATTCGCAGATGCTGTGAGGGAGAACAGAAACATAAAGCCAGAACACCTATACAGTTTATAGTAGAAGGACAGGGCGATCAGATCCCTTGTAGAGAGAATCCCAGTGTGACCAGATCACACAGGAATGCAGACAAACAACAAAGAGTGAAGAGAAGTGGGGAGGGGGTGGGGAGGGGCGGCACAGCATCCAGAAACCATGGGCATATGAGGGGGGGTTGTTTATTTGTTCCCATGCTGGCAGAAAGTTTAGGCGTCAAGGACATATGGTGTCACATAACCCCAATTGAAAAAGATTTTTTAAAAGGCAGCCCAAGCGCCTTTGGAGATTAGGCCTTGAATTGTAGGTACCCATTTTGCATGTCTATGCTGGGACCCATAGCCTAGTGCAATGCATCTATTGTGGTAGACTTTGGACAAAAAAAAAAAAAAAAAAGGACGGGTGTGAAAAATACTTAGAACAGGACAAGGTAGGTCCTTGTCCTGATCAGGTTGGGTGTCTGGCACAGCTGTGCCTTTAACAGGACAGCCCAAAAATTGCATGATGTCATGCACCTCTAAGGTAATGACTTGAAACTTACCCAGAGGAAGCTGATCTTAGCCTGGCAGAAAGTAGGTGCAAGGGGAGGGTGTTTTCTTACCACATGGCCCTGGGCTAGTGAGAAAAACAGTCCCTCGGTGAAACCTTCAGATGAAAAGTTTTTGCACCCTGATAAACCTCTCTGCCAACACAATAATCCAAATCAGACCAGATCAAATGGAATGAGAAAAAGCCCAGGTTTTATGGATACTGACAGTCCCGGGTGGACTTCCAGGCCCTCAGAGAGGAGATGGGGAAGGCAGACAAGGAAACTACGTGTTTGTCCTCTGGGGTACAATTTCAATACCCTGTGGGAGTGGTCTTGAGCATCTCTGGGGAGAGGTCACCATTTGGCAGGCTTTCTCAGAGATGGAGTCTGGACTGAGGCAATTTCTAGGGGAGGGGACTTGGGATGGACTTCCACCCAAACAGTACTAAACACAGGTCCCTGTGTTTGAGGATCAAGAATGTTGTTATACTGACTGAGCCATTTCCTCAGACCTGCTGTTGAGTACTAAGATTACTCTCTATATTTTGGGTGGTGGTCCTTTTTTGGGGGGGTCAGATACATCATTACAAATATTCTCTCCAAGTATAGAGCTTATCTTCTCATTGTTTTGATGCATCTCTACCTGTATCCATATTTATATCTGAAAATTCCTCATCTTTCTCTTCTCCAGGGATGTGGGTGTGCCAGATTCAAAACCCACTTTATTCTAGAAACAGGAGACAAAACTTCCAGCTAAACTTGAAGAAACACCTGCTTCTTACTCATTTTTGGTTTTTTAATGAGCATCCGGAAGGATGACTCAGCAATTAAGAGCAGTTAGTGCTCTTGCAAAGACCCCACATTCAATTCATCTCAGCTCAGGGCTCACTATCACTTGTAATTACAGTTCCAGTGCCCTCTTCTGACCTTCCAGGGCACCATGCAAGCACATGGTACATATATACACGTGCAGACACAATGCTCAGAGACTTATAAAATAAAAAAGAACAACACCAAGGGATTGTAGCCAGCCAGTGGTTTCCATGGGAACCTTTTTGTTTTCATCTCACTACTTTCTAAGAGGCACTTGAATTTATTGATTGAATCCATGGTTTGTTGACTATTGCTGGTCACCACTTCCTGTGTGGCATGTAATCTTTTCACACTTCTTTGAGAGCTTGTGGCTGCTGCATCCGCTGCTAACATCAACATCAGTGGGAGTCAGAACATCTGCATCCCTGCAGGCGCCTCTGGCTTCAGAGCTTAATTCTAGACCCTTGGTGAAAGGATTTTCTTGGACATACCTTTCTAACTGTAGTAAGACAAACAAACAGAACCATCAGGGAATCTCTTCCCTTCCCACAGACACTCGACATTAAACACAGGCGCCGCTTGGTGTTTGCGTGGTGCCCGGTCCTCTTCCTCGTCCAGCAACTTCTTTACTCTCATGATTACTCTGGGAAGGCTGTGTGTTGGTCTTTTCTCATTCAGCATCTGATTTCTGCTGTTGCGTGAGAGAGAAGCAGCTGAGTTGTAAGGGCTGGGGAGTATTGGGCGTTTTCCTGGATGAGCTCAAACTCACTGGACTGCTTCCATTTTCTTTCTCCCTTCCTTCATTCTTTCCTTCCTTCCTTCCTTCCTTCCTTCCTTCCTTCCTTCTCTTTTCTTTTTTCATTTGCACAGCTAGAATGGAGGGAGCATCCATGCTAGGCCATTTGATCTAAACAAGAGGTGACTGATGATACTGGACCGAGTGATGAAGAATTCTTTTTTGAGATAAATCTATTGATGTTGAAGTTAACTATAGATCTCTGTAGTGACTGCCTCTGTAGTGGGATAATTTGATATTGGCTGCTGGTACTGACAGGTTTTTGAATCTGGTTAAGGGTGCCAAGTTAGCTGGGCATAGTGGCTCACACCTTTAATCTCAACGCTTGGGAGGCAGAGACAGGTGGATATTTGTGAGTTTGAGGCCAACCTGGGACAGCAAGACTCTGTCTCAGAAAACAAACAAAAGGTTCTTTGAAAAAAAATGTTTCTTTCATGATTCTAGTTTACTTGATGATCTTGGCCAGGTTATTGTATTTCCTAGTTTTTTTTCCCCCTTAGTTCTGCCTTTTGAGGTAGAGGTAATGAAATCATTATATCAAATTTTATATGTTTCAAGAAATATTTGAGAACTCATGTAACAAAATCACCAAAGTGAATAAAACCCAACTTGTTTACCCAGAGAACTTCCAGCTAATTGAAAGGTGGTAAGGAAAGGGAGAACCTGAGTAGGTATGAATCATTTTAAACTTATTATACATACACACATTCACATATATTTGCTTTGTTTTCTAGTGACACTGAGTATCATTCCCCCATGCCTTTTGCCTGCTAGACAACTATTCTACACTGACCTGCATCCTTAGTCAATTATAAATGTGTTTTTATAATAATTAAGAACAAATGTTAGCCAAAATAAAATGAGGGAAGGTCCCTCAAAGAGCTGGGCTCTGCTACGTGAAGTTAGCATTCTACAGAAATTAGCAGCCATGTTGGTCTAGAAACATTAAATGTTGTTTTTTATTTTTACAGACCTTATTGAATATACAAGTTCTTATCTACATGGGTTTGGTGATAGAAATAATAAAATATCCCCTCAATAAAAGAAGAGTCAGTCATAGTGAAATAAAATAAGTGACATAATTCTGTCTGAACCGTTAGCAAGAATCCTATAGGGTAAGTGAAATTGTATTTCCTATTTTATAAACGAAACAAACTGAGCCTCAGAGAGCTCCAGCAGGGCTGGCTGCAGATGTGGCTCAGTGGCAGAGTGGTCTGCTTACCAGTCTGCCTAAGGCTAGCGTTAGAGGCTAGATTCCAAGGAGCAGTCTGGCTCCATAGGTGGAACTCTGGCCACTAGAGGTGGGAAGAAAGAAGAGACATGGCTTGGGGTTCCTGCCGTGAGTGCCTTCTGCCGAGTCCTGAGCAGGAGGAAGAACCTTGGGCTCAACCATTAGAGGCTGTGCCACTTTGCTAGCGCCTTTCGGGGTTTCCGAGCAGGAGAATGAACAGCTATGTCTAGGATTGGTTCTGCAGACTTGTCGGCGGGTATATCTAGTGCGAGCGTCCCCTGTGGTGATAATGGCACCAGAAAGAGGAGGAGGTGGAAACTGATTTGGTTGAAAGGTATTAGGGAATGGGAGGGTTGGCTCCGGGTGTTGAGGCTGCCCATTGAGGACAACGACAGCTTTAACAGAACCAGCTCTGTCAAGAGGAGCCGACTATCAAAGCTTCTGGAAGTGAGCTATACCTGCTTTCCGATATGACCCAGCCCAGATATGTGAATTGAAAAATAAGAATTTTTAGTCTTTACAACCAGTTTCTTCTTTTTCTTTTTTAAAATTGTTTTTACTGTGCTATACATTTTTCTCCCTTCCCCTCCCTTCATCCCCTCTCCTTGCCTGTGACCCCCCATACTCCCAGTATACTCAGGAGATCTTGTCTTTTTCTCCTTTCTATTTAGATCGATGCATGTCTCACAACCACTATTTAAGGTGACTGTTTTACATTTAAAGAACTATACAATATGTTTGGATTATAATCATTCTCTTCCCCCAGATCTTTCCAGCTCCTCCCACCTCCCTGTTCTCTTAACCTCATCTTCATCGCTCTCAAAAGAAAAACTAAAGCCAAACAAACCGCGAAAATAAACAAAATCCCACCAAATCATAACAATCACACACATGTGCATGCACACACAAAAGAAAAAGGAGCTCACAGAAAGACACAGTCTGTTTGGTGTTGGTTATCCACTGCTGGACACAGGAACTGCCTGGGAGTGTGGTTGATCTATTCGGTGTCACTTCATTGGAGAAAACCCTTTTTCTCTTTGATTTTCTATCAATCGCAAATAGCTTCTTGGCTAGGGATGGGAACTGATACCACGTTCCCTCCTCAGTGCTGCAGCTTTGTCTGGTTTCAGCCTACGCAGGCCTTGTGCCTGCCGTCACAGTTTCGGTGACTTCATATTTATTGGTACTGTTGTATCTAGAGACTCTGTTTCACTGGAGCAACCCGCCACCCTTGGCCCATATACTCTTACTAACTCTGCTTCTCCGTAGATCCCTGAGCCCTGAGGGGAGGCACTGGATAAAGACATCCCATTTAGAGCTGAGTGCTCACTCTTCGCACATTGTTCAGTTGGGGGTTTCTGTGCTAATACCCATCTACTGCAAGAAGAAGTTCTTTAATAAGCGTTGAGTGACTCACTGATCAATGTTTATAACAGTATGTCATCGAGAGTCATTTTATTGCTGTGTTCCTTTAGCAGACAAATAGTAGTTTGTTTTCCCCTAGGGTCATGACCTGTCTAGTTTAAGCTTCTTGGTCTCCGCAGGCCAAGAGTCAGAGAATATTAACAGAGTCATGTGTATTCCATGCCATGAATGAGTCTTAAATTCAATTTTTAAAAGGGTGGTTGATGACTACCATATCATTCATGCCACTATTACACACATTATTACATATATTATACATATTACATATATATCTTGCCGACAGACCCCTCTTGTAAGCCATGAGATTTGTAGTGCTGGATGAGTTCGACGATTACTTTTCTCCTTTGGTAATGTGTAGAGTACCTTCTAATATAATGAATGCTAGTCAGTAGGGGTGAAGCTTCTGATTTGGCACCAGCTCGATTTCTTCATGTTTGATGACATAAGTAAGTAGCGCCTTGCAGTTTTAGGGTCCTGCTGTCCAGGTTGTGTCGTTAACCGGTGGCATTGGCAATAGCTTTACTTGGTTTGTTTGGTAGGTTTGTGAGACCCCTTTGCCAACAGCTCAGCAAGATATAACCAATTCTTGAAGCTGTGGGCTTTTTTTTTTTCATGGCTCTTTTCAGTTTATTGCATGAAGGAGTTACACTAGTCCAAGTTAAAAGCGGACCCCAAATGGTTACATTATACAAGCTGTGAGGTTTTTAAACTTGTGTCAAGGGACAGGAGGGAAATTCTACTCATTGCAAGGAAATCCTCACTTAAGCTTCAGAGTCACAAGCACTTAAAACCCATGAACCTTCAGCTGATCGTCCTTAGCCAGTTCAATCTCTGTTAGGAACTGGCATATGTTCTTGCGCTGGTCACCCTGTAGCTGAATTACTTCTCCATATTCTGGATGCTCAATTACAGTACCATTGCAGGCAAATTTCTTCTTAAACGCCTTCACTAGTTTCTTTTTATCGTAATCATCAGCGATCCCTTGGACAGTGGTAAGGGGTCTTCCTGCCGTTTCTCTGTTGAATTCTTATATGGATATAATCCTCAGTGCCAGCAGGAAGCAGGTCATCACCCTTACTTGCATTAGCAAAGGGGTCGAAAGAGTGGAGGTTCTGAATAGCGGACATACGATACGATTCCTTTCTGCGGAAGGCGGCTGCGGGAGAAGGAGGGCGGGGGAGGGGGGGAACGGAGCATCGGGAAGCGAGGGGGCTCGAGGGGGAGGCAGCTGAGTCCTCGGCGGCGGCTCAGTGACTGGAAAGCTGTGGGCTTTTTACTTGTTAGGATATAAAATTTAATGGAACCATTGTCTCCCCCATTATATGGTAAATCCATTTAAATTCTTTGTGAACATTGTGTAGAAGAGATGGCGGAGTCTTAAAGGCATGAAGAAGTAATTGCCCCGCTGTCCCGGGACTTGCAGCATGAACCTGTTGATTCTTCAGTCCGTACTTTCTCCAACATGTGGGCTGGAAGGAGCTTTAGGTTCCTCAGCTATAGCCCAGGAATGTGGTAAGGGTATGGCTGTATAGAGTGAGACAGGGCGTGGAGTGAAAGGCCACTATTCTGTGCCTTCTCTGATTTCAAACTAGGGGAAGAAATGAAATGATTGGGCCAAGTGACTGCTGAAAATATAAGAAAGACCATCCAAAGCTGCTGTGGCATTTAGGAATTAAGAAGAGCAGGCGGGGTGGAGAGTGAGGCATGTAAATAGCCAGGGCAATGCAGGGTCACCAACTGAAGGAAGATTTCCAGGTCGAATTCCGCATGAACCCAGAGGCTGCCTGTTGAGTCCTGGTTACGTGGCAAGGACTTAGTGCTGCTGGTGAGGTGAAAGGGGAAGAAGCCAGTGTCTGGAAGACAGAAGAACAAAGCTGCTGTCGATGGGAGCCTGCCCACTCAATGCTAGCAACTGCTGCCATGTGCCAAGGCATCTCACATCTGAACACCCAGACTCCTCCCAGGGAACTAGGGTATGTGGTAGTGGTAACTAGCTGCCACCAGGTGCCTTGGTACTACTTCTTCATCTCCCAGTGAGCCGTCTGCAAGATTTGTTCTTGGAAAGAAAACAAACGGTGCTTTAGGGAAGACGTGCAGTAACACGTGATGTCTGGCTTTAAGCAAATGATCCTGCAGGCTTGTTCACTGGTTAAGAGCTCTTGCAGTTCTTGAAGAAAGCCGTAGGTGAGCTGCCAGCACCCTCACTGGGTGGCTCACAACAATCTCTAGCTCCAGCTTTAGGGGATCTGCCTCCTTCTTGTAGATGTCATGGGCACCAGTGACATCTGGTATTTATTTAATATTTATTTAATATTAAATATTAAAATCTGGTATTTATTTTATATTTATTTAATATATTATTAATATAATAATATTTTTTATTAGTCTTCTTATGTACATATGTGTGCCCCCCCCCAGGCACACATATGTACATAAGAAGACTAATAAAAAATAGTATTAAAAAATCTCCCTCCTGATCAGGTATCCCAGGATGTCATTTGCAGGTAAGATGCATTGTGAGGAATGAGTTGGTGACTTTGGCAAGACTTCAGTTGTTTTTCCTATGACAAGGATGGAGATTACCTAACTAAAGCATCTATGTGAGGGTAGACTATGAGTTGGTTGATATTATTTGTCTCACTGTAAGCAGCTAACAGAAGCTACAAATTCCAGGGCCACATTTGTAAATTTGGTATATCCCAGAGAGATAGTATGTTAGAGACTCGGGGGGCAGCTTTCTTCTCTGAGGACACATGTTACATAACAGAAGTGATTGGGAGGTAAAAAAAAAATATATCAGTGGTGCTGGAAGGCCCACTTCGCCAGTGTGCTTAGTCAAGGCACGCTGGTTACAATGGGTGGAGTATCAAGGGTGATTGGAGCAAAAGTTGACATGCCGGAGATTTTGCCTTCTGCCTGCTGGTTGGTTGTGTGGTCATGGGCAATTCATGTAGCCAATGGGTCTCCATTGACTGAGACAGCACAGGCTGCCAGCTCAGGTTGCCGAGAGTGCCCAGGCAGGTCACACTTCCTTAACCCTTCTTTCTCTAGCCCCTTGGAATCTGCTAGTATTTTTCTCTGTTACAGCCTGGATTTGGATTAGCTGCTACCATTTTCTCTTCTCCACCAGCCCAACCAAACATCTCGCTGAACATAATGGTAAAATTGTTCCCCCTCTTCTCCAAAGGACCCTTGCCCATTTCTGAAATATTTTAAAGGTAAGAAATGTATCAGGAGGCTCGTGTAGTGGTGGTGGCTTATAAGAGGGTTTTATTTTGTTTTGGTTTTGTTCCCTGCATCCTTTTGGAGTCCCAGGAAAAGCTGTGGGCCTTTCATTGGATTAAAGTATCTACAGGGGATTCCTGGACTCTGTGGCATGTATACGGAGGCTGCTTGTTCCTTTCCCGGTCACCCAGACCTGAATAACCACACAGAAACTATATTAATTACAACACTGCTTGGCTGATAGCTTAGGCGTATTCCTGGCTACTTCTTACATCTTAAATTAACCAATTTCTATTATTTTATATTTTACCATGAGGCTTGTGGTTTGTTACCTCTTGGACATGGTGTCTCTTTGACTTTGCCTAGTCTCTCTCTCTATATTTCTTCCAGCCTGGCTATATTCTGCCCTGACGTGGGACAAAGAAGCCTTATTCATTAACCAATAAGAGCAACACATATACAGTAGGACATCCCAAATCAGTGGTAGACTAAAGGTCTCTAAGCCATGCTCAAGAAAAAAAGCCATTACTGTGTCTATAGATTTGTGCAGTATTGTTGCTCTCTTCTGGAATACGAAGAGCCAGGAGTAGTAGCAACATAAGGAACCCAAGCAGACAGAACCTGCTGAATGAATTAATAACTATGGTGTTCAAGTTGTGAATGAGCCCTGAACACTTATGAGACAGATGCATCCCTTCCTGGAGGCAAGCCTAGTACCAGGAGCACTTCGGGAGCTTTTGCTGTCAAAAGTGGGGACGTATTTCCCAGATGCTTTGTTTGTGTCACGGAATGATAAAAATCTGGTTCATAACTCCTAAGCCTCTCTAACGGGGACACGATCTGCATTTAAAAGTTCCCAAGAGTCAAGCATGGGGGTGCGCACCTCTAATTCCAATGCCTGAGAGGCCTAGGCAGGCCAGTCAAGAGTTTGAGGCCAACCTGGGCTACACAGTGAGACCGGGTCAAGACCACTAGCTAATGAAGTAAATCTGTCCCACTAGGGTTTGTCTTGTCTCATGGAGACCCTGTTTCCACAGACAGCTTCTGTATATGCTTTTCTTCTATGTATACCTTTATCATCCACTTAGAAGAACATTCTGGGGATGGCCAGTTATTGATGGACTTCCTCTGTTTGACACGCACAGACTTCCTCTGTCTGATCCTCAGTCTAACTGTCCCAGGGGTAAAGCAGTCTCCCACAGAACTGTTGCCTTTACTGCCAGCCCGGTTTACGCCCGTCAGTTTTGAGTATAGAGTCGCTGAGTTCGTGGTAGAAGCAGCAAACCCCCAGCTGACGGCATTCTACTGCAGGATCTTGAACGATGTAAATGTAGCTGAAAGTAGGAACAGGGTCCCAGTTCTCTTTTGTACACAACAGCTATTAAGGTTTGTTTTTTTTTAAATTTTTTATGTGTGTATCTATGTGTATGTCTTTGTGGTTGTATGCTGTGCGTCTGGATACCTGGAGAGCCCAGGAGTAGGTGCTGGTTCCCCCAGTGCTGAAGTTATAGGTGGTTTTGAGCAGCCTGGCATTGGGGCTGGAAACCAAAGTGGGGTCCTCTGAAAGAGCAATGAGCACTGATAACCTCTGAGCAGTCTCTTTGGCCCAACAACACCAATTTTTATATCTCATGGAAAACAAAAGATTGAAAAGCATCCACCCCCTTTTCCTCCTGGTTTCTTTCCTCTACTGTCCCCACGCCTCAGGTCCCAGGAGCTCTGTTCAGTACTAAGCATAGTGCTCACTACCGGTTTGTCCTAAGTTTTAGAAACAGGCCATTCCTTGTATGGAAATCTCTGACATTTTATTATGTTTGGCTCTTAATTTGAATGACTATAGCCTTATCTCAATGTCAGAAAATGGCCCATTTCCTTTTATGATAGAGTATCTTTTATTTATTTTCTGACGATTTCATACATGTAAAAAATTGCATCTTGATCAACTTCCCTTCCACTCCTCCAGGGACCTCCACCTCTTCCCTCACCCCCCACCCCACCCCACAACATGTCACCCTCTCCCATTCTTGTCCTCTCTTTTTGGCCAATAGCCCACGGAGTCCACTTCATGCTGCCCATTGGGGATGCTGACAGATCTCGTTAACTTGATTTTGTACGGGTCACCATAGCAGTGGTGGGTTCCTGAGCGCAATGGCCATGTCTTGTCCTGAGACAGTGTTTCCTTTCACCGCCCTTCCCCTCTGTCCTCTGGTTCTTATTTCCCCGCCTTGATGGGCGGGGCTTGATATAGGTATCCCGTTTAGGACCTCAGAAGATACATGCTCAGCACTCTGATCAGCACTGCCGCCCACTGCAAAGAAAACTTCTCTGGCCACGCTCAACAGCAGCATTAACCTATTAACCTAAGTGCGTTTCTGTCTAACAAATACAAAGGTTGGTCGAGCAGCCTGAGGAACTTAGATACCGTTTAGCAGTGACTGACACGTGGTCTATCCTGTTTCCTCTGCACTCCGGCCTAATCTTCTTTGCCTTGGAAATGAGTTGAAGCAAATTCCAGATGCATCCTCTCATCCGTAAATATGCCATACATATACTGAAGATAAAGAACTCTGTAAACATAGCCAAATACCAGCATCATAAAAAATAAACAGTTCTTGATAGCAAATACCTAATTGGCGTGCACGGTTCCTTACCCGTCTCCTAATTTGTTTCGGTTTTGATTTTTGAGAGTGCCTCACTGTGGAGCGTAGGCTGGCCTTGAATTTTTATTTATTTATTTATTTATTTTTTAAGAGAGGGTTTTTCTGTGTAACTGCCTCAGCTGTCCTGGAACTCGCTCTGTAGACCAGGCTGGTCTTGAACTCACAGAGATCCACCTGCCTCTGCCTCCTGAATGCTGGGTTTAAAGGCGTGCACCAGCACCGTCTGGCTGGCCTTGAATTTTTAACGCCTCCTGTCTCCACATTCCTCACCCAACCACTGAGAACTTGCTTTTGTAGTTTGCTAACTTGGGCTGGGGTTCTGTAAGGAATATATCTTGAGGTTGGTTGATGTATTACTTAAGTTTTTGACCTTTTTGACCACTGGATCTCCCTCCTTTCTGCTTTTTATTGTCTTTTTCTTGCTGTTTTTGTCATCGGCTTGATAAAGAAACTGGATCACGTGTCTTATGCAGTTTCTTACGATCTGGGTTTCATGTACTCTGATAACTTTAAGGAAATGAGAGTAAGAGTGGGAAATGTTTTGAAATGTGCTCTCCAGTGTCTGTGAGGGTTTTTACTCTGGGTATAAAACAGTCCAGCTGTGGAGTTTTAAAACTTGCGGAGGCAGGGGCAGTTAGGCATCAGGTAGCCGCGTTTCCTCCCTGCTCCCCATTGGCTGGACGCTACCCTGGCTGATTCTGCGCAGAGGTGTCACTGACCCAGCCGGAACACTCCAGCCATTCCTCATCAGCGACACCACGCAGTTATTTTGAGCAGTGGACTGGAATGGCAGCTTTTTTCTTGTTGAATCTGCGTGGGAATCTGGGTGACAGAACGTCTACCCCGTCTCCTTTGCTGTGAAGAACACTTCTTTTAGGACTGCTCCGTCCAGGGGAAACAGGGTCACAGAATCATCTGGATTGGGAAAGACTTCCTGAGATCACCTGACCCCACGGAAAAACCCTAACATGGAATCCCAGCATCAGTACTTCCAGGACGAGGGTGTTGATAGGCAAGTCTCATCAGACACACCGCTCCTGCATTCCAAGTCTGTTCTTCCTTAAGCAATGTCACACCATGCCTGTGTCTAGGAAGCGCACCCCTACTTAGGATTTTGGTTAGTTTTGCAACAGTCTCGCCCTGTGGTCCTGACTAGCCCCGCTCTTACTATGTAACCCAAGCCGGCCATGTTCTCTTACCTCAACCTCTCCCATCCTGAACTACCAGGCCTGCCTGAGGATCTTTAAGATTAACCTTGAGTCTCCCCCCTGTCGTCTTCATCACCTAACACACAAACTGTATCCAAGTATATAGTGTGGCTTTCATGGCTATAGCAATGCTTTCGTAGGTAGATTAGATGTGAAGGGATTATTCCAGATTGATTTTAGCTAGGGTGTGGTGGTGGTTAGTCATATGTAGTCATATATGTCTGGGCCACAGGGTGTCAAGATGCATTATCAAACATTTTGACGGATATTTCTGTGAGGGTAGTTTTTTAAGGAGCTGTTGCAATGGCTCAGTGAGTAAAGGTGCTTGACCTGAGTTCCATCCTCATGGTGGAAGGAGAGAACCCACTCTCACGATCTCACAAGTTTTTCTCTGACCTCATAGGTATGCATGTGTGTATACAAGCACACACACACACATACATACATACACACACAGAGAGAATAAACAAATACATGCCATTTATGAGTTTTGTCTATTAGGTTAGCTTACAGTTCCATCATGACGTCTTCATGCATACATGCCATTATACTTTGTCTACAATCGCTCCACGAAGGCGGTTTGGATGTAGTTAACATTTAAGACAGTGGACTTTGGATAGAGTAGACTAGCATCTTCTATGAGGTTGGGCCTCCTCCCGTCAGTAAAGGCCTGAGTAGATCAAAACTCCGATTTTCTTGCGCAAGGAGGGTATTTCCAGCTCATTGCATTCGGTGTCTGCTCTCCAGGGCAGATTTTGAAACTGTCAGCCTCTAGAGCTGTATAAGCTATTTTTTAAAATTATAATTCTCTTTCTAAATATGCATACATCCTACTGGTTCAGTTTCGTCTGGAAAAACCCTGACAGACATAGTGTGGGATTTAGGAGGGCCAGAACATGTCATAGGTTTATCTTGAGTCTTCCTGTTTTGGGAGATGGGGTGTTTTGCTATTAGGCTGGCCTTAAAATCTCAATCCTCTGCCTCAGTCTCTTCATAACAAGACCATAGGAGTGTACTGCCACATGTGGCCTCAGCTGTCTGTTTTAAGTGGTGTTTGGTATTAAAGGGATGTAAGGATCGTTGGAGGGACCATCAGTAAACTGAGCTTTAGGGCACACCTCTTCTAACCATCTGCCTGCTGATCTCCAGCCTAGGCACTGGCTCTCTCTCAGCTTCAGTGTGTTTTCCTAAAACTCCAAGAGATTTTCATGGTCCATGAGTCTATGGAGTATATTGACTAGATAAGCCAGCTGCTGAACAGGCAGGAGAAGACAAGTCTGCTGGGCACAGCCCAGGGGTTCTGTTACTAAGTAAGAAATGAAAGAACCAAAAAGTAGATAGTAAAAGGCCAGTCACCAGGGAGGAAGATTACGAACTCTATGTATTCCCATATGTAAGGATGGATAGGTGCCTGCACGAACATCTTGACCTCTTACGACTGTTTAATCTTGAGTCAGGGTCTCGCTATGTAGTCCAGACTGGCCTCCTGCCTCAGCCTTCCCAGTGCTGGAATTAAGTTGAGCGCATCCGGCTTGTGATTTCTCATTTAAAGGCAGAGAATCTAATTTTCAGTTGGGCTCTGCCTTTGTATTACATTAATTTTTATTTTGTCTACAAGGAGTTGGATAATGGTCACATAACGGAGGGCGTGGCCCGTGTGACAGTGGTACAAACTGAGGGGTCCTGCCCCACACAGTAGACAAGAAATACTGGTCCCATGGACATTGTTTTTTTTTTTATTTTTTTATTTTTTTTTGGTTTGTTTGTTTGTCTCTGTCTTTATCTCTGTCTATCACTCTGTATCTCTGTCTGCCTCCCTCCCTCCCTCTCTCCCTCCCTCCCTCCCTCCCTCCCTGTGTCTAGAGACAACTCAGGGCCTCCCACTAGCTGTGTTCTTTGGGCTTCCCTTTTCAGGAGAAAAGACAGTAACCACAGAGCAGAAACCACATCATTCCGTTCCCTGCCTGGAGAGCGGCCGTCCCTTGATTGCAGGCACCTTTTGCTGTTCTCTGTCTGGAACTCAGGTCACCTTGCACAGCAGGTTTGTCACTTGGGAGGCTGGCGTTGGGTATCGTGTGGTCTGTGTCTGTGCAAGCCGGCCAAGGGGAGGGTCAGTAGCCTCTTTGGATGTGATGCATAGGAGGAGGGTGAAGCTGCCACTCCTTGCTCACTAGAGACATCCCCAGTCCAGTGAGGTGACTCTTTGCCCTGGGTCCCGACTATGAGCTGGTCAGTGAGGAGGCAGGGCTCTGAGGCCATATCCCCCAGGGGCAATTCAGCTGTTTACTCTTTTACTTGGTTGCTGTTGAAGATGGACAAATGATTAACCCCTGCAGTCCCTAGTTAGATCTTGCTGATTGTCCTGACTTCAGCCTTTTGAACCACCAGCTGGAGTTGTTTTGCCAGATTCTTTCAAATCTTTGCCTTTGCTTGGATTCTTGTATGGAAACTATCCCCTGAGAGAGAGACTGGCAGGTCAGAGCAGTGGGGAGCAGTAGGAAGAAGGTTCTAGATGCTGCTGCTGGCTCCCTGACTTACCCCTGAGGAGGTAAGGAAGGGGCCCTGAGATGAGTGGGACACAGGAAAGATGCTTCTGTCTGGAGGCTGCTGAATGGAGCCACTCCTGGCCCACCACCCAGCCACCACTTCCTTTCCCTGACAAGACCGCTCCGCTGGCCTGGCTGCCTGCCACCTGGCAGTGGCCTCGGCACATGACTCCTGTCCATCCAAGGTCTGAGGGAGTGGGCAGGAGGTTCCAGGTTTAGCCTGCCTATTCGGAGTCACGAGGCTTGCTTGCCAGCGGCCTCCATTTGCTATGAGACAGGTGAGTCCTAACTCTGCCTAGGTGATGGGCCACAAGCTCAGTGTACCTGCCACATAAAATGAGTCACCCACTTCCCTGATAGTTGCTAGAGTCAATGGAGAGGGACTCTACCAACTGAACGGTAAGTTGCCTGGGTCCATTCAAATGGGACACTGCCTCCTTGCCTAGGATTATCAGAGCTGATCTCTAGTCCTCCCCACCGGGCGGCAGGGCAGTGTGGACGCCACTGGCGGGCGGGAGTTGTTAGTGCTTTATCACTTGGTGCTATTTCTGGCCTTGGTTTCTCCCTGGAAAATCCAGGCAGTTGGGAGGTAAGGGCTTGACTGCCCATCCCTACGAAGTTAGATCTAATCTTTAAAAAAGGCAGGGGTGGGTGGGGGACCCTGATCAAAAGAAATAGGTTGCAGATAGTTCTAGGGGGCACTCAATATGTCAGTAAACCCAGATCAAAGTCTAATTTCTGTCCTGCTCCTGCCTTCCTCTCCTCTTTGTTCCAGCCCTCTCCTCTTCCTTTTTAAAGGCTACTTTGTGAGGCAGGGGATGGCAGCCCAGCTGACTGAGTGTCTGGGAAGCACGCTTGAGCTCCTGGGTTTGGTCCTCAGCATCGCATAAGCCTGGCATGATAGTGCCTGTAATCTCAGGATCAGAAATTCAGGATTATTTTTGGCTATGTCAAAAGTTCAAGGCCAGCCTGGGCTAGAGACCATGTTGTTAACCAATAGCAAAACAACAACAACAAAATCCAAAAGCTACTGGTTTTTTTTTTCTTTCTGTGGCAGCGTCTTCCAGGTGCACTGACTGGACATTTCAGGCGTCTTTCAAATGAAGCCGGGTTTGTCTAAATACTCTTGAGCATTTTTCTGGTTACTTTAAGGAGATAAACATTCTTTTTTAAGTTGGGACCGTGGTGGAGGAATAAAGAACATGAATATATATAAATTCTAGAAACTTGGATCTGAGCAGTGTTAGGGAGGTGCCCAGCTCCCCGCGGGTCTTTAAGAGAAAGGCTGTATGGAGATGGCCGTGAGGACATGTTTGGGGTGGTACGAGTTGCCAAGGTGGAGCTGACCTCATGTCGCTCTGGATAAACTCACCTGTGGTCAATGCCTTGGGCACGTTCAAACTTTCTCCTCTGAAAATGATTTATTCCTCTTGCCTGTATGTCTGTGCGAGGGCGTCAGATCCCCTGGAACTGGAGTTACAGACAGCTCTGAGCTGCCATGTGGCTGCTGGAAATGGAACCTGGGTCCTCTAGAAGAGCAGCCGTGCTCTGAATCGCTGAGCTATCTCCCCACCTTCCCTTCCCCCACCCCACACATCCAAACTCTTATTGAGAAGAAACCTGGACACACAGCACAGTGGTGGTGCTGGCCGCACCCTGGACTCTGTCCCATCAGCCCTTGCTCCTCCTTTGCCTCTGTGAGCCGCTAGAACTAAATGTGGAATTATTTTTTTCCTGCTGGGCCGCTCCCTTTACTCTCTTCCTTTCCCTCGTTAAACTTCTGTCTGCTCTTGCTGGGTGAGCAGGCTCCGTTAGACATGGTGTGACTTGGGGTTTGCTAAGCCACACGGTCACTCCTCCCTTAGATTTAGACCCATGCTCTGAGCTTATGATGGGTTTTTAGTGACTACCAGCTTTGCATGCTGAATCCGGCTCCCTTAGCCAACTGCCCCTTCCTTGATCCTTGTTTTCACATGGTGAGTTTTTTTTCTATTAACAGCAGCAAGGCTGAGGGAAGGTCTGCCCGAAGTGGGAAAGGTATTCCCAGGGAACATAGCTGTGAATAGTGACCTTAGTTTACTGTGTGCAGTGGTTTAAGTTGAGATGTTGACCTAGAACTTTATAAAGGAATTGTAAATTCTGTTCACTCTGTACCTAATGCGTCATCAGCCTTAACAAATGTGATTTTACAAGCTCTCAGAATGACCCTGCATGGAGGTGGCAGCCTCCTTGTTTTCGTGGATGCAGGCTAAGAGCTCCTATGTCATGTGGCTCACGCAAAGTCAAACAGCTGGTTGAGAGCAGACAATTCAAGCAGACAATTCAGTCTGGTTACAAAGTCATCACCTCGCCATGCTGCCTACTCTTTATCCAACCCAGGCTGAGCTTAAGAAAAAACTGTTGCTAGTTTTTGAGAACGACTAGGAAAGGTTGGAGCAAAATGTGCCTGCATAGACAATTTGGTTATCCTACGGTGAGTAGATAGCCCTTCTGAAAATGAAGTCTTTAGGATGACAGAATCATGACTCCTCTGCTTCTAGAATAATTACAGGTTTTCCTTTAACATATTGATCACACTGAAAATAAAGGTAGCTGTTTTTCCTTGTTAAAAAAAGAATACATATTTACTGTAGGAAATATAGATGCATACAAAAATGACCAAGACGTCCCAAAGCACCAGACGCTGTCCGGGATGGTCCAACCCTGTGCTGCAGTTCACTGTGTGTAGGACCTTGGTGTAATCACGTCTGTTCTTGTTTCTGGTCTGTGAGTTAGAAATAGCCTACGTCACTGGATTTCGGTAAGATAAGAGTTAATAGCCAGAAGGCCTCCAAGAAGTGACCCAGAGATAGTCGACATTTTAATAACCATCTCCTGGCCTTCCTTTCTGAGCCTGCGTGGATTTGTGCTATGGTATATGCTACCGTGTCTATTTTAATGAAGATAAGGTATTTTAAAACCAGCTGTGGCTTTTTATCAATTGACATATCTTGACCACCTGTCCTTACCTCTAAACAGCTGCCACCACTGCTTGACAGCTGCCTACAATCTAGGATGGGAGGGTGTGAGTGAAATTGAATCTGTGTTATTGCAGGTGTGTGTCTGCGGGGTAGCAGGCACAGACTTCTAGTCTCCCACAGACATAGGCACTTTAGAACAAATACGTGAACACTGCCACTTTGGGCGACAGGGGCTCTCCTCTTTTCCAGAACATTCAGCGTGGCAAGTACTGTGACCTCAGGTGCCAGCCCACAGTGGGGGAACTCGGATCCCGACTCTCTTTAAAGTTAGAAAAACAGTGCTACTGGATTCGGTCTGGTCCCTGGACGCACCACCACCCATCAGACCGTCCCCAAGCTGCCATTTAAAGGGTTCAGTGGTAAAGCTGTACCCCTGCTCCCCAGGCTGGCCCACCATGCTCCACCCTTCAGGGAGGCGGGCCGCCGTCACTGGCCTTTAGTTTTAGGACTCTCTGGTGATGCACACTTGTGGACACCCCTTTCTCTGGCTGCACTGACTTTTAGGAAACATTGATCCTTTCTCTTGTTAAGTCCCTCCCCCACCAGCAAACCAGTAAGCCGCATTTGCAAGCCTCCTCTTGCCTCTCCACTCCCCACCTTCGGGTACATTGTATGTGCAGACTCTAGGGATGCATTTGTCTATTCAGTCTTGTGCAGTGTGACCGGGGACAGAAGTCTCGTATGGAATACGCTTCCGAGGAGGTTCATGGCTGTAATAATTTCCCTTTCTTCCTCCCATAAAACGTCTGTTTGAGACTTGGCAGCTTAGTTGAGCTACCTTCCAAAGGGGAGGTACAGTCCTTCGGGATACTGTGGACTGAGTTCAGACACAGCGGCTTCCTCAGGACATGTAGGGAAGGGCTCAATCTTGGTGCTTTCCTCATTATTGAAAAAGATCTAAGGTGCTGATGGGGTGGTCCCCCAGAATGACAGGCAGCCGCTGTGGCTTTGAGAGGTGTGCCGAGACAACAGAGGACTGATGCACAGCTTCCCCTGCAGTGAAGCTCGGAGCATTAACGACTCTCTCCAGCATCCTCCAAAGAGCTTTTTCATTAGTTTCCCTCTGACGCCCTCCCCGTGAGAAAGGTTAAGTAGCAATACCCTCCTTCTACTGATGAGACTCTGAAACCATGAGAGGTTAATTGACTTGCCTTGGGTCCACCTGAGCCAGTGGTGGGATTTCCTCGACCCATAACTTCCGCTTTTCATGGCAGCACCAGGACTTCCTCAGGGAGGCCTCAGTAGAGGAGGGGAGGATGGAATGGCCTTGCCTACCATACCTTTTTCTGCACTTTATGCTTTATCCTCTCTCTCTTTTTCTCTCATGTGACCCGGCTGTCCTCTGACTTGCTGCGTGAGCTTCTGATCCTCCTGCCTCCACCTTCTGAGTGCTGGCACCACAGTGACACGTGGGCACGTCTGATTAACTCAGGGTTTGTGTTGTGTATGACAGACGAGTACTCGAGAAACTGCGTCACATCTCTGGCCGCCGCTCCCTCCCCTGTCAGATTTATTCTTGCAGTCCTGTTTGGGATGATTGGGACATTGGTTGAAGTGGTGGCCTTCAAGATCCCGGATCCTTGACCTGGCTGTGGCTTTACTTTTTTGAGCTAAGCTGCAGGCATACTGGATAGCAGAAAGAAACTACTATTGGCTCAACTGCCCAGCCTTAACAGAGTCCCTTTGTGATTGAGATGCAAACCTGACATCCACAGAGGCCTTGAAAATCTGATGTTTTCTCCCTGTAATTCAAATGTTGGGTTTTTTGGTAGAAGGGCTGCCACATTGTCCCTGGTACACATCCCTCTTAAAGTCTGTCTATAACTGACACATTGCAGTGTATGTAGTTAGACTATGGAGAAGGCCTCTAATACAGCAGGCCCCACCACCTCTCCATCTTGCTTCCAGCAAACCTGCCACAGCTTGAATCATCGTGGCTTACTTCTAGAGCCACAGGGCCAGGCTGAGTTTGCCTTTGGAGACACCGTCTTAGATAAGAAGTTGCCATATTGATGTTTGTTATTCTTGTGGACTGAGTGTACTTTCCTTCTGGCTCCAGTAACTGGCTAAATACTTGTAAGAATGTTACAGGCTTGTGTAGGGCAGGCTTCACAGAAGGGAGGAAAGCATGGGTATTTGAGACAGCAAAGTTGGCTTCCTGTCTATCCTAGAGTCTTCACAGACGAGGGAGAATTGTTATTAGGACTTTTCTATACTTTTGCTTTTCAGCTGTAAAAGTGTTTCGTTGTTGTTGTTGTTGGTTTTGTTTTTCCCCCTCCTCTGGGGACAGTGGACAGTGTTTAGAAGTATCCAGAGTGGTCTAGGGTTTAATATGCCATCATAGCCTTTCCTACCCCAAATCCCTGGCGAGAGAATTGCTTACTTTCATACCAAGGAGGTTGCAAAACCATTCAGTGTGTGCCCAGGTGGAGAGGGCCTGCGGTGATTTCCTGTGTGCCAAATGTGTCAGCAGCGAGCGGGTGGCTCAAGCTTGCTCCCCTCATGGTGAAGCCACAAGCAAAGGTCAGGAGGCTAAATATTCATGAAGGTTTTAAACAATGACAAGAGGAATGTCACAGTCCTGGAATCCCAGCCATTCAAGAGACTGACACAGAGAATGGGAAGTTCAAGACCTCCTGGGCCTACAGAATGAGTTCAAGGCCAGCCTGGGTAACTTAGCAAGACCTTGTTCCAAAATAACAGCTAAGTAGCTGGAGATGTAGCTCAGTGGTAGAGGGCTTTCAGTCCCAGGCTCAATCCCTTGCACTACAGAAATAAAGGAATAAAGTAAAAGCGAAAAGAAGCAAAGATTACTTACTTACAACGTGAAGTTGTAAACTTACACCAAGACATTTACGTCATAGATTGACCTGGTCAAGTTTTGGTCCCATGAGTGTCGGCATGTGGTCTCAGGATGTGACCACTCAAATGTCCCCCTTCACACAGTTCCTTATCCTAAGTGTACATGCAGTCGGGAGTAAGTAGACTTGTTACTGGTGCTTGCAACTCTAGCTGTTTTATTGGATGGGGAAATTAAGACCACACAGAGTAAAGGGTTGGATCCGGCTTGATGCAGCCTTTCTTTCTCCATGTTTTATCTGAGCAGGGATCCTCGGCTACCTCCTTTGCCCTTTTCTTGCTGAATGGAACAGGAAGATCATCAGGGTGTGCATGAACACCAGAATTCCGAAGACAGAGGTATGGGTTCTGACTTTGAGAACTCTGAGGACAGAGAAGGGGATCCAGAAGAAAGAGAAATGGGCTCCAATCCACAGGACACAGAAGAGAGGGGCCACCTGGAGCAGGAGATGAACTCCACCCCACAGGATGACGATCTAAGAGGGGACTCTCACGAGAGGGAAATAGTGTCCACTGTCTGTCCAGGTGAGAAGACTGGAGTGTCCATGGAAGTGGCCACTTTCACATTTGGTTCCTCTGGCATACAGCCAGGGCCAGCATCTCAGGGATCTGGCATGTGGGGGGTGGGGTGGGGCTCTCTCTAGACCAGTAAGCAGGATTCTCGACTGACTTGGCTCTCCTAATGTTGGTCCTCTGAGCATCTTTTTCTCGAATACCACCCACCACTGAGCCCACACTGGTAAGTATTAGTAAAGGGTCACCTGTGAATGTTGCTGCCCTGACTACCTGTAACACTACAGTGGAATCATGAGCAATACTGGGGCCCACCTCAGAGATGTTGGGAGAGTGACTTGGGAGCCGAGAGAGATGGTTCAGTGGTTAAAACCACTTCTTCCTCTTGCAGAAGACCTGAGTTTGGTTCTAAACACCCATATTAATCAGCTCACGACCACCTGGAATCAGTTCCGGGAGATCCAGTGCCCTCTTCTGGTCTCTGCAGGCACCTGCATGGACATGGTACACACAGACTCACATACACTCAAAATAGATGAATAAATATTTTTTGAAAAATCTCAAAAGTGACTTAGCACAGTGCTGGGAGAAGTATACTGATATTTCTAGTAAAATAATCATTTCCCTCTCTAGATAAGCAAATTTAGTGGTTAAGTGACCTACCTGTGTTTGTGAGGCTGGTTACGCAAGTGCCTAAGTTCCTGGTTGCCTCCCTTGCTGTTTCTGACCTGAAAGCAAATGCTGGGTCTCTGGTCACTTCCTTGTTTCTGTCTTTGGACATTGGTTGCTTTGTCCTGTTCAGGGTTACAGCAGGTCTGAAAAGAGATGGCATGCACTGTGGCCGGGGCTGTGTGGTTACAGCCCTCTCCCTACGTATGGCTGGGACTGTGTGGTTAGAGCCCTCTCCCTATGGTCGGGGCTGTGTGGTTACAGCCCTCTCCCTATGGCTAGGGCTGTGTGGTTACAGCCTTCTCCCTATTCCACAGTCCCAGACCCCTGCTGCCCTCCTCCACAGTGCACTTGAGCATGTGGCCTTCACTTTCCAGGAACTTCCTCAAGTGCCCTCTGCTGGAGGTGGAAGCAGCCAGAGGCTGACAGGTGTATATTCTCTACCAGTTTATAGTTTGGTCTTACCAGTTCTGGGCTATTTGTCATCCCTTCCCCATCTCCCAAGGCTCACAGGTGTGACCAAACTCCTACTGAGGACAGCTGTAAATGTTGCCCATCATAAAATTGTAAATGTTGTTAAAACTCAAGACTGTATCTGTGTGTGTGTGTGTGTGTGTGTGTGTGTGTGTGTATCTGTGGGCTGTTACACGTATCAGCCAGAGGTCACAGAGGTCAAACTCAGGCATCATTCCTTAGGAATCATCTAACTTGAATTTTGAGATTGGGAGTCTCTGGCCAGCAAGCCCCAGGGAGATTTGCCTGTCTCTGCCTGCGCACTAGATTTCGAGCACCATGCCTCCCATTTGGCTTTTGAGAGAGGACTATTAAAATCAGTCAGATCCTCATACTTGACCAGCACTTTGGAGATATTCATCCCTGATTTTTATTCTCTTAAGACTTGACTGTTTGCTTCTTGAGCACAGACTTTTATAGACTGCAGCCCAGGGTTGTAGTGTCCAAGGCTGGACATGCTCTCAAGCTGTTCCGGGTTGACCAAATGGTTTTGGTTTTGCTGGAAAACCAGTTCTGGACCTTCCGTGTCCAAGTCTTCTCTTTTACTTTCCATGACTTGTGTTTTGAGGCTCTAGCTTTACGAAGTGGGGTTGAGCAAATACATTTTTTTCTTCCTTTTCTGGAGACAGAACTCTACCTCCTGAGTCCCCGGATCTTACCTGGCCATCTGCAGACTTCAGTGGCCCAGCTAAGCAGAGTCTGGGGTATATAGTAGGTGGGGTCTGCCCAAAGACTGGCAGAGTGTACTGTCTTTTAGTTCTTACCTGGGGGAGACCGGTGGGAAAGAGACTGGAGTGTAAGGAGGCAGGGGAACTGGGGCGATGGTGTTCGAAAGTACCCGGGAGGAGCATTATTACTCCGTTGACTCCCAGTCTTTGAAGGGCAGGTCTCCTAGAATACCTTTGTACACTAGGTCTAGTTGACCCCAATTGCCAACTTGTCTGTTGCAGAGGGGCTGCTGAGTGAGGAAGAAGGGGCTGTCCTCCGTGAGGAAGAGGACGACCAGCCTGGTGTGCCTGACATGACACTGTTCCCAGGCCTGTCAGAATCTGACAGCATATCCAGGAGTCCTCGGGGAGAGGAAGAGGAGGAGGAAGAGGAAGAGGAGGAAAGCGCTGGGGAGAACCGGCTGATGGAGGAAGATGAGCAGTTGTCTCCTCCAGTGCTTCCCTGGAGGCGTCACCTCTCCCTGGGGGGTCGACACCGAGGTGACAAACCTGCCCACCGCCGTTTCCACCGGCTCCATCACCCCATGACCATGGACCTCGGGGAACTCGACAGCCTGATGGCCAGCATCATGGACGCGCCCACCATCTGCCCAGACTGCGGGGAGAGCTTCAGCCCCGGCGCCGCCTTCCTGCAGCACCAGCGCATCCACCGTCTGGCAGAGGCGGCAGCCGTGGCCAGCCTGGAGCCCTTCGGCTTGGCGGCCGAGTGCGGTGGGGTGGTGGGGATGATGGGCATGGGAGTGGCCGGCGACTTCGGGACCGGGTCCGCGCTGGCCCGGACCCCCCGCGAGAAGCCCTTCCGCTGCGGCGAGTGCGGCAAAGGCTTCAGCCGCAACACCTACCTGACCAACCACCTGCGGCTGCACACAGGCGAGCGGCCCAACCTGTGCGCCGACTGCGGCAAGAGCTTCAGCTGGCGGGCCGACCTGCTCAAGCACCGGCGCCTGCACACGGGCGAGAAGCCCTACCCGTGCCCGGAGTGCGGCGAAGCCTTCAGCCTGAGCTCGCACTTGCTCAGCCACCGGCGGGCGCACGCGGCAGCCAGCGGGGCGGGCTCAGCGGCGGCGCTGCGGCCCTTCGCGTGTGGCGAGTGCGGCAAGGGCTTCGTGCGCCGCTCGCACCTCGCCAACCACCAGCGCATCCACACGGGCGAGAAGCCGCACGGCTGCGGCGAGTGCGGCAAGCGCTTCAGCTGGCGCTCGGACCTGGTGAAGCACCAGCGCGTGCACACGGGCGAGAAGCCCTACATGTGCTCCGAGTGCGGCGAGACCTTCAGCGTGAGCTCGCACCTCTTCACGCACAAGCGCACGCACTCGGGCGAGCGGCCCTACGTGTGCCGCGAGTGCGGCAAGGGCTTCGGCCGCAACTCGCACCTCGTCAACCACCTGCGCGTGCACACCGGCGAGAAGCCCTTCCGCTGCGGCCAGTGCGAGAAGCGCTTCAGCGACTTCTCCACGCTCACGCAGCACCAGCGCACGCACACGGGCGAGAAGCCCTACACGTGCATCGAGTGCGGCAAGAGCTTCATCCAGAGCTCCCACCTCATTCGCCACCGGCGCATCCACACCGGCAACAAGCCCCACAAGTGCGCGGGCTGCGGCAAGGGCTTCCGCTACAAGACGCACCTTGCGCAGCACCAGAAGTTGCACCTGTGCTAGGGTGGGGGTCCCAACGAGTCCCAAGGCTGGGAGTAGATGGCTTGGTTACTGATCCTGCAGATGTGGGGGAAGGAGCGGGAGGGACAGCCTAGGAGTGTCTTTTAATGTTTGCCCTCCTCCCCCAGGGAATGGTTAATAAGAGTTGTCATTTCGAGGTGCCTACCTCCTCCATCGAAGTAACTCTTAGGAGATGTGCTTGAGGTGATGGCTTACTTAAATACTCACTGTAAGGAGTGAAAAGCTTAGGTGAACAGATGCTTGGAGCATCCCCGAGGAAGGGGATTTGGGACTGGGTAGAGAGGGTTAAACTGCCGTGTTTCTGGGAACCAGGAGAGGTGATTGGTTTAGAGTTACGGGGGTACAAAAATACGCAGGTAGGAATAAGCCTGTGACACCCCTCCTCTCAGCTTTAGTCAGATCCTTCTCATCGCTATAGAAGAGGGTGCTTAGTATCCACTTCCTTTCCTATGAGCCACAGTGAGCTGCTATTTTGAGACATCCAGGGAAAATTGAGCAGAAAAACTGCACAGTTACTTCAGGAAGCAACCTTGGGTTTAGACATCCATTAACAGCTGGTTCCCAGATTTGTTCGGAAATTCTGCACTTGCTTCTTCATGTTGGTTCAGGGTTGCCTAGTTGGATGGATGACCCTGACCCCCATGTAAGTCAGGACTTGGCCGGTCTTAGTCCGACTTGGCAGGTTTCAGAACTGAAGACCGTCAACAGCTGCCTGAGAAACCTGTTCACAAGACACAGTCAGCTCAGTTTTGCTGGCTTCACGTGGAAAACACAAGAATGCTGAGTTCATAGGCTGGAATGCCTTCATTTGCATGTGTGTGCCCTGACCCCACAAACCCCAACTTCCCTCACAAGTTAATGAGGGATCTAGTCCAGACAGGGGCGTCCATTTTTTCTCTCCACATATGAGAGGCACTGATTCACACGTGGAGGGGAGAGACAGGGAGAGGTGAGAATGCAAAATGGCCAAATAGCACAACGATGAATGTTCTCTAGTTACACAAATGCCAAAAGAGCACTTTCATATTTACAAAGTGTTTTACGCTTTCCAAGTGTTGCTACTGTTTCTCACATGCTCAGGAGGTCAATCAGTATTACCAACTCTGGCTTGGGAAAAATCTGGGGTCGGAGTGTGGTGAGCCTCCTGAAGGAAGGCTGAGGACCGTGGATGGTGGAGCCTGACCTTTAGTGTTCTCCAGCTCGGTTGCTAGGATGAGTTACGTTCTCTGATTTATATAATACAGCAAGACCACTGAGCATTCTTGTGCTTGATGGGAGACATAAAAGCCTAGAAGGACCAAAGATGTCCTTATTGACAAAGCTGGCCTTTGTCGCAGATTCCAGTGTCCTCACTATGCTCAATTTCTGGTAGGCAGATAACTTGTATAGAGTTTGGTTACACTGAAAACCCTTCCCCTAGATTAGCCTGTAGAAGTCAGTGGCGTGGCAGGCGGTGAAGTTATCGTCACTGAAACTTATCCTAGACTGTTCATGGAACCTCCAACTGTTGGACACAGTTGAAAGGGGAAAACCATACAATTGTTTTTACAGTTTTAGTGAAGTTTCTGTGAATGCTAGTGATTTATACTTGATCATTTGTGTTTTAGTAATGATCTTCTTTACTGTAGGGGGCTGTAGGAAAGCATGTTTTCTATCATTCTAAGAACAATCTGGAGAACATCTGGGCTTGTATATTGCCTGCTGATCTTGTCCACTGAAACTGTTTATTGTTCAGAGATACTCACACTAGGGAGAGTTTTAATTTTTTTATTTTTATTTTATTTTTTTTTATAAAACTCGAGCTCTCTCCAGTCCTCTTTGAGTGCAAAGTCTGTGCCCATTGTTTATTCTGACTCTTGCAGTCTGAATGCAAAGTGTATGAGATCACTCAATACAGCCAATTTGTAAGTAATCTTTAATTTTTAGTTCCTTCCTTCCTCTCTCTTTCTTCCTCCCTCCCTCCCTCCCTCTTTCCCTCCCATCTGCCTTTCTTTCTTCCTTTCTTTCTTTCTTTCTTTCTTTCTTTCTTTCTTTCTTTCTTTCTTTCTTTCTCTCTCTCTCTCTCTCTCTCTCTCTCTCTCTCTCTCTCTTTCTTTCTTTCTTTCTTTCTTTCGAGACAGGGTCTCTCTACATAGTTCTGGCTCTCCTGGACTTCACTATGTAGACCAGTCTTGCCTCAGTCTCACAGAGATCTACCTGCCTCTGCCCACCAAGTGCCGGGATTACAGGCAAGTCCCACTGTGACCGGCTTACAGTTTTTATTTTGTTTTGCTTTATTTTTTAATATACATCTACCTCTTCTGGCTGTTTTAAATTCTCTCAAGCATGTGCCAGTGAAATCTTGTCCAACTTTTGATTCTTCATATATATTTTTAGCCGCTTTGATTTTTTTTTTTTTATTTTTGCCTTTTGTTATCACCGTTACACACAGTATAGCCATTATCAAATGTGTTACACATCCGCAACTCTAGAGAGTGGGTTCAGTGAGGAGTGGATATGCAAGCTGGTGTGAAACCATGGCGGTAGAAATCCTTGGACTTCTCCCGTTCCTGTTCTTTCTGTTGCCACGGGCAAGAGAATCAGCTACTGTGGCCATATTTATGCTGAGCAAAGCCTTCAGCAGGAGAGGCCATTCAGCCACCCATGCGCTGCTCCAGTGGTGAATTTAAAATGTGATTCCATTTCTCTTACTTCTTCAGGGAACATGCCTGCATTAGGTGAGATTCCATGCACCCAGGAGGCTATTTCTCGTCTTCCGTCTTAGAATAATAGCGTTTCTTCAGGATTTCTTGGGGACTGTGGTTCATGCTTGAAATGTTAAAGATTCCTCCCTCCAACTCATGATTGATATTGGAGGCCTTTGTACTATTTATTTCCTGGGAGTTTGGTCAAAAGCAAGCTTCCTTTGCTGTCCCTCACTAAGCAAAACCCAGCGTAGTTTCTGGGCTTAACTGACTTAGTTCTGAGGCAGAAGAAGATAAGCAGTTAGCCCTTTGAGCCACGTGGTCGCCTGACAGTCTAGAGGCTGTATATATGTGAAAAGTAAAAATTAAAAAAAAAAACTATGTTCATAGACAATCTGAGCTGTGTTCTGAGTCTGTGCACACCTTTCCCTGCTGTGCTCTTTCATATCTGTTATAGTAGTGAGTAATTTAACGATCCAAGGAGTACCCGATTCCGCGTGAGTGTGCTTGTGGATGTGAGAATCGCCTTGTTTGCAGGTTGTTTTATTTAATGGTGGCTCCTTGGACAGCATCCTGGTGTTCAGCAACGAATATGGGATATTTGTCATTAAATTCCTATCAGTCTTTTGTCATTCTTTGTTATTATGCATCCCATATTTGACTTTTCTACATGGAACATTACTGAAATGCGGTTACACCCATGCAGCCATGCTAACAAACTTTCTATGGAGACTTTCATGCAAAGCTGAGTAATTGGGACAGACACCACATGGGCCATCATCCTGAAATATTTACTATCATCCTTTAAAGGCCCAGCCAAGCAGCGGGTGGAGGATAGACGTGCGACAAGAGGCAACCACAGAATGAATGCCAGTATGAGGTCAGCCTGATCCACGTCGTAAGACACTGATGCATAATTTCTAATCCGTATATGTATTTGTGCACACACACATCCTAGTTTGCTCTCTACGGCGGTGATAAAACACCACGAAGAAAAGCAATGTGGGGAGAACATGGTTTACATGACTTTTTCCCATCGCAGTCTGCCATGAATGGAGGTCGGGGTGGGAACCTCGAGATGGGAACTGAAGCAGAGGCCACAGAGGACCCTTGCTCCCTGTGGCACTGACCACAGTGGGTTGCTCCCTCCCACCATCAACCATTATTGAGGAAAGGTCTCACAGGCTTGCCCACTGGCCAGTCTTGTGGAGGCCTTTTTTTCAGTCACAGTTTCCTCTCCCCAGATGATGTACATATGGCCTAGCCAGCACAATGGACCCCTTGTTCTTTATCCAAACACACCACTATTAAGCCAACATTCTCCCTCATTTTTTGTCACCAAGATCTCAATGTCATAATATAAAACAGTATAAGTTTAAAAGCCCAGCCATCTTTAAAATATTCAAACACTTTGAGATCTCCAGCTCTTTAAAATATACAAAGCCTCTCAACTGTGGGCTCCTGTATAATGAAATATATATAATATGTGTTTTCTTATTCCAAAGAAAAGAACCAGGACACACTTCGAATCAGATCAAGGCAATCCCCACCAGTATAAATACTTCCGTGTTGGATGTCTGGAACTCACTCATGGTCTCTGGAGGACTCATGCATATACACAATTGTTGAAGTTGCTGAGTTCGACACTAGAACACTGGGTAGATCCCGGGTTCTCCCAGAACCGGTTACCGACTGAAGTTCACATAATTTTCCCACTCTTCACAGTAAATCAGTGCAACGCAGAGAGGCTAGTGTGCCTTTGGGGGAAGGGGGACGTCTTCACATTCGTATCACTGCTCTCTGTTCCCAGAGAATGGTCTTAGCAGTCTGTGGATGGTGATGGTTTGAGGGAAGGTTCAAGAAAAATTAGTTATTGAGAAGAGAGGAGATGATAATATGTATTCCTGAATCTCATAACAGAATTTCTTTGGCCTTGGCTTTCACTAGTTTGTATTAATGATTACTGATAATTCCTAAGAGACCTCACCTTAGCTCGGTGGTTCTCAGTCTGTGGGTCATGATCCCCTTGGGGGTTGAATGACCTTTTCACGGGGTTGATTAAAAACATTGGAAAACGCAGGTGTTTATGATTCCTAACAGTAGCAAAATTACAGTTATGAAGTAGTGATGAAAATAATTTCCTGGTCGGGGGTCACCGCAGCCTGAGGAACTGGATTAAGGGGTTGCAGCGTTAGGAGGGCTGAGAAACACTGGCTGCCTTAGCTAGCCTGAGCCCAGCCACATGAAAACGCAGACTTAGCAGCTCCTAACGAAGAGATCTTGAAGAAAAAATGCTGAGAATTTATTACTGTATCTTTTAACATTCGCAGTGACCGCCTACTCACCAGGGCCACAGGCAGGCAGGGAGGAGGCAGAGAGAGAGCTGTGTCTCTCACCAAGCCTGACTTTAATCGGAGCGGCTATTAGTCCTACAAGCATCTCAGGATACCGAAATGAAACCCAGAGCTTTGGCATGGGCGAGCCTGGTAAAGGATGACCTTGTCCTTCCCACCCTTCTGGCCTCCGATTCACAAGTACCGGGGTGATGGCTGTATACTATCACACCTGGTTTTATACACGGCTGGCGATTGGACCCAGGGTTTCATATAGGTTAAACAAGCCTTGTCCCAACTGAACTGCATTCCCAACCCACAGCTAAGCCTCTCTCCACAGAGGGCAGCGGGGGCGGTGAGGAGTGGTGGTATACTTGTGATCCCATCACTCGGGAGACTGGTGGGATTGGAGTATCTTGAATTTTAGGCCAGCCTCAATAACAAATTAAAGGCCATATAACAAGCAAAACTAGAAAATTGGTGTTTTGTTTCCCGAGATCAGGTTAGAGTTGCCCAGTATTGATGGGGCAGCCTCAGCATGGTCAAGAGTGTTACTTTGTCTGCACACCTTGGAGTTCTCAAGTTTGCTGGATTGAGGCTAGACTAGACATGCTTTAACTAAATTTATGGCTTCATTATTGAAACGTGGCTATCAGTTAATCGGGGTGAGCAGGATAGATTTTTGCCAACAAGTAGCAGGTGTCTGGAGCAAGACTCTGGCCTTTCTAAGAGCCCGTTTGATAAACAGACACCACCGTTGTTGGCTTTCCCCTCTGTATCTGACAGCCTAGTGACAATCTAGTGACTGTCAAAGGCTTTAGTCTCACCCAGGAAACACCGGAGCTCATGACCTGCTGACTGAGCCGGCAGTGCCGCCATTTAGTGTAACATGAGGGCCGGCTTGTTGGGGTTTTTGTCCCTCCCAGTACCCCAACAACCGACAAGCAACAAAGAAAAATCATACACAAGACTCCATAAGATTATAAACTGATCGGCCCATTAGGTCAGGCTTCTTGTTAACTCTTATAACTTATATTAACCCATTATTCTCATCTATGTTAGCCATAATGGCTCCGTACCTTTCTCAGCTGGACATGTTACATGCTGTCTCTTCGGAGGTTTGTGCAGGAGTGGCTGAGGAACCTCCCTGCTTCCCAGAATTCTCCTGTTCTCATTGTATCACTTTTACTTCCTGTCTGGTTTTCCCGCCTATACTGCCTGCCTGGCCATGCTAGCCTTTTCTCTAGCAAATGAGTAGAGAAATTGGGGTCCAGCCCAACTCTGCTGCTGATGACTTGGTGTCTTAGTTAGGGTTTTGTTGCTGTGAAGAGACACCATGACCGCAGCAGCCGTATGAAAGAAAGCATATAATTGGACTGGCTTACAGTCCAGAGGTTGAGTTCACTGTCATCATGGTGGGAAGCGTGGTAGCATGCAGGCAGACACGGTGCTGGAGAAGGAACTGAGAGCTCTACATCTGGATCAGCGGGCAGCAGGAAGAGATGCTGGGCTGCCTTGGGCATTTGAAACCTCACGGCCCACCCCCAGTGACACACTTCCTCCAACAAGGGCACACCTCCTTCTAGTGCCACTCCCTGTGAGCATATGAGGGCCATTTTCATCTACACCACTACCCCTGAGGAGGCTTACACCAGTCCCTTCAGCTCGAAAGCCTCCGTGTCCTCATTGATGAGTGGAGACTTGGAGGAGTCCATTGTGTCAGGCTGGAAGAAAGTTGATCACAGTCGGCATTAGTGGCACATTTGGCCACTAAATGTAAAGTTAAGTCTGGGACCCCATATAGACCCTTCAGCCAAGCACAGGGCCCTGCACACCACTCCCATGCCCAGAGCACTAGGAGGTGTTCTAATAAGTACACAATGACTCCCAGACTCCGGTGAGACAAAACCAAGTGCTTTAGAGGCTTCTGCCTTCGTGGCCAGTGTCCATTCCAGGATGCTATCAGGCCCCAGCCCTCAGGCTCCTGCAGGCCCTGGCAATCATGCTGGCAGGGTTTGGTTTGCTGGTGTAGGTCCTTGTATCCACAGCCGAGGAGCCAGGATGCTTGTCGCTGACAGGGAGCCTTAGGGCTGCAGAGCATGTCCTTGGCTGAGTCCTCAGAAACCCAGGGTCCCCTGCCTTTGGGGATAGTGGGTGTTCTCTTTGCATTCTCCTCCCCTTTCCTCCACCTCTCAGGCCTCAGAAAACTGTCTCTAGTCCAGGCTCATTACCTTTATGTGAGATTCTTGACTGTCCAAAAGGGAGAACTTCCGTCCTGTGGTGGCCCACACCTTTAATAGCACTGCTCAGGTGGCAGAGGCAGGTGGATGTCTGTGAGCAGAACAAGCCTGGTCTACATGGCGAGTTCCAGGAGAGCCAGGGCTATGTAGAGACCCTGACTTAGGTGGGGACATGGGATTTCTCACAATGTCAATGTTGTACAAAGTGCTTCCCTTCAGAAGGATTGACTCCTCCTTCCCTGAAGGTGTTCCCTTGTCCCCGTGGGTTGAAGAGTTAAGGTATGTCAACTTTTAAAGTCAGACTTTCTTTGTTTTCTTTTCTTTTAAATTTTAAGAGCACGGCAGTGCCATTGGTATTATTTAATTTTGGAACTTCATCAAATTTCCCTTCTCATTACTTTGTAGCTGGTATTTGTTTTCATGGAAGTCTTCTGTGTCTTCTCAGGTCTGTTGATCTCCTTTTCTGGGCCTCCCTCTCTTGCTCCTTTCCTCCCTCCTTCCTCTCCTTATCATGCCCCCTCTTTTACAGGTCATGTGAATGAGCCCTTCTTTCTGCTGTGCTCCCCAGTGCACCCTGATTCCCATAGTGATGACTTATAAGGTTTACTGAAATGCTGTAGTCACTTTTGTTGAGGTCACATTCTTCGTTGTCACCAAAAACATTCTGCTTCCCTCTCCCTCCCTTCGCTCTCCTCAGTTCTTTCCACTGTTGTTTGTTCTATCTCAGGATCTTTGTCCATTTCTGCTTGTTCTCCCTCCTTCCTTTTCTTCCCCTCCCTATCGTTCCACTGCCTTCCTTTCTTTTCCCTACCTTCCTTCCCTTCCTTCCACTCCCCCTCATTTCCTCCTCCTCCCTTCTTTTTCTTCTTGTATGCCCTCGTGTGCCAAGCATTGGTGGGTACACATGATTTAAGACACACACACACACACACACACACACACACACACACACCCCTCACATATATGGTGAATTTACCATCAGAGCATGGCCATGCAGAGGAAGAGATAGAATATATAAACTAATAAGGCAATGTAATTAGATATGAGATAGGCAGGCAGTGAAAAGAGAAATTCTAGCAGGTGAGTGGGTTGAGAAGGATGGGCTGTCAGGCCAGCTGGGCACCTTCTAAACCGAAGGATCCGTGTGTCCTGGCATGGCCGTATGGAAAAGCATAGTGTGTGTAGGAACCTTCAAGTTTCAGCGTATTGATGAACCACTGAATTGAGTAATCTAGGGATTGATAAGAAGGCGTGAATGACTGTTCAGGTAGGAAGACCTTAATGGGCATGGGGCAAGGATCGCTAATAATTGAAACAAAGCTAGGTCGCCAGAGAGAAGGGAAAGTGGGCAGGATCTGGTGTTCGAGTAGAGAAACGGGATGCTTAGTTTCTGACTTCATTTCTGTCACTGTGACAAATTCCCTGGCCAGAAGCAGCATAAGCGGAAGAGAGTTCTAATTGCGTACTGTCGCAGGCTATGGTCCATCGTTTTAGGGAAATAAAGGCAGAGACTTAAGAGGTTGGTCATATACACAGTCAAGAGCACAGAGGTGCAAATGCATCCATGCAGCCGGCCCGCGGCTTTGCTCCCCGTAGCTTTCTTCCCTCTCACACCTTCTTACCTTGATTAAGAACAGACATGCACAGGGGTCAACCTGTTCTACATACTTCCTTGTAAAGACTGTCTTCCCAGGAGATTTCAGGTCATGTCAAGACGATGGCTATCACTAACCAGCAGAGGGAGCTGTGTGACATCAGTTTCCTATCTGGGTTAGCAGTGAGGAAACTTATTCCTCCCTGGTGTCTAGTCCACTCGGCCCCAGGCTTGCCTCACTAGACCTGAATTCCATTTTGCTACAGTCACATGCACCAGACTTCCATCTTACTATTAGATTCTTGGGGTGTCCCCTCATTGTTTCAAATTCATCTGCCCCAGGAGGCTTTCTAGGAAACTGAACATAAATACTTACTGCTTTTCATACCGTATTGAGTGGGGCCTGGGCCTTGTCCTGTGACTGTCATTATTCATTGCTAAAGCTGACAGTTTCTACTTCCTTCATCCAGATAGAATACCGACCTCCCTTAGCACTTGACCGCTCTCGGGACACTGAGCCCCTTCCTGTCTAGAGCCCTTACCCAATGTCACGGTTTTCTCCCTCTACTAGACTATCAGCCTAGATTGGGGATGGAACACTGAGGTCAGAGCCCCGTGTTCAGCATCAAATACATTTTCTTAGCTTGCTTACTTCCTTTCTGTCAGATTGCATGTCTTTAAAATGAAAGCTTGTATCAAGTTTTCTGAAGGTTCCGGTCATATGTGTGGGACTCACACCAAGGGGAAACAGTTGCAGCGCTTGCCTCCCATCATCTTGTTAAGAAACAGGGGAGCAGGAGCCACTCACCCTCTTCCTTGAGCCGTGTGTTCTCACTCTGCTTCCCAAAGCTCACACTCCAGTATTTGGCGATCCAAGACCAAGCATCGCCTCTGACCATTGTCCTGCAGATGGTCTCATTCATTGGACATTCTGCTGGGCCCCCAGAAGCCACCCTTGTCTAGTGCCTGGCTCTACCTGGCACCCAGGACATGCACTGACTCTCAGCAAACCCTGCTGAAGTGGTGTCCAGTGTCTTTACTCACCTTGGCCCTCCCCTGCTTGAACACGCCTCCTCTGCACCATCTCTCTGGATGTCTGCCCAGCATGAATCCACCTGACTCGCCTTTCCAAGTCTTACCTATTTCTCGAAGCTTTCCTGGATGCCTTCTGCTCAGTTCTATTCTTTCAGTCATATGTACACCACACTTAAACCCAGAGGAAAAAGGAAGGAGACTCCCAGACTGGGGAAGGTGCCATTCTGTTTGAGCCTTTACTGCCTCCTTGTGGTAGTTTGCATTTAGTACATGGCTCCCTTGCATAGGCCTTTAACTACCACTCTCTTTAAATTGAGTAGGTAAGGGGGTCTTTGTTATTCAAAGCATTCTAAGGCCTTCTGGTTGTTAGGCTAGTTACACAAACCAGTTTCCTTTCTTTCCAGCCACCCTTGTTGGACCTTGGGAGACTGCTTTCCCCTGTCCAGTGGATTCAGTGAGGGATTTTAGTAGGCTGAAATCAAGACTGAAGATCCTTTCCCATACCCTACCAAAATCATTTCCTTCTGAGCTAATAGAACCTGCTATGGAAGGTGTTTAGTTTACCCAGGGATGATGGACACTCCCTCTGTACAAGCTGCCTGGGGATGTGTGCACCAGTCTTCAGCTGTGCTCAACCTGGATGCCCAGTGAGAACTTTCCCTTGTGTCATTACAGGTAGAGCATTTCCCCTTCCTTCTAGACAGTGGCTGCTGGGGCTATATCCTTAGTGACTGTCCAGCTCAAAGAATTTATGGATGCAGGAGTCAACACATAATCATATAACCAACTGTGGTTAGAAAGAAACCTTCCTTGGGATTTATGTTCCAAGGTAACTCTTCCTTTTATACCATAGAACATTGTCCAGTGAGCTGAACTGAGGGCTATCTGGGCCCGGCAGGGCAAAGAAAGCAGAAATAGACTACAGCAGAGCGTACACTTCCAGATGACCCTCTTTGCACACGTGAGACAAAGTGGACTTCCTGGGCTATGAACGGCCTGTTTGAAAGTGATGCTGTTTCCTGACATGTTAGTGGTCAGGAAAACACTCTTGGGTTTGGTTTGCTGTAAGGAGCTTCAGTGAGGTTTTGTCTCCTGATCCTAGCACAGGGGCTCAGTCCCAGCCAATGGCTGCCTGTGAACATTAATTAATGTGGGATGAGAAAGAAGTTTTGATGTTGGGTAAGACTTTAGTGTTGTCTGTGAAACCAAAAGGCAGGCAAGTTCATACCCCGTTGTGACAAGAGACAGTTTTATTCCCTCTATCCTGTGTCCCCACAGCTCCTTCAGTTTGATGGTGTCTGGTTGAGCAGACAAGGCCTCTTTCAACTGCAGGTTCTGTAGTCAGCGACTTACTCAGTTCTCCTGTAAGACCTCAAACCTGTTTTTACTGGGTTCCTATGCTCAGGGAAACTGAGGGACGAGAAGGAGAGAGAGGGGGAAGAAAGGTGCTAAGGCAATAGAAGGATGTGGGTGTAAGGCTCCAGGCCTTTTCTGTGGATACTCACACCCAATCCAGGCGCGCTTTCCCGAACTCGGGCCCACTAGAATGGACGACTGTCCTGAGGGTTTAAACAGACACACACAAAAGAGACCTTGCTCACTTACCAAAGAGTAAATGGCCACTTTATTAAACTCAAGTCGGGTATTTATACCAGTGGGCAAGGGGGTTCAAAAGGGCAAGGCCTTCTCCCATCAGGAGCAGGAGAAAGAGATTACAGGTGCCCTGTGCCTCAGGCAGAATCAGCTGGGAGGGGCCAGGCGTGTGGGGCCCACTGCTAGAACCTTGATTACAGGTGGAATCACCATAACAAAAGAGAGCCAAATTCTTCCTAAGCTATCCCCTCAAGCCAGTGCTAGTGCAGAATCTCCAGGGAGCCAGAGGTCAAACGGCCCCTGCAAATCACCAGGAAGAAGGGAAAAAGACCTTGGTACCTACATGTGGGCATGGTATATGGGGAAATGGAAGACAAGAGAAGGAGAGGCAGTTACATTTAGAAGGTAGGGATTGTAGATCTTCATTATCGGCTGAGGAGGAAGTACATTTAGGGGAATACATTAGAAAGAGACTCTCAGATCATCTTTGATGTCCAGGGCCATTTGTCACAGTGTGCGCACCCTCCCAGGTACCTCCTAAGGCTTGTCCTGGTCCTAAAGGGGCCCTTTTAGAGTTGATAAGAAGGGTAAGAAGGAGGGAGACCAAGGGAGGCAAGATTCTTCCCTCGAGGAAGAGTCTGTGTCCCAGGGCTCTGCTGGTACCACAGACAACCACTGTGAGCTCCACCACTCAGTGGGAGGAGGGTTTTAACTTTCTAAGACCACAGGCAACATGCTGTCTGTGACCTGGTGATGCTGAACCGAGGCACTCTAGGTCAATCAAACAGTCTGTGCTTGGGCCCCGTCTACACGGGAGTGAGATTCTGTTTCTGTTCTGGCTAAAGCCTTAACTGGATATGGAAAGGAAAGGCGGAAATGAGATTGACCAAACCAACCTTTTGCAGATTAGGCATTAAGTTTTTTTTATTTTTCTTTACCGCAAGCTTTATGAAGCCATGGAACTCTTCCCAGACAAGAAATGCTGTGGATCTCTGAGAGGGGAAGTGGAAACACTGACAGAACTCTAAGTCACACGAGGCTCCAGGCGGTTCAGCACCAGCAACTGAGCCTTTGGTAGCAGCTGAGGCACAGCCTCTGTTTTGCTGTGCAAGTGTTTAGGGCAGAGGGTTGTGGCTGGACCAGAGGCTGGCAAGGCTTCTGGTGACCTGAAGGCACGTTGGCCAGTATATCAAAAGGAAGTGTAAGAGTTGGGTTGTGCTTTCGACCTCTTTTTGAGGATCTGATGGCACCCAGAGTCATGTCCCTGCCATCGGCACATCACTGAGTCTTTGTGTTCAGTGTCCCCTTGTGTTGCTCCACTAGAGACCCGATCCACTCCGAAGTTTTCTCCCTGGCTTCCTCCCAGCTGACAGGCGGCTCATAGCCCAGGTCTTGCTGAGCTTTTTTGTAGGAGAAGGTGAACACACTATTTAACATTGTGACCACGTAGCGGTTTACAGGAGGCTGGTAGTTGTAGATTGGACGCAGCAGGAAGCTCACAGCTTCCAGCAGGAAGGCAAACCAGTACAGCAGGGGCAGAGGAAGGCTCCAACCTGAAGAGAGGCGGAGGCCCCAGTCCTTGCACAGGTTGTAAACTAAATCACACAAGCTTTGGTGAGGACTGTCATCTGAGATGTAGTAGAACTGCCCTTGGATGTTTGGTGACTTCCTGGGGTCTCGTAGGCCCCTGGCAGCCAGAATGTGTGCCCAGGCTGCATTGCTCACATATATTGAGTTGGTTATAGAGAATCTGGAAAAATTCTGAATAACGGCATTGTTTTTGAGTGCTCTATTCACTATGCCCCAAAGATGTTGGCTTCCTTCTCCATAGATGAATGGGAATCTTAAGGCGCAAGTATGCAAAGTGCCACCATCTTTCAGGGTGTGTCCATCGGCTGCCAGCACTGCCTTCTCAGCCATCTTCTTGCTGTATGAATATGGATCAGACCACGTGCTTTCGTGATTCTCCTCCTCGCAGGCATTCCGGATGATCTCCTTATAGGAGTTTGGTCCAGCCACGGATACTGAGCTGCAGTGGATGAAGACCGGTACACTGGCTTCCACACAAGCATCCAACAGGAGCTGAGTACCTGCTCACAGAAAGCTCGCCATTACCGACAGGAAATACACCAAAGGGCCCATTGTGGCCGTGACGTCACATTTATCTCCTCCTTGACCCTACTGGAAGGGCCGCTACAGATCCAAATGCCTTCTTACCTGATCTTGATTCAAATCGCCATTCCATAGCCACAGAATAACCCTAAAATTAGATTCTGGAAAGCAGGGATTTCTAGGTTTCTGAATTCATAGGACTCTCTCTCTCTCTCTCTCTGCATGTACTTACTTTTCAGTGCTAGAGATCAAACCAAGGTTCTTCCACATGTTAGACAAGGCCTGCCCCACTTAGCCACTGAGTCTTCGTTTGCTTTCTGTTACTGTGACGAACATCATAACCAGAGCAACTCGGGGAGGAAAGGGTTTATCTATGGCTTAGATGTTCCGATTTTCCTAAGTTTCACTGAGGAAAGTCACCCCAGGAACAAAGGCAGAAACCATGGAGGAATACTATTTACTACATTGCTTCCCATGTGTCCAGAAAGCTTACCCATAGAATGCCAGGACCACCTGCCAAGTGGTGAAAGCTCACAGTGGCCCCGGGCCCTCCTATATCAATCATTAATCAAGAACGTAGCCCACAGATATCCCCAGAGCCCAATCTGATGGAACCAACTCTGCAGTTGAGGGTCCCTTTTTCCAGGTGACTGCTATGTTTCAAGGCAGTACAAACTAAAGCCAGCATTTTTATTCTGGAAAATTATTCCTTTCTGTTTTCTAAAAACTAGTATCAACAAATTCCCGTTTAGTTTGGGGACGTTGCTCAGTGGTCAAGCCTTTGCCTTTTGTTGAAGTTTGATCCCCAGAAACAACAACAAAGTGTCATAAAGATTCCTCCCCCAAATAAAAGCAAAACAGCTACTTAGGTTCATGCATTTCATTTCATTAAAGGAGGGCCAGCTTTTAATCCAAAAATTCAAGGCACCATTTTCTCAGAAGTAGTGCAGAACTTACAGCATGCCTACTCAGGTGTACACATATAAGCCGTATGCATTTTTATTTTACTTTTCATGTAGAGTCTCATGACTGTGCAGTCCAGACTGGCCTGGAAGGTATGATCTTCCTGACTTAGCCTCCTGAGTGCTAGGATTACAGATGGGCACCAGTCCACCTGGGGATGCAGTATACACTCACAATTAGACACTAAAGACTGGTATTTTTTCTCATTTAGTAAAGACTAATACAGGATTGAGACTCCTAGTATTCGCAGCATCAGCCTGCAGGGCAGGGCATGAGCGAAGGACCTAGGTAGAACTCAAAGGAATCCTTCTGAGTTGGTAATGGAGAATACTCAAATAATTAGTTGATTTGGAAAAGGAGTCTGACTCACTAAATTTGGAGGTCACCTTGGAGTAGAGTGGTACTAAGAAGACTGACTTAGGGTTGGTGGGGCAGTCAGAGTGATCATGTTATATGGTAAAGTGCGTCATTAAAGTCTATTGGAAGCTACTTCCGGAGACACTAAGCATTTAGGGATGGGGATCTGAGGAAGAGCCTGTGCTCTGGCTAGGACCAGCCTTCAAGAGAGATTGATGCTGATCTGAAGAGATGGCATTGTGGAAATTGAAAAACTGTTGCTTTTAAGAAAACAAGTGCTGGGTTGTTTTTCTTGGCAGAGCCCCGTGGAGCAGCTGTGATGGCTCTCTGTAGGGGAAAGGTCAGGGTCTGCTTCAGAGAGGCAGTGGGTGAATGGACATCAAACATTTGGAGATGGAGGCCCATCACTTTGGCATGGAGGAGCAGTTGAACTTCCCTAGCAGTCAGAGTGTCATGGCTGTGACTTTATGTCTTTTCTCTCCTACTGACTACCTGTGGGGCCACTGTTCCCTCCTCTCTCAGTCCGGTGTCTTCTTCTGAACAATGGTTCCGAGTTCTGTTCGCTGGGCTGGCAAGCCAAGGCAACCCAGAGCAGAGCAGGTGTTCCACGATTGGCATGTCCCTTCCTGTCCTCATGCTATTTGGCCATTCAGATTTTCCCACTCACTCCATATCTTCCTGAGGTACTGTACCTTTCAGATTGATGTCCACGATGGTCTGTCTGGGAATGACACCTGAGATGTCAACAGCGGCTGCGGTATGGATGACAGCAGAGATGCCCTGGCAGGCTCTCTGCAGGCACTGGGCATCCAGAATGTCTCCCTTTAGCACAGTCACCTTGGCTTTTGTCTGCAGCTCTGAGGAACACAAAGCAAGTCATTGGGAAACCGTTCTGCACGGGATGGAAGTTTTCTGACAGAGTAGGCCCAGGCCTTCAAGGGCAGTCAGAGCCAGGGGATCCTGGGGAGGAGGCCTTTCTGCTGAAGGAACAATAAATGCACAGCAGTCAGAAGGCAACATTTGTAGGGAAGGCGGGAGCATCGTTTCCACCCCCATCCTTTTGTAGAAATGAATCTGATCAGTAAGATGTCATTTGTGCTTTGCACATGAAAACAGAGTTACGGAAATTCATAAACTCATTAAAGCAACCAGAGAAGTGGTGGTAGTCGAATGCAAAAAGGGAGAAGTAGGGTTTGATTGACAGAGAAGGGGAGTCACTTGTGGATTTGGGCTGAGAGAGAAGCAGAGGCAGAGTCCTGCTGTGGGAAGCTGTAACAGTGGTCTCAGGTTGTGAATGTCCAGGCATGAAGACGTAAGCGTAACCCGGACCAGGAACAGGTTCCTCAGACTGTGTCCTCCAGAGCTCCAGTGAGGAGGGCCCAGAAGCGGGAGGCACAAAGATGGAGAATTCAGCCCTGCCCTGATAGGACTGATGCTTTCTGGGTCTGTGCTGAGTCCCAGTAGAGAGTCAGCTCAATTACTAGGGGACGCTTGAGAGGCAATGAGAGAACTGAGAACAGGCTCCAGGGAGGGTTTAGGTGAGTATTTCTTATCAGATAGATACATTGTCAAGGAGGCCTCCTGCAAGGGGCCATACTACATTAGGGGCAATGGGTTATTTTCAGGTTCCTCTCAAATTTATAGGATGATACCGGCAATCACCATGTCACCTACATTAGTTCACAAAATCGACAGTGTGCCACATGCAGCCTGTACCAATGCCCCGCACTGGTTTGAGCGCCATAATTTATTTATGACTTTCTCAGTTCGCTGTCTCCTTTCCCAGCTACCTCATGAAGTTGGGATCCTGATGTCCCTGGCAAATGTTGGGGCAAGTGCAGAAAGCCCCAGGACGTGTCTACAGACACACATATTTCCAGTGACGGCTCTGGTGTTCCTCTGCCTCCTCCCAATCCATCCTCACTTCTCTATGCGCTCTAAAAGCAAGACTCCTTTGGAATCAACTCTCTTGCAACAAACCGGTCACTAAACTTTGCTAGGAATGCCAAAGAATACTTGGACAGAAGCAGAAGTAGGAATGTTGAGCAGGAGGAATCCCTGTTGGGATAGATTCCAGCCTCTGCTGAGTGTGTCTACTCTAGGCCCACGTCCCTTGTCAGGCAACCCCAAGAAGGCCTTGAAGTAGGGAAGGACTGGGGAAAAGCCTTCGGAATGGAGGCAGATATCAGGATCTGAGTCTCCTTCTGTGCGGTTTTTCCTCTGCTCTGCGTTGTTACTGACTTTAGATAGACTGGATCCAAAGGGTTGGTGTGCCAGGACCGGAGGAGTCCAGACATAGGATAAAGTAGACTCACACATCAATTCTTTGGGGAGTCCTGAGATAGCAGGAGGGGATAACTTGAGTGTTTTGTGGTAGAGCCACATCTCCCACCTTGTCCAAGACACCATGGACTTGGCAATTGTTCTTCCCTGCCACATCGTGGATCTGATGTTGTGCTGTGGGGCTGTGGGAGAAGAACCAGAGAGAAGCTACCACACCCCAGCCTTTGAAGGACAGACCACCAGATCAAGATCACTACCCTTCCTTGTCTTATTTTAGCTGCAGGATCATGGAGAAGTCAGTTGTCTTCTCGACTGTATGCGGCGCCAACTGGGATGATCTCTGTTGTGCCTCTTCACAGATCTACCTGTCTTTATTTGGGGACAAGAGAACCCTCCCCATCCCTAGTATGAGTTCATCAGCCTCCAGGTCACTTGCTGGATAACTCCTCCCTGTGTTTTGGAGTGAAGGACCTGAACAAGGCCCTAATCTCCTGCAGATCTCCCTCCTGTGCCAGCATGCGGACGATCCTCTGGCCCAGAAACCCTCCTGCTCCTGTCACCAGGCAGCTCCACCCAGGCATGGTCAACACAGGAAGCAAATCGCAGTGGGAGCAGGTGTGATGTCTGGTGATCCTGGGGAGGGGTAGAGAGAGAGATGCGATGGATTGGTACAGAGTCATGGAGTTTCTACTGTGATGGCATATTAGAAAAGAGGTGTCTCCTGACCACTTCCTTCATAACATCACTTCTGTGATTCCAAAGTGCATGGATCATCTTCAGAAGGTAAGCAGATCAGTTTTGCAGCAGACACCAGGTGTGCAACCTCTTATTCAGATCAGCTGTGACGCGGAGACACCTTCGGATCTCAGTGGTAGGCTGCACCCCACGGTCGCACCTCTTGTATTAGCTGCCACTTCCAAGGCCTGTACTGTCTTACCTGTGTTTCTGAGAAGCCTCACACACACTGGGGTCCTACAACCCCTCTCTGTATGTGTTTAGTTCCTGCAGCTTCCCATAGACTTCAGAGACCACAGCTTACATTGGTTGGCTTCTTATGAAGGATGCCACAAAGGATTTGGAGGAAGAGGTGCACAGGCTGAGGAATGAGAAACGGGAACAAGGCTTCTACATTCTTGCTTGATGTACCAACCTCCAAGATGCTGTGGGATGTCTTTCAATACACTGTAAATATGTGTTGTTCTCATTGGTTGATAAAAAAATAAAGCTTCTTTGGCCTATGGCAAGGCAGGATAGAGCCAGGTAGGAAATCCAAACAGAGCTCCCGGAGAAGAAGGGTGGAGTCTGCGAGATGCAAACAGCCACCCAAGGAGCAACATGCCAGGAGAATAATAAATGCCATGGCCATGTGGCAATACTTAGATTAATAGAAGTGGGTTAATTTAAATGTAAGAGCTAGCTAGTAATAAGTCTGAGCCATCAGCCAAACATATGTAATTGATATTTAGCCTCTGAATGATTATTTAAGAACTTGCAGGCAGGAGAGAATCCTCCATTTACAGTAAGAATGTCTAACTGTTTGGCTACCCAGAAGCTTAGGAGGCAGGGTCCTCCTGTGGCAATTAATAATCACGACAATGCCCCACAGGTCAATATAATGCAGGCAAATTGAGATTTCCTTTTTTGCAATGGTTCTAGGTTATGTTGTATACAACCAAGGCTAATCAAACATGGCCAAGGAGTATTCTCTCAGCGTGTTAGCTGTAATATTCCTTATTATTGTTTTTATTAACTTCTCTTTGTCCCCACTTCTTTGAGAAGCTCACAGGTAACTACAGAGTATGCACACGCTCACCAAAAAGACATGTCATTTTTTATTAGAATAAATGACTTCTGATGGTTTGTTGGTTGGTTTATTTAGACTGACAACAGTATGCTAACAAATCACCTTCTGGTAGAAACTCTCTAAGGCTTGTCCAATCTAGTTCATAGGCCCATGTAGTCATGGATATCTATGAATGCAGCCCAAGACAAAGTTGAGAATTTACTTAGAACATTATGAAAAGTTCATTCCATGTTTTGATTCCATTGTGAGGGTCTTACCCATGAACTTTGTTGGTGAGCAAGCCTGGTTGTGGTTTCAAATGGTTGGACATACCTGCATGGGAGGGGCTCGCGACCCTTCTGGTGGTTAAGGTGCACACAGACCCCAGTGTAGGTCCCACATGGGGTGACTTTGTGGAGCCCTCAAGCACAGAAGCACATGCTCTCTCCACAGAGAGCACATTCATTTCACCCATTCACACTTGGAACACTTCCTTCATATTACCTGAAAGTTGTGTACACAAAACTAGGTACATTCTTAGATTATAGAACTAGATAGGTGAATATTTTGCAATTAGATACATAGCAGTCCTATAAAAAAGTGAAGTACAAGAGAGGCAACCGTAATACGAGAAGCCCATTGCAGGATGACTGTGAGTTTTTCTCTTCACTCCACCCACCCTCGCTTTTCCAAGTAAAATGTCCCTTGAGACTCTATGAGTACCTTGGTTTGACAGTACCTCATAGGAGAGTATGCTCAGAGCAGACAGGCACCCCTTCCCATCACATATGCAGATATAGGAGACACATTTTGCTTGTATACAGTCTGTTTGAACTTTTCAGTTTCCATAATCTTATTTTTAACACCTTTGTTTCCTTTATTGAAAGTATGTTCTTTTCTCACATAATATATCCTGAGTATGGTGTCCCCACCCTTTACCCCTGTGAGCACCTCCGCCCTCCTATCTCATCTGGATCCACCCCCTCTCTGTCTCTCATTAGAAAGCAAATGGGTTTCTATGGAGTGATAATGATATGAAATATAATATAGTAAGATAAAACAAAAATCAACACATCAGAATTGAACAAGCAAATAATGAAAAGAGCCCAAGAGAAGGTACAAGAAACAGAGACCCACTAGTTTGTACACTCAGGAATCCCATAAAAACACTAAATTGGAAGCTACAATGTATTGCAAAGGGCAGGATTTTATCAAATATGTCTTTCACTTGCTTGGTCAGAGTTACCGCCAAGATATTTTGTATTATTTGAGGTTATTGTGAAGGGTGTTGTTTCCCAAATTTCTCCCTCAGTTCATTTTTCAATTGAATATCGGAGGGCTCTTGGTTTATGTGGCTTATCTACCTTGCTACTTTTCTGAAAGTGTTTAATAGCTTTAGGAGTTTTCTGGTGAATTTTTTTGATCACTTAAGTAGACTATTATCTGCAAATAAAGATATTTTGAGTTCTTTCCTATTCAAGATGTACCCCTTGATCACCTTCAGTTGTGTTGCTGTTCTAGTCAAGACTTTAGGTACTGCATTGAGTCGGTATGGAGAGAGTGGACACCATTGTCTTCTTCCATTTAAGTTGATGTTGGCTGTGGGTTTGCTATGAATTGCCCTTATTTTATGTTGAGTTACGTCCCTTGTGTCCCTGATCTCCCCAGGACTTTTATCATAAAGGGCTGTTGTTTTCTGTCAAAGGTCTTTTTTACACCTAATGAAATTGTCCTGTGGTTTTTAGCTTTCATTTGTGTATATGGTGGGTTACTTTTATTGACTTATATATGTTGAATTATTTCTGCATCTTTGGGATGAAGCCTACTTGATCATGTTCATGATCTTTTTGATGTGATCTTTGATTCAGTTGGCAAGTATTTTATTCAGATTTTTTTGCATCTGTGTCCATGAAGGAAATTGTTCTGTAATTCTGTTTATTTGTGGGACTTTAAGTGGTTTGGGTATTCTGTGTTAAAACTATCTGGCCCTGGGCTCTTATTTGGTTGGGAGACTTTTGATGGCAGCTTCTATTTCATTAGGGATTATGGGTCTGTTTAAATTGTTTGTCTTATGTATTGAGAAAATCCTTTTCATTTATTTTTTCTAATTTGTTGGAGTACAGGTTTTTAAAGAATCTTTATAATTCTCAGGATTTCCCTACTATCTGTTGCTATACTTTTTTCAGCTATAATTTTGTTAATTTGGATATTCTCTCTGCTTTTTGGTTAAGTTTGCAAAATTTTTGTTGTTGTTGAATGCCAGTTTTACTATGTGGTGGTCAGAAAGGATACAGCGTATTATTTAAATTTTTTTTGTATCTGTTGAGACTTGTTTTTTTGTCCAAGTATGTGGTCAGTTTTGAAAAAGTTCCAGGAGGTGCTGAGAAGAAGGTACATTCTTTTGTGTTTGAATGAAATGTTCTGTAAATATCTCTTAGGTTTATTTGGTTTATAAGGTTAGTTGACTGAGCATTTAACTGTTTAATTTTTGTCTGGATGATTTGTCTGTGGCTGAGGGTAGGTTATTGAAGTCTCCAAGTTTCAGAGTGTGATGGCCAATATGTGACTCAAGCTGTAGTAGTGTTCATTTTGAACTTGGGTACCTATGTGCTTAGATGTTGAGAACTGCAAAATCCTCTTGGTGGATTTTCCTTTGATGAATATGCCATGCCTTTCCTTCTATCTCATGATTAGTTGTGGTTTCAGGTCTATTTTGTCATCTATTAAAATGAGTATACCAGTTTGCCTCTTAGGTCCGTTTTCTTGGAATATCCCTTTCCATCCTTTTATCCTGTAGTGATGTCTATCTTTGATACAGAGATGTGTTTCTCGAATCAGCAGAAAAAGAACAATAGATTTTCATATCCATTCTGCTAGTCTGTGTCTCTTTCTTGTGAGATATTAATAAGCAGAGTTTGTTAATTTCTGTTATGTTGTTGTTGTTGGTGATGTGTGTCCTTCCCCTCTTTTGTTTTGCTGTTCTGGAATTATTTATTCCTTATATTTTCTTGGGTGTATTAAACTCCTTGGGTTGGGGTCTTCCTTCTATCACATTCTGCAGGGCTGAATTTATGGTAGATATTGCTTAATTATTATGGTTTTATCATGAGACATCTTGTTTTCTTCATTTATGGCAATTGAAAGTTCTTTGGATATGATGGATGGGCAGGCATCTCTGGTCTTTTAGAGAATCTAGAACATCTTTCCAGGCTCATCTGGCTTCTAGAGTCCCACTGAGAAGTCAGGTGTTGTAAACAGAGACTGCACTTTCTTTTCTTGACCACCCAGACCCGAATAATCACACAAAACTATATTAATTACAATACTGATTGGCCAATGACTCAGGTGTATTCCTAGATAGCTCTTACATCTTAAATTAACCCATTTCTATTAATATGTGTATCAACATGAAGCTGTGGTTTACCGGTAAGGCTCTGGCATCCTTCTTCTTTGGCAGCTACATGGCATCTGCCTGACTCTACCTTATTTCTCCCTGCATTCAGGGAGAAAGAGAGTCATAAAAGACAAGGCTAGCTATTTGAGTAAGAAACTGCTCTTTTCTGGAATGCTTGACTACTGGTAAGCTATATAAACTAGACATGCAAGATCCACAGAAAAATGACTGCTGAACTTGCCAAAAGAAGGTTTCTGTTTTATCAATGAAATTGTCAGCATTCTGCAGGACATAGAAGAAAGTAGTTGGCAAACTGCCAATACAGTCAGAACAGGTCTTCAAATTGCCTGCTTCACTGAAAAGTGTGCCAGGTATTAAGCATATATAGGCTGAAGAACGATGTCCCAATATTACCAAAAATCTTTGGGTGACTGTCCAGGCAGTCAGCTGCTTCTGTCAGTACTCACATTTTTTTTTTTGGAAGTTGCTTGCTTGTACTTCCCACTTTTTCAGTTAATATTACTTTCTTTTGGGTCTCTGAGATAGTTGAAGACTAGATAGTTATAGTTTTCCTTGTTTTCCTGGCACAGAAAGCAAGTTATGACAGAAAGTAAATAAGGTACAAGACTTTGGACTCAAAAGATGGGATAGAAATGAAGCATTTTCTCTGAATTTTTCAAATCCATGGTGTACTAGACATTGTTGATGTACTTATTGTATGTATATATTATATAGTTATTGTACTGATTGTATATGGGTTTTCTTTTATTAGTTATAGCCTTCTTTTTATTTTAGACAAAAGGGAAATGTAATGGCATATCATTTTTATTTTAATAAATAAAATTTACCTGAAGATCAGAGAGTAAAACAGCCCTAATGGTCAGCCTTACAGACCAGGCAGTGGCAACACACACCTTTAATCCCAGTAGCCACAGTAGTTGCCATAGAAACTGGGCAGTGCGTGCCTTTAATCCAAGGGGTAAACACCTTTAATCCCAGCCCTAAAGAGGATTAAAATGGGAGAAGACAGTTCTCAGACACAGTCTCCTTCTGAGAGTCTTAGAGGCAAGATAATTTTTGGACTGAGGTTGAGGTAAGAGCCAGTGGCTGACTGCTTTACTTTTCAGGTCTTCAGGTTGAACACAAATTTTTCTCTCTAAGTTTTTATTAGGTGTACTTCAAGGTGTTATTTTTAATCAGTCTGCTTTTCTCTGTTGTTTGTTCTTTTCCTTCACGACTTTTAATACCTTTTCTTTGTTCTACATGTTTGGTATTTTGATTATTATTTGCCAATGGGACTTTTTCTTCTGGTTCAGTCTATTTGGTGTTCTGTGAGCTTGTACTTTAATAGGCATCTCATTCTTTAGGTTATAGAAATTTTCTTCATTATTTTATTGAAAATATTTTCCATGCCTTTGACCTGGATTCTTCTCCTTCATCTATTCCTATTATTCTTAGATTTGATCTTTTCATAGTGTCCCAGATTTCTTAAATATTTTGTGTTGGGAGATTTTTAGATTTAACATTTTCTTTGTTATTTTGTCTTCAATTCTGACATTGTTTCTTCTATCTCTTGTATTCTGTCAGTGAGGCTTGCCTTTGATGTTCCTGTTTGAGTTACTAAATTTTTCATTCATATTTCTCTTAGTTTGGATTCTCTCTCTCTCTTTTTAAGCACACATAGGGACAGTTGGGTGGTCCCTATTCTCCAGGTAAATGAAACAAGTTTTGTACAGCTAGCATACATCCCACTTTCCAAAAATTCTGTGTATGATTCTTCCTTGTGTAGCTATGCAGCCTGCTTGGACCCCATGTTTGCCTCGGTTGGATTAGGTCTTGCTTTGATCTCACTGGTAATGCTCCATTCCTCCTAGGCAAAGAGAATGTTTACTCTGTGGTTTTGTGTTTTGAAGCATGAATTCTTTCTCTTTCTTGTTTTTTTTTAAACAGATGTTTAAAGTAAAGGGATTATTTTGACTTTGGAACAGCATTGCTAGCTAGTTTGGACATAGGAACTCATACATTTTGAACCACAGAATGTCTGTCTCTTAGTCCACGGGGGTATGGGGTAGGTTTGAACATGAAATGTACTCTGTAGGTGCCTGTGTTTGAACCATTGGTACACAGCTGATTGCACTGTCTGCAAAAGCTGTGGGAAATTTAGGAAGCCTTGATGGAGTAAGAGGATCATTGGGGACGACCCTTGACATGTTAGAGCCCAGTGCCACCCCCTGCTCACTCTCTCCTTCCTGACTGCAGGGGTAATGGAACTAGTGGACCTTCTCCTCTGTGGCCACACCTTGCCTAGCAGGATAGCGTGCATCTTCTGGAGCCATGAACCTAAACAAACCCTTCCTTCCTTAGGTTCTTCTTGTCAGATGTTCTGTTACAACCATGAGACAAGTTTGGAATACAACAGGAAGCCACAGAGACAGGTTTGGGATGCAGCAAGAAGCTGCACAGACAGGTTTGGGATGCGGTAGGAAGATACACAGACAGGTTTGTACCATAGCAGGAAGCTGCACAGACAGGTTTGGACCACAACAGGGAAGCTACATTCTAGAACTCCCCAGACTCAATGTGCTGGTAGAAAAGGCTTCTGCCACACTCTGGTGGAAGAATGTATGTGAGTTGAATTTAGAATTCTAGGATTTCACTAGTTGAGCATAGACATATTTGTTACTTTGGAGAAGTCTTTTTGGGTGTGTCTTTTAATTCCCTTTTGACTTAATGCAGTGAAACACAAACAAGGGGCTTCCTCCTATAAATTGGTGCCCATGTAGCCAACTAAAATCCACATAGAAACCTGAGAAATCTTAAAAATTAATTCTAGGGGGCTGGAGAGAAGGCTCAGAGGTTAAGAACACTGACTTTTCTTCCAGAGGTCCTGAGTTCAAATCTCAGCAACCACAAGGAAATTACCTCTGTAAGGAAGTCTGGTACCCTCTTATGCATGAAGGTGTACATGGACACAAACTGAATAGATAATAAATGTTTTAAAAAATTACTTCTAGACACAAAAGAACAGAGTTAAGCATGGTTTACTAGCAACATTTTCTTGGATGGGCTTTGTTTGCTAGAAGCAAGCAGAGGCATGGCTTCTTTAAGAGAAGTTTACCTGATTCAGTGGGAGCAGGAAAAAACTGCACTGTTTTAAAATGCCGACTTTCTGGGCTCTGCCAGCATGAACTCTGACTCTTTCAGGCAGGAGATCTGGATGGGGTTTGTGACACACTATTGCAGCTTGCTTGATGGCAAGGTGGACCAGCTGTGTGCCTGAAATTGGGGCAGTGTGTATGACTCTTAGAGCAGTGAGCAGCTCCTCCATGTTGGAATCGGAAAGGCAAGCACGAAGTACTGTATGTAGCCTAGTAATGTCGCAGCTTACATTATTAACCCCTTAGCATTTTAAGAAGAATTTCTGGTCAGAAAATAATTACAGATACTCAATAGAGACAAATCCAGATGAATCATAGTGTTGGGTAAATGTATGTAGGCTTGGAAGACAGAAGAAAAAGAGTATAGAGAGCCATAAAATAAAGTTAATGCTTTAAAAAAACAGGGAAAAGTCTTTAAAGAGACAGAGTACAGACAGTCACAGATTAAAAGAAGTAAAGAAAATAAGCCATGCAAATATGGAAAATTCACAGAGAGTCCAGATTATGTATATTATTGTGTTATCTTTGAATTTTTTGACTATGAAGGAGCTAAGTATAGAGAGACATTTCACTGTATAGGCTGCTAAGTTAAACCAACATAAAGGTATCTTGATTCCAAATATGTTGCTTTGGAAAAGAGGTTCTTCTTTTGTTTTAACAGAAGATAAAAACCTGTGGATTTCTTCCATACCAATATGGTTTGAAAGACCATATCCTCCTGAAAGGTTGCCATGAACACCCTCAAGAAATTGCTTCACCCAACTGATGACTGAAATGAACTTAGCACACAGGATACACCATGAAAGACCTGATTAATAGCACCCCCAAATAGCAGGAAGCAGTATGGACAGAACAATACCCATATTCTCAAATATTGTTTATAATTGTTTGTTTACATTTAAAGGGGATATATTATAGAGATGAATAATTTGCATTGGTATGGATTTTGGCTTATTGATACAAATTTAAGATCAATTTTGTTATATGAATATGATCTTCTGATCTTGATTAAGGTATGTGTTTCTGTAGCTCATTTAAAAATGTAGTGTATAATTAAGAAATATAAGTTAATAGATACTCATCTTTAATAGTCAAGCTTATAGTCATATTAGTTAGATTTTCTAGATGTCTAGAGACATAGTTCAGTCAGATAGGTATTCTTCAAATATTTCAAAGACCTTCAGAGTATGGCATTTGAAATATTTAAGAACTTAAAACTTTTCATGACAGCAAGACACATCTGATCCTATCAGCACCAACTACTTCACGAGGATGATGGGCATCGAAGAGGCTCCTTGTGGAGTTTGCTATCTATTTGGGCAAGAAACTGCTCCTACTTGGACTGCTTAACTGGACATTCAGGACCCGTAGGGAATGACTAATGAACTTGCCTAAAGGTGAGATGGTCCTTTGGGGTTCCTGCTTCATGAAAGACTCTGCCAGACATTCTGCAGGACATAGAAGAAAGTGACTGACAAATCGCTAATATAGGTGGAACTGTCTTTGAAATTTCCTGCTTTGTGGAATAGTCTGCTGGATACTATGGGCCTGTGGGCTGAAGACTGAATGCACCAATGGTATGGAAGAACTTTGGGTGACTGTCCAGGCAAGCAAGATGTCTCTGTCAATTCTAGAGTTTTGAAAGTTGCTCACAGTGTACTTTTTGTTTACTTAGGTAATAGTTTATCCTTCTGAAGCCTTTGATGGAGTTGAAGAATTTAGAGTTATAGTTATAGTTTTCCTTAGTTATGATAAAAGATGAAGTAGATATAAATATTGCAACTGTAATTCTTGCTTGATACCTGTTTTGGTATATGTGATTTTACTATGTTAAAATTAAAACCTTCCTTTTTTATTTAAACAGAAAAGGGGAAATGATATGGGAGGTTCTTCTGTCCATGTGTTGCTTTTATTGGTTAATGAATAAAGAAACTGCCTTGATCTGTTGATAGGTAGAACTTAAGTAGGTAGGGAAAACTAGACTGAATGCTGGGAGAAGGAAGGTGGAGAGGGTGATACCATGGTGCTGCCGCCAGAGTAAGATATGCTGAAACTTTGCTGGTAGGCCACCACCTAGTGGTGATTAATAAAAATGGGTTAAATTAATATGTAAGAGTTAGCCATTAAGAAGCTAGAGCTAATGGGCCAAGCAGTGATTTAATTAATACAGTTTCTGTGTGATTATTTCTAGTCTAAGCTAGTCAGCAGGCCAGGACGAACAAGTGACTCCCTTATACACATGTGGGTCCCAGGGACAGAATTCAGGTTACCTGGTCTGGCAACAGGCACTTTTACCAACTGAGCCATTACTTTGGAGTAGCCTGAATGGTTATTTTAGCAAACAGGGATGGGGATTCCTTAGGATCAGTTAGTTAATTGCCTCTTTTCTTTCTTGGGCATGAAGTATAAACCATAAACTCCATATATTCCTAAGGAAATGGAAAACGTGAACAATCATTATAGGGTTTCCTATGCATTGCCTGTGGGCTACTGGAGGCTTCCTTTCACATATGCTCTCCAAATCAGGAGGTTATAAATAAAGTCTGTGTAGTTGCCTTGTTTGATTTCCACTAACAGGCAAGAAAAGGCCTGGGAGACAGGCCTGGGAGGCTTGCCTATTCTTCTGTTTGTCCTCTGACCATTTGCTTTTCTCCCCGCCTCTCTGAGCTCCATTCCCAACTCAGCTCACTAACTAGAAAACTCTCCACATTACTCCTCTTCAGCGTTCCTTGAGAATCTGGATACTTCCACTCCCTCTGCTCTGGTTGCAGAGGATGCACAACCTGCCAACTCAGGATGGGTAGTCTAGTGCCAGGCTCTGTGATTTTCTCTTCAGAGTCCCCAGTGACTTAGAGGTTTTAGTTCACTGCAGCCCGTCTGAGCTTTCAAAGTCAGCACCTCTGACTCAAAGCACATTCCAATGTGCTTCCATTTACCCCTGCCTGTGTGGGACGCAGGCAGGATTTACTCACTCTGCCTACATCTGGTGCCCTGCTTGTCCCAAGTAGCAAGAAATTGCTTGTCTTGGACACTATTGAGAGGGGGTGGCAATGTATCCCCATGTATGCAAAGATGGCTGACTATGTTACCAATATACAGCAATGCTCAGGGTAACAATGCTCAGGGTAACAGTCCGTCTAGCATATGGACTGCAAAAAAGCTTCAAATCCACCAGCTCCTGGAAGACACTGGACAAATCCAGGAGTTTTATAGGAAAATGGACACACAGTGTCTGGGACTGGAGACCGTGAGATCATTGTAGGTAGCTTGATGCTGTAATTTTATTCGCAACACGCTCCACACCACAGGACAAGTTATCTGAACAAGGGATGGTACAGATCCATATAAGGTTCCATAATGTCCTGAACAAATTACTAGCTGGGATAGAGCTATCTCGTGGTTCAGATCTCTACCTCATTTATAGCCCCGGAGGAGAGTTCACTCTGTAAATATATGGTGGAGCCAGGTACAAGGCCGAGCAAGCCAATACCGTGTAAAGGTGAAAGGTTGCTGTGTTCCCTGCCAATCGTCAGTCCAGATCCTGCATGGTGAGGAATTTCACAAGTCATCAATGTAGCTTTTGATATCTGACCCGTGGGAGGCTAGCATGCAGGAGGGCCAGAAACAAGCCCTGTGTCAGTTCTAAGGTTCTCTTCATATGTTATCCATTGGCTACCATTTTATTCTTTTTGTTCTTGCTCTCTCTCTCTCTCTCTCTTTCTCTCTCTCTCTCTCCCTCTCTGTTCTTTCCCCTTCTGCCTTCTCTTTTTCTTCTCCATAACCCACTAAATAAATATTCAACCTCACTCTGCATGGCATGCCTATCCATATCTCTGTCTCTTGCCCGCCACCATGTGGACCCCTGCCTGGGACGAGCCCCCTTCAGAGACCTGTGGCATGGTCTCATGGCATGCTCACCTGTATGTCTCTCTTTGTGGCCTCTGCAACCACTTGGGAAACCACACCATACCTGCCTGGGACTGGCTGTTCACTGCCAGCCACCACAGGGCCCACTGCCACTGCTCAGGGATCTGCAATATTTCTGCTGCTGCAGCTGCCAGGGATCCGCAGCATTTTTACTTTTACCATTACATCACGCCTAATAGGTCTCTGTCTCTCACCCACTGCGTGGCTCCCTACCTGTGAATGGCTGTATTTGTGGCCCGCCATGGTCTCTTGCCCATTGCCCATGCCACCACTCGGGGACCTGTGGCATTTTAGTTTTACCATAACAGTAAGACCCATAGGGATAGGAATGCCCAAGCCAGTTGGAACATACTAACATGGAGCCCAATGATCTTTCTTTATGACCATTGTCTTCTTTCAGTCTTGCCTCCTGCAAATTCAGGCAATACTCATTTTGAACCCAATTTATATATGAGCACAAGTTTTTGGTGTGAAGCTCTCTGGTGTTCTTCTGGAGTCTAGAGAGACCTGTGGAATGATCAGTAAGTTAAAGAACAAGCATAGTCAACAGGGAGAGGTCCCCTGAACCAGTAGGCAACTCTGTCTAGTATGCTGGAGATTCCCCAGAGAAGGTAGCCTGAGACAAGAGGAAGTGGTTGAGAAACCTCTACAGGGAGTGGGAGGTGCTGCCAGAAGGGCTAGTCCTGGAGGAACTAGGCTGGGCAAGGACCCAGAATGAGGAGCAGGGTCCCAAAAGCCAGTAAAAGTGTCAGCTTCCTCCTTTTTTTCCCTCCCTCCATATGCTCCTCTCTCCCCTTTTCTTCTATATATAGTATAATGATTAAAATTTTTGGCCGTAGACTCCCAGTAACATTCTGTTTCTTGATTCTCCTCATGATTTTGCAACTTGCTCATGTTCAGCAATACTTTAAATTCATAATTATGTTAAAAGTATTCTGCCTCTTTCTTCCTTGTGCCAGCTATTTGATAAAAATCTGTGTATGCTGTACCTTATTTTTCTCTTTATTTACTCTGAGTTGCCTACCTGATCACATACTGTTGGCATATGGGTGAAATATGGCATGCCCGCTCAACACAGAAATGAGCTAAATGACACTCACTGGTGGCATTTATAAGGGCAGTGCCATCAACTATGGAGCACACATGGAGGTGGTGAACTGAGAATCTTTGTATAGTGAGTGAGTAGGGAGCTGAGAAGTGTTAGCAGAAGACACACCTGCTCCTTCTCCTGTTGGTAAATTGATATGCACTGTTTATACATATTGGGAGCCAAATCTGAGATCATGACTCCTCCAATTTTAGACTCAAGCATTTGTCTCAAACGTCCTTCAAGAGCCCTTCCCCAGACAGACTCCCTCTCTCTCACCCCCGTGATGAGGAGAAAATAGAACAGAAAACAATTAAAGGTATTCAAGCCGTTGAGTCCTCTAGAACAGAGGGTTGAGAACAGCTAGGGCAATCATTGCCAACAGAGGTTATGGCTTGTCTCATGGTATAAAGATACCTCCTGGGGGAACAACAAACAAGAAGCTCACTTATGTACCAGAAACTTTCCTACAAGGCACAGGATAAGTTACTTTGTATTGCTGTCAGGAGATTTTACTGCTGAAGCAATTTACAAAAGAAAACATTTAATTAAACTTACTTTGTTTCCAGGGGTTGGAGATCTGGATGGCAGCAGGTGCAGCAGAGAGAGCTCCCTTCTAGATCTGCAAAGAGGAAGTAGAGGCTGCATTAGCAGCAGCTGCTGCTCAAAGTCCACTCTCAGAGACACCTCCTCCAAGAGGCCATAAATCCTACCCCCTTTCCAACATTTCCACCAATGGGGACCAAGGATTCAAACATGTGAGCCTATGGAGCCTTTCTCATGCAAAGTCACCAAAACTGTCAAGCTTTGGCATGGCTGTCTCAGCAGGGCCTCTCTAATCAGTAATACCTGTGTCTTAAGAGACTTATTTGAGATTACATTTGCTTTCTCTCTCACTTGGGCTACTCTTGTCCTTCCTACTGGATAATGCAAGCCCCTGATTTGACGATGTTTCTTTGCCACTTCTCTCTGCTTGGCTACTTTTTATTTGTAATTTTAGTCTTGCTAGCTATATATAAAACCACTCGTTCAATACTGAAAGAATAATAGAGCATTTCACTATATGGAACATTATTGATGTAGTTGTCAAAATCAACAAGATGATGTTTCTGTTTTTGAAGATGTTATTATAAAAAAAACAAAAGGGAAAAATGAAGAGTTAGAGAAAGGAGTATGTCTGGCATTGCCATTGTGCGGCTGAGCTGGGAACTTGACAAGTGAGCTGGGGGTGTAATGTGATGATTAAAGCCTCACCCCATGGAAGCTTGGCCTTTCATTCCCAATGCTTAGGAAAACAATGGGAGCAAATGACTTTTTAAAACTTCAACAAAGGGTCAACATGTAAAGATTTGCTGGCGCTCTGTTTTTTTTGTTTTTTTTTTTTTTTCGGCCGCTTTTTCCTAATTGTAGAGTTCTCTGTCCATGTTTACTTGGGAGTTCCTTTATCTTAGTTGACATGTGCTCAGTGTGACGTCTTGCAATTATCAGACTTTTATAGGAGAAATCAATGTGTGAAAAAAAATTTAATGAAATCCAAGCAACAGCAAGGTTTGCCTAGGGAATTGCAATAGGCAAAACTCTTACAGTTGTCAGGGTCCGATGCTAGCCCAGACGCTCACTTATTTCTCTTGACCAGACCCCAACATAAACTATTTCTCTCTGGACTGCCGTAAGGCAGGGAAATAAAGACACAACTCACATGGCTTTATCAGGAGGGAGATTCTCAGTGATCCCTCATGAAGACCTGAGTTCACATCCTGAGGAATTCCTCTTATTTATTCTCCAAACAGTCTTTATACCAAAACTTAACTTAGGGGACATACATTAGTATTCTGTCTCTTAGGTAACCAGGTGAATGGCTTTCAGTCACGTCCACAACTACCTGTCTGCTGTGTATGCTATCTGTCACTTAGGTTTGAATAAGCATTTCTATCAGGTATCCTCCAAATTACAAAGGAGGAGCAACAACATTCTGATCTTTTGTTAGGTTGCGATGGCCTGTCTGGTTGGCTACATGACCATCCTCAGGTGAGGCCTATGGCTGTAGAGCCTGGCTGCCACACCATATAGAAATATGGGCTTAAAATCCACTCTCTCTTATTAATTTTAATAAAACCTATGCTTCTGCAACAGGATAGAATGATCATGCCTGGCTTGGGCAAATGTGGGACCCTGTCCTCCCTGATCCTTGAGACCAAAATACTGGATGCAAATAACGTTTACGCTAACCAGCTAAGCTTCCTGCTAGTTTGGTCCTCGGTTCTGCTACAGCCTGGTACATTAGCCTGAGGGATCTATTTTACTTTAAAATGGTAATTTCTCAACCTGCCTCAAAGAAGCTCAGGCGCCAAGGCCCATCTAACCTGTCTGACATTGCCTTGAACCCTAGACCACCTGCCTGGGGAAAAACTCCCACAAAGGCCAGTTCCCCGGCCCCCTCTGGGGGGGAGGAGTTTTCCTTTACTGGGGCCTTTATTCTCCTTCCTGCTTTTGTTGGGAGGAGGCCTTGCCCTTTTTGATCCTGGTTGCCCACTGGTATAAATACTTGACTTGAGTTTAATAAAGTGGCCATTTACTCTGGTCAATGAGCAAAGGTCTCTTTTTGTGTGTGTCTCTTTTAAACCTCAGGACAATCATCCATTCTCGTGGGCCCGATTCGGGAAAGCGCGCGCCTGGGTCGGGTGTGGATATCCACTGGAAGGCGGGGTCTAACAGATGGTGTCCCTCGGGTCGGCTTTAAAAAAGAACTGAAGAACTGCGTCCTGCTGTCAGTGGATCCACCACGAGAACCCCAATAGAGGTGAGGGTCACCCCACGATCCGGAATCTGGCCATTTTTGTAGTGTGCAATTGTGCACATGTGATAAGGGGTGAATAGCTTGATGTGTGAAGTATGGGTGCTGAAAGGTCTGATCCGGAGCTGAAGGCCAGTGGGCAAATCAGCTGCTAAATTTCATAAAGAGACTAGGCACCAGGATAAGATGACACTACACTAGAGACCGCTTAGATTTTAAAACTCAGTCCCTGGCTCTTACATGCAGGGAACTTTAATTTTTGCCCTAGAGCACAGGCTGGGTGCAGTTAGCTCCCAGCGGGAATCCGTTCCCCAGGCAACAGGGCCAAAGGTAGCTGGTGACTAGCAAATAATATAGCCGAGGGCCCATAGAAGTGCGGGCCTCGGGCTGAGAGAGGATTCAAAAAATATGTTTATGAGTTCTATTAAGAGTTTTTGAGGAACAAAAGAACAGCTTCACAGAGCTTGTCTTTCAGGGAGACTAGAAAGCTCCCATGCATGTTTGAATGCGGGTCACAGGACTGTACTGGGTCATTCACTGTGGCTGAGGTTCTACAAGGTACACTTAGGAGCAGAGAAACAGGCTGCTGGTTGGCGCAGGGAGAAGCGCAGGCAGCCGCCAGGCCCTGCCTGTGAGTGGCAGGGCCATTACAGACAGGCCAAGGAGGGTAAACACAGCGGTGTGCCAGTATACTCAGCCGCGGGTGCAAACTCGTCCGGGAGACAAGGCCGCGCTGACCAGACACAGAAAGGCAGCCGCAAAAGGCAGTCGCGTATGCTGGCTCCCTAGCCCAAGGCGGCCGGTGAGCGGCAGGCCACAGGGACCTAGGACTGGGCACAATGGCGGTTGTGGCGGCGCCTGAGCAGACAGATAAGAGAGTGCTAGGCAGCCCACGAAAAGCAACAATAGCCAGGCCTTGGTGGTACTAAGAATAGTTAAAATTCGTCCGCCTAAACTCAGGTGACAGTTTGCAAACAGAGCGGAGGGGTCTGTGTCCCGCCCCCTGCTGTGCAGCGCAGCTTCAGCAGTTTTAAGTGGAGACTGTGATAGATTCAAAAGTTATACAGACCCAAAAGAGGTTAGCTAAATCTTGGGATGGTTTGTTGCCTAATTTTCTAAAATCCAAACTGTGCCAGTTTGCATTTCCACCAGTGGTGGAGGAGTTTCTCTTAAGTAAAAGTTATGAGCAGTATTTAATCTTAATCATGTTAAAGGGATAAGATAGAGTCAAGAGTTATTTTGATTCACACTTCTCCTATGATTAAAGATGTTATATTTGAGAATTTTTTTAAATGTCTTTCAGTCATTTTAAGTTTGTCTGTTGAGAGTTTTCAGTTTAGGTTTGTTACATATATTTTTATTTGATTAATTGCTCTTTGGAGGACTAATTTATGGAGTCCTAATGTTTTTTATATGGATTGATGACTGATAAAGATTTTCCAAATCTGTAGCCAGATATGTCGATCCTGTAAATTATTTCTCTAATGTTGGCGGGAGTCAACGTGCCCCCATAAAGGTAGCAATTTTTATAATTCTGTCCAGTTGTGTAAGTGTTCACATACTGGATCAGATAATAATTTTCTGCCCCTGGTAAAGTTCCAGGTGGAGCTGATTCTAAAAGATGTTTTGGAGCTGACCATTCAGCCCAGTTCAAAACCTGCTATGATGGTGCAGGCCAGTAAAAAAATGATGTTTTGAGGTTGGCTAATTCTGGCCAATATTTAGGCCGGTTGCTACGGCACAGGCCAATAGAATTTGCTCTTTGGAGCAGAGACCTACAGGTCTCTAAGTTCAAGACCAGCCTACTTCCAGTACTGACTGTGCTGAATTTTTACACTGAGTTTTTTAGTACTCTTAAATGTTAATTTGGGAGAAGAGTTTTGTTTATGTTTTTTCTAGGAATGCTGACATGCATCTGGGTACTGTTCATGCTGTGGATTCATCTGTCCAGAGGCCTGAGGACAAAGCCTCTGCTATGGAGCTGTCTGACCTGATTGCTGCGGAGCTGGCGGGTTCCTGAAAAGTGATCCAGCTCCTACCCTTGTTCTATCAGTTATTGCTGTACTGTTATTGCTGTACAATTGCTGTACTGCTGGATTTCCCCTTGATTTGTCAGTTATTGCTTGCTATCAGTTTTTCTTATCCTGTCAGCTATTTCTGCTGAGCACTATGGGTATCTTCAAGGCAGGTTGCAAAATGCCATGGTTGTTCAAATTAAGAATTGGATACTGAGGATAATCTTGACAGATTGGATATGGTTTTTTGACCTTTGCTGGTCACAGAATAGGATTTTTACTGTTTTTCATGGTCCCTGAAATACAAAATTTACTAATTGACTGCCATTTATTCTAGTTAGCTTTCCAGGGACCTTACACCAGTGCTATTGAGACCTTACTTAAAGGGGCTCTATTCTGAGCAGAGTTTTCAGGATTGTGCCAAAGCACAATCTCCTTTGGGAATGCTTGTATATGCTGGAGCATGAGATTCATGATCTCATGAAGCCGGAGTCAGGACTACTCAGGTCAAGTCCTTTTGGCATTCGCCTCAAAATATCTTTCAGCATAATCTGGCTGGACTCAATGTATGACTAGTAACCAAAGACGGGTAAGGATTGAATGGGAGGAGACTCTGACCTAAGACAGAAAGGTATTTTGACCTGGAATACTTTTTCCACGACGGGTAAAGAGTCTGCCTGGCCATCACCACCTAAGACAAGGTGCTAGTCATCATATTTTATATAAAAGGGGGACTTGTGGGACCCTGTCCTCCCTGATCTTTGAGACCAAAATACTGGATGCAAATAATGTTTACGCTAACCAGCTAAGCTTCCTGCTAGTTCGGTCCTCGGTTCTGCTACAGCCTGGTATATTAGCCTGAGGGATCTATTTTACTTTAAAATGGTAATTTCTCAACCTGCCTCAAAGAAGCTCAGGCACCAAGGCCCATCTAACCTGTCTGACATTGCCTTGAACCCTCAACCACCTGCCTGGGGAAAAACTCCCACAAAGGCCAGTTCCCCAGCCCCCTCTGGGGGGGAGGAGTTTTCCTTTACTGGGGCCTTTATTCTCCTTCCTGCTTTTGTTGGGAGGAGGCCTTGCCCTTTTTGATCCTGGTTGCCCACTGGTATAAATACCTGACTTGAGTTTAATAAAGTGGCCATTTACTCTGGTCAATGAGCAAAGGTCTCTTTTTGTGTGTGTCTCTTTTAACCCTCAGGACAATCATCCATTCTCGTGGGCCCGATTCGGGAAAGCGCGCGCCTGGGTCGGGTGTGGATATCCACTGGAAGGCGGATTCTAACAGGTAAAGACCTCTTCATTTACCCAAATTTTTCCATCTTTGGAACAGGCATTCATATATGCGAGCTCCTGTCCTTGGCATCTGGGGGAGAAGAAGCTTCAAACCCATCATTGAATGCTAATCTCAATGAAGAAAAGATATTAATGGAGAGAGATACTTTTGGGCCCTGTGTCTCAGAGCCATATTTTCTTGTCAGGATAAATTATAATGCTTTATGAGTAATCACACTCCCAAAGGCCACAGTCTCCTGTTTAAAGGAGAAGAGAAGCACCTGAGTTGAGAATGCTTCTTCAGCTACTTTAGTGCAGCTCTTAAATCTTTTACGTTGTATCAAAATCTAAAATTCTTAACATATGTATTAACTCCCAACATTTACAGGGTGTGTCAACCTTTTCTCAGCAGTTGACAGGTCAGTATTATAATTCTTAGCATTGTTGGTCAATACCAACTTTCCAAATATCTTTGTCAGTACCATAATTCTCAGTATTGTTGGTCAATACCAACATTTCCGAGTATCTTTGGCAGTACCATAATTCTCAGCATTGTTGTTCAATACTTACTTTTCTCAATCTCTTTAGGTCAGTGCCATGATTCTTGGCATTATTGATCAATACCAACTTTTCTCAACATCTTATCTATAATCTTATCAATTATCAATATCAAGTCAACACCAGTAAGAGAACAATGGCATTGCTGTTATCAAATACCAGTTCCAGTCTCAGAACAGCAGTCAAACCCTTAGTCGGCTCCCTTCTTAAGTGAAGAAGGGTTTTAGTCACTTCTTATTTTGAGTCTTTCTTTCCCTGAGGGGAAAACTTAGGTCAGAGTTCTTAGGTTCAATAGTTTAACCAAAATGAGTTCTGTGTCCCAGAAATTAAAAGCACTCAAATGTTCAGTCTGCATCTTAGTTCCAAAGCAAAGAGGATTCAAACTGCTCAAAGCAGTAGTCTCCGTGGTCAGGTCACCTCAGCAGGGTCTCTGGGTCTGCGTGTGTCCCAGGTGTCTGGACGCAGCTCAGCAACTGCTCCTCAGTGCAGCATGGCACCCTGCATTGTAGAGTGGTGGTAGCAGGTCCTGCTATCAGACACTCATTTCTGCTGGGGGCGGGGAAGACTGGGTCATGAACTCTTCTCCATCTCCTTTCTCCAACTCCTCCATGGGGTGTTTGCAGCTATGACATCATCAGGTCTGCCTCTTGTTTACTGTATGTGCAGTCATATTATTCAGCTTTTATTTTCTTCCTGTGAAAAAAGAACATAAACACATCCTCGACCCCAAATATATATCTAGGTCGGGTCTTTTTATAATTCATTGCAAGAGCTTTTACACCTTGCCTTAGCAAAGCTCACCTTGGTGCCATTATGTCAGATATATCTGTAGCACATCTGTCTGCAACTTTTATAAGTTGCTTTCAAGGAGCCAGATCACGTTCCATGATTCTTTTTATTATTAATCGTATAAGCAGTTCTACCATTGGAAGAGCCATTTGTAAAATTTTTGCATAACATCCTTTAGAGGATCTTTAGCTATAACATTAGCAAAATATACTTGTGCAAATTGCAACAACAAGCATCTGGGAAAGATTATTTTTCTGACCTTTGAACTGAGCAAATACAATTGTCTAAGAATCAGCAACACCCCTTTGGGGCCAATGTACAAAAGATGCTCAACCATACCATAAGGACACGAACTTAACTATGTTCACAGCAGAATTACTTTATCCTAGCCAGAATCTGAAAACAAACCAAAATACACCTCTTCTAAATATATGATAAATGAATTATATTATTCTATACAATTGCCTCAAATATCGTAAAATATCTTTGAGTAACTCTAATGACACAAATTGAAAAACCTGTATAATAAGAACTTTAAATCTTTGAAGAAAGAAATTTAAGACATCAGAAAATGGAAAGATCTCCTATTCTCTTGGTAAGATAGAGCCAACACAGCAAAACTGACAATCTTACTAAAATCAATCTACAGATTCAAGGCAAATGCCCATTAAAATTATAACAAAATTCTCCACAGACCTCGAAAGAACAATTCTCAGCTTTATAAGAAAAAATAAAAATTCAGGATAGCCTAAACAATTTTAAAATCCTATATAATCAAGGAACTTCTTGAATGCATCACAATCTCTGACTTTAAAACTTCACTACAGAGCCACAGTACTGAAATCAATTCACCTTGGATACGAATTCACCTGCCTATAAACAGCAGACTTTTGACAAAGAAGCAAAATTGTGAAATGGAAAACAAACATGTTTAACCTTTTTATTTACTTTTATTGACCTGAAGCCTCAGTTCTCAGAAGTTACCTTATTTCAAACCTTTCAGGTTCCAGCTGAAGCTGCGCCTCACTGAAGGGGGTAGGACACAGGCTCTCTCCACCTGCCAGCCTGCCTTTTCAAGCTCTGGCGGGCGGATTTTTAACTATCTTTTTAATTTTAACTTGTACATCATAAAAGTAGGAGAATTTCTGAATCCTCTCCTCTGTTCTGTTGACTGATTCTGGGGTACTGACTGTGTGAGGTTAAATTTTTTCTCTAAACTTACTTTGTCTCCCGCTTGCTCCCCCCCCCCCCCCCACAAGTGTGTTAGATTAGCTGACTACTGTGCATATGTGGCTCCTAAATCTCAGCAGTAACCTAGTGACACTTTGGGGTAAAAAGTCATCTTCCTTCACATTTTCTACCCATTTATGTAGTATGAGGCAAGTGGGCTGCGTCCCATCACTCATCTAACTTAAGCCCCGAAATAACCACATAGAAATTGTATTAATTAAATAACTGCCTGGCCCATTAGCTCTAGTCTCTTATTGGCTAACTCTCACATCTTGATTAACTCATTTCTAATACTCTGTGTAGAATCACATGACTGTGGCTTTATTAGGAGGGAGATTCTCAGTGATCCCTCATGAAGTCCTGAGTTCATATCCTGAAGAATTCCTCTCGTTTATTCTCCAAACAGTGTTTATACCAAAACATAACTTAGGGGACATACATTAGCATTCTGTCTCCTAGGTAACCAGGTGAATGGCTTTCAGTCACATCCACAACTACCTGTTGCTGTGTCTGCTAGCTGTCACATACATTTGAATTATCATTTCTATCAGGTATCCTCCAAATTACAAAGAAGGTGCAATGTCACATGAGGACCTGCTTGTTGGGGTTTCTGTCCTGCCCGATTCCCACAGTAGTTAGGTCCCAAAGAATCACACAGAAGTCTACATTAGTTATAAAGCTGATTGGCCCATTAGCTCAGGCTTTGTATTAGCTCTTATAACCTATATTAACCCATTATTCTTATCTATGTTAGCCACATGGCTCAGTACCTTTTTCAACGGGGCAGGTCACATCCTGCTTCTTTGATGTCTGTCCAGGATTGCAGAGAGAGCTTCCTTCTTCCCAGAATGCTCCTATTCTCATTGCCTTGCCTCTACTTCTTGTCTGGTTGTCCTGCCTATACTTCCTGCCTGGCTACTGGCCAATCAGCATTTATTTAAAACTTAATTGACAGGATACAGATTTGTCCTGCACCATTGCTTCGATTAGTCTTTCGCCCCTATCCCCAGGTCGGATGACTGATTTGCATGTCAGGACTGCTACAGACCTCCACCAGAGTCTCCTTTGGCTTTTCCCTGCCCAGGCATAGTTCACCATCTTTTGGGTCCTAACATGTGTGCCTGTGCTCCATCTCCCCGGACCTCTAATCATTCCCTTTACCAGATAAAACTGTGTTCTGTGAGAGTGCCAGCTGTAGGCGGCCCTTTTGTTTGTGTTGCTTTCATTGGTTAATCAATAAAGAAACTGCTTGGCCTGATAGGGCAGAACTTAGGTAGGCGGAGAAGACAGAACTGAATTCTGGGAGGAAGAAAGCAGAGAGTCAGAGAGAGCCACCATGGATCTACCAGGTCAGACAAGCTGAATCTTTTCCGGTAAGCCACAACCTTGTGGTGATATATACAGATTATTAGAAATGGGTTAAATCAAGATGTTAGCCAATAAGGGGCTAGAGATAATGGGCCAGGCAGTGATTTAAATGAATACAGTTTCTGTGTGATTATTTCGGGTGTAAGGTTGCTCTTGTCATCAACAGAGCAACAACATCCCCACCTTTTGTTAGGTTGTGACGGCCTGTCTGGTAGGCTCGTGATCATCCTCAGGTGGGACCTATGGCTTTAGAGCCTGGCTGCCACACCATATGGAAATACGGGCTTATAACAGTTCAACAATTTCATTGTCAGAAAATCTTAATTTGTTATGTTATTGTCACACATGCAACTCACATGGATTAAACTCTTTTTAATGCTATTTCATTGACTTTTTGAAATTTCATACAGTGTATTTTGATCCTATCCACCTGCAACTCCCTCCCCTTAGCTTCTCCCAGATCCACCACTACTCAATGTCAATAAAAATGTTTGCTGGTAAATGGATAGAACTAGAAACAAAATTGTCCTGAGTGAGGTTACCCAGACCCCCAAAAATAAGTATGGTATTTGTTTATATATTTGCTGTTAAATATTTAGTAAGCAGGCTATGATCCCTATAACCACAGAGGTTAGGTATAGATCAGGAACTAGGGATGAGGTTAGGAGATCCCTGGGAAGGGGAAATAGAATAGATGGTAATGGATGAATGAGGAGTAGAAGGGAAAGGGATGATCAAGTGGGGAGGGGAGGAAAGAGGAGACAAGAGAGGGAATACTGGGCAGGATAGCTAAAACTAAGTGCCATTTGAGGGGTTGTATAGAGACTTCTTAAAATATAACATACATAGAATAATTCTAATTTGGAATCACCACTAGCAGCAGAGACAAAGCCCCAACTAGACATCTCTCACCACCAAATGAAACCACCAGTACTGGAAATGGTTTACCTATAATTTAATTTGGTTGTTGACCACTGGGGCTCCATGGCAATCCATAAATAACCCAGGCTATTGGCAAGGCTGTTGGTTGCTCTCTAAAAACTGATGATAAGTTATTGCTGAAGACAGCACTTTCATAACTCACTAAACATGGAGAAGTTGAGCTGGTGCCTGCATAGAGCCTTGGCCCTTACTGAATGGTAGTGTTAATACTGGAAAAACTCTGTACACTGCCAGAGGAAAAATTTAAATATCAATCCATGTACAAACACTGCTGTTGGCAGGAGTTTCTGTCCTCCATGCTGCTCCCAAGTAACCACTCAGAGGTTTAATATTAAGTACAAATGCTTGGCCAAAAGCTCAGACTTCTTACTAGCTAACTCTTATATTTAAATTAGCCCATATTTCTATCTATGCTATTGTGGGAGTTTGATCCGTTTAGCCAATAACTTTTGGGGCAACAAGCCCTAGGGCATGGTCTTGTCTGCCTATGTGATAATTTATAGGTTGAGCGAAAGAATGTCTAGCTTTCTTGTTCTCATACTCTCTTGGGTGGTTGGAGCAGAGCAGGCAGCTTGCTGTTGGTGTTTTCACTCCCGGGCAGAACGACTGAACTAAACAGCTGGATCTGCGGCGGCATCTAACCTGTTCAGTATCAGTGAGTGTTTATCACTATTTTATTCCTAAATCCATTCTTGAGAACCTTTATCAGACTCTCGTGGATTCACACTACAGTATGCTTTTCCACGTGGCTTGGTAACTTTTCTCAGTACAGCATGTCCATCTTGCTTCTCTCTGCATCTGCTCACAACTCCAAACTCCTTCCTTCCTCTTCTCATCTTCCTCTCTGTGTCAGGTTGTCCCACTTAATCTCTTCCTGCCCAGCTACTGACCAATCAGCTTCATACTTGCAATGAGAGCGATGCATATTTACAGTGTCCAAAGATGGTTCCACAGCACCCTATGCTCAACAGTGGAGGCCTTCTCTGTGAGATAGAACCCATGCCTGATACCACACCAGTGACCAAGAACCTGAAGCTAAAGAGGCCAGGGACCTAGGAGAAACCAAATATTCTTGTCTTAATGAAATGTGGCAATGAAATGAGTCCTAATGACTTCTGCAATGCTCATAGATCAGTGCCTTGCTCAGCCATCATCAGAGAAGCTTTTTCCTGCAGTGGATGGAAATGAATACAGAGATCCACAGCTGGACGTGAAGCAGAGAGAGTGAGAGACCTTGGAACACTCATTCCTAAATGGGTTGTTTTCAACACGTCCCTCCCTTCAGGACTCAGGGAACTCTGCAGAAGAGGAAGCAGAAAGATGGTAAGAGCAAGAGAGAATGGACGACATCAGGGAAACAAGGCCTCCTAGACACAGCAAATCTCACACACATGTGAAGTTGCAGACACTATGCAGCAGCCACAGGGCTACGTGGGTCTAAGCCCAACAGTGCATGGGTGCTGAGAGTGCAAGTAGACAGAGACCCCTTCCATAAACCAGAAGTCATCTCCAATTAATAATGGATCACAAAGAAAAAAATTGTGTTTTGGAGTCTCACTGGGTATACAAAGGACACTGAAGGGCAAGCCCCATGTCCACCAGGAGTTGACCAACACAAAACAAACTCAATGGTACTTTTGGAGTTGTATTCTTTTAAAACTTTACAGATCTTTTGTTTACATACTATGATTTCAAATTTTGTTTTCATCGGTTTTCTGTCTGTGCCAATGTGTTAATGAATAGGACAAAGAGGCAATCTCTGTGCTAGGTGAGACCCTTGTGCTGTCTGTGGCACTTAAAGACAGAAGAGTCAATATCCAAGTATAGAAGGTAGCATTTTTATCCCTACAAGATTGCCAGCCATATACCTCCTTTGGATTGTCACTGTCTTTCTGAACTTGGCAGGGTTTTTGGCTTTTGGTTCCAGCTAAGAATCAAGTCATAAGCCCCCAAAACTTAGGTTTTATTCTTTCTTTTTAATGTATGTATATATATGTATTGTGTGTGCATGTGTGCATGCATGCACATGCATGCTGCATACATATGGCTGGAGTCAGTTTTCTCATTATACCACATAGGTCCCAGGGACTGAATTCAGGTTGTCAGGCTCAGTTGCTGTCTGAATCTGGCCACGTTTCAAACCTGTCCTTATTATCTTCCTCTTTTCAGGAAAATTGAGATGGACAATATAAAAAGTGGCAAGAAGAGAAAGAGGCCAAGGACAAAGGAGAGAAGATTGTGGATAGGGAAGTGATGTAGGAGAGTCATCTGTCTATGTGTTACTTTTATTGGTTAATAGAGAAACTGCTTTGACTTTTGATAGGACAGTGGCTTAGATAAGCAGAGTAAACAGAACAGAATGCTGGGAAGAAGGCAATGAGGCAATCGCCATGAAGCTCCAGCCTAAGATAGATGGAGATTAGGATCTTTCCCGGTAAGCTACCACCTCGTGTGCTACACAAATTATTAGAAATGGGTTAATCAATATGTAAGAGTTAGCCAATAAGAGGTACAGATAATGGGTCAGGCAGTGTTTAAATGAATACAGTCTCTGTGTAATTATTTTGGGTAAAGCTAGCCAGGAGGCGGGTTGAAGGAGGTGGTCCTTCGTTCCTTCTACAGGGAATGAAACTATGGTTATGGAGGAAGAAGCAGAAAGAATTGGTTTCAGTGAGAGACAAATTTTGGGAGGAACTCAAATATTTTTGTCTTCCTTGGCTTTGATCTCATAATTTGATCTGCTGTGTAAAGGGAAAGTTGGAAACTGAAGACTGAAAATAACCATATACATCAAGCTGTGTTCTAGAACTATGGGTGATATGGGTACTAGAAGTTGTTGCTTAAGTGACACGAGTAGACGTAAACAATGTTTTCTCCTGTTCTTAAGGTTCCAGTGAAAAACCAAGACAAGATATTACCAAAGTTCATTCTGCCATACCAATGAGTTTAATGACCTTACTTTCAGTGCATAGGTGAAGTGGCTACTTACAGGAGTGTGGATACTCCCTACAGAAGACTACAGTAGAAATTCTGGACATACCCAGGGTGATGTGACAACTTTTCTCATAACCAAAGAGACAGAACTCTCCCCTCTCCAGTCCTATCTACCCTAACCCTTTCTTGAGACCACATGCAATTAGAGCAGGATTGCATACAGTAGGTGATATGGAGTGACTGGATGGCATAGGGGAGTCCTTCTGTCTGTGTGTTATTTTTATTGGTTAATGAATATAGAACTGATTTGAGCCTATGACAGGGAAGAACAGAACTGGGTGAGGATAGCTGGGCTGTATGCTTGGAGAAAGAAGGACAGAGTCAGAGAGATGCCATGTAGCTCCACCAGAGACAGATGCAAGAACTTTAGCTGGTAAGCCACAGCCACATGGCCATACACAGATTAATAGAAATGGGTTAAATTATGTAAGAGTTAGCCAGTAAGACACTATAGCTAATGGGCCAAGCAGTGATTTAATTAATATAGCTTCTGTGTCATTTTGGGTCTGAGCTGCTGGGTAGTGGGGAAATGAACAAGCAGCCTCCTCCAACAACAGATTGTCTCACCAACACGGTGGACTAAATCCATGTAAATTCTTAGAGGGCTTGGAAAGGAATTCTAAACATGGAAAAAAAGTTTAGCTGCATTTTTTTGGAGGGGGGGCTGGTGGCATGCAGCATCTCCTTTAAGAGAGATTTTCCTGATTCAGTGGTAGCAGATAAAAAAAGCTGCATCTTTTTGAAACACAGCTTCCTGGGCCATGCTGCCAGTATAAACTCTGACTCTTTCAGGCTGGAGGTCTGGGTACAGAGCATTTGAGTGGGGTTTGTGAGCAGACTGCTGCAGCTTGCTTAATTGTGGCATAAACTGACTGTTTGCCTGACAATGGGGCTGTGGGCATGGCTCTCAGAGGCAGCAAACATCTCTACCATGCTGGACTGCGCAGAGCAAGCAGGAAGTACCAAATATAAAGTAGTAGTGCTGCAGTTTAAGTTTTAAAGAAGTGCTTAGCATTTTAAGAAGTACTCCTAGACAATAAAGAATTACAGATTCACAATAGGAAAGATTCAGACATAAAAAACCTCTAAATGGGTCACAGTGTTGGATAAATGTATGTAGGCTTAAGAAAGAGAAGAAAAAGAGTGCAGAGAGTTATAAAAAGAAGTAAATGGCTTTAAAAAAATAAAAAAAGTCTTTAAAAAAGAGTACAGACAGTCATAGATTAAAAGGACTAAAGAAAATAAGCTACTTAGATAGACAATTCACAGAGAGTCTGGATTATGAATATCATTGTATTTTATTTGAATTTTTTGACTGTGAAGGAGCTGAGTACAGAGAGACATTTCATTGTATGGACTGCTAAACCAAACCAATATAAAAGTATCTTGACTTCAGAATTTGAGTCTAAGGATATGTTACTTTGGAAAAAAGGTTCTTGTTTTGTTTCCACAGAAGATGAGATCCTATGGATTAATTATAGACTAATACAGTTTGACGGACCAAGACCCCCTGAAAGGTCACCTTGAACACCCCTCAAAAATTACTTTACTCAATAAACAGCAGGAAGCAGTTTAGAGAAAAAGTATACCCATATTCCCAAATATTGTTTATAAATGTTTGTTTACATTTAAAGCAGATATGCTATAGAGATTTGCATGGATATGGATCTTGGTTTATCGATACAAATTTAAGGTCAATTTTGTTATATGTATCGTTCTGCTCTTGATTAAGGTATTGTGCTTGTGCAGCTCACTTAAAAATGCAATGTAATAGATAGTCACCAATAATAGTCAAGTTTGTAGTCATGTTAGTTAGTTTTTCTAGACGGAAAAAGGATTCCACACTCATACTGGGGAGCAGAAGCCACCCACCCTCTTCCTTGAGCCGTGTGTTCTCACTCGGCTTCCCAAAGCTCACACTCCAGTATTTGGCGATCCAAGACCAAGCATCGCCTCTGACCATTGTCCTGCAGATGGTCTCATTCACTGGACACTTTTCTGGGTCCCCAGAGGCCACCCTTGTTTAGTGCCTGACTCTGTCTGGCACCCAGGATAGGCACTGACTCTCAGCAAACCCTGCTGAAGTGGTGTCCAGTGCCTTTACTCACCTTGGTGCTTCCCGACTTGAACACGCCTCCTCTGCACCATCTCTCCGGATGTCTGCCCAGTATGGATCCACCTGACTCGCCTTTCCAAGTCTCACCTGTTTCCCCGAAGCTTTCCTGAATGCCATCTGCTCAGTTCCTTTCTTTCAGTCATATGTACACCACACTTAAACCCAGAGGAAAAGGGATGGAGACTCCCAGGCTGGGGAAGGTGCCATTCTGTTTGAGCCTTTACTGCCTCCTTGTGGTAGTTTGCATGTAGTACATGGCTCCCTTGAGTAGGCCTTTTACTACAACTCTGTGTTTAGATTGAGTAGGTAAGGGGCGGGGGTCTTTGTTATTCAAAGCATTCAAAGGCCTACTGGTTGTCAGGCTAGACACACAAACCAGTTTCCTTTCTTTCCTGTCACCCTTGTTAGACCTTGGGAGACTGCTTTCCCCAAAAAAAAGGGTGGATTCAGTGAGGGATTTCAGTAGGCTGAAATCAAGATTGAAGATCCTTTCCCATACCTCACCAGAATAATTTCCTTCTGAGCTAATAGAACCTGCTTATGGAAGGTGTTTAGTTTACCCAGGGTTGATGGACACTCCCTCTGTACAAGCTGCCCGGGATGTATGTGCACCAGTCTTCAGCTGTGCCCAACCTGGATGCCCAGTGAGAACTTTCCCTTGTGTCATTACAGGTGGAGCATTTCCCCTTCCTTCTAGACATTGGCTGCTGGGGCTATATCCTTAGTGACTGTCCAGCTCAAAGAATTTATGGATGCAGGAGTCAACACATGATCATATAACCGACTGTGGTTAGAAAGAAATCTTCTTTGGGATTTATGTTGCAAGGTAACTTCCTTTAATACCATAGAACATTGTCCAGCGAACTGAACTGAGGGCTATCTGAGCCTGGCAGGGCAAAGAAAGCAGAACTAGACCACGGCAGAGCGTACACTTCCAGATGACCAAGGCAGAGCACATACTTCCAGATGGCCCTCTTTGTACACATGAGACAAAGTGGACTTCCTAGGCTACGAACAGCCTGTTTGAAAGTGATGCTGTTTCCTGATATGTTAGTGGTCAGGAAAACACTCTTGGGTTTGGTTTGCTGTAAGGAACTTCAGCATGGTTTTGTCTCCTGATCCTAGCACAGGGGCTCAGACCCAGCCAATGGCTTCCTATGAACATTAATTAATGTGGGGTGAGAAAGAAGTTTTGATGTTGGGTGAGACTTTAATCTTGTCTGTGAAACCAAAAGGCAGGCAAGTTCATACCCAGTTATGACAAGAGACAGATTTTTTTCCCCTCTATCCTATGTCCCCACAGCTCCTTCAGTTTGATGGTGTCTGGTTGAGCAGACAGGGCCTCTTTCAACTGCGGGTTCTGTAGTCAGCAACTTACTCAGTTCTCCTGTAAGACCTCAAACCTGTTTTGACTGGGTTCCTATGCTCAGGGAAACTGAGGGATGAGAAGGAGGGAGAGGGGGAAGAAAGATGCTAAGGCAATAGAAGGATATGGGCACGGGAGAAAGATGCCAAGGCAATAGAAGGATATGGGCATGGGAGAAAGATGCCAAGGCAATAGAAGGATATGGGCATGGGAGAAAGATGCCAAGGCAATAGAAGGATATGGGCATGGGAGAAGAATGCTAAAGAAATAGAAGGATGTGGGCATGGGAGATGGGGAAATGGAATACAAGAGAAGGAGAGGCAGTTACATTTAGAGGTAGGGATTGTAGATCTTCATTATCGGCTCAGGAGGAAGTACATTTAGGGGAATCCATTAGAAGCAGACTCTCAGATCATCTCTGATGCCCAGGGCCATTTGTCACAGTGCTCGCACCCTCCCAGGTACCTCGTAAGGCTTGTCCTAGTCCTAAAGGGGCCCTTGTACAGTTGGTAAGAAGGGTAAGAAGGAGGGAGACCAAGGGAGGCAAGACTCTTCCCTCGAGGAAGAGTCTGTGTCCCAGGGCTCTGCTGGTACCCACAGACAACCACTGTGAGCTCCACCACTCAGTGGGAGGAGGGTTTGAACTTTCTAAGACCACAGGCAACATGCTGTCTGTGACCTGGTGATGCTGAACCGAGGCACTCTAGGTCAGTCAAACAATCTGTGCTTGGGCCCGTCTACGCAAGAGTGAGATTCTGTTTCTGTTCTGGCTAAAGCCTTAACTGGATATGGAAAGGAAAGGCAGAAATGAGATTGACCAAACCGACATTTTGCAGATTAGGCACTAATATATTTTTTATTGTTCTTTACCGCAAGCTTTATGAAGCCATGGAACTCTTCCCAGACAAGAAATGCTGTGGGTCTCTGAGAGGGGAAGTGGAAACACTGACAGAACTCTAAGTCACAAGAGGCTCCAGGCGGTTCAGCACCAGCAACTGAGCCTTTGGTCGTAGCAGCTGAGGCACAACCTCTGTTTTGCTGTGCAAGTGTTTAGGGCAGAAGGTTGTGACTGGACCAGAGGCTGACAAGGCTTCTGGTGACCTGAAGGCACGTTGGCCAGTATATCAAAAGGAAGTGTAAGAGTTGGGTTGTGTATTAGACCTGTTCTTGAGGATCTGATGGCACCCAGGGCCATGACCCTGCCATAGGCACATCACTGAGTCTTTGTGTTCAGTGTCCCCTTGTGTTGCTCCACTAGGGACCCGATCCACTCCGAAGTTTTCTCCCTGGCTTCCTCCCAGCTGACAGGCGGCTCATAGCCCAGGTCTCGCTGAGCTTTTTTGTAGGAGAAGGTGAACACACTATTTAAGATTGTGACCACGTAGCGGTTTAAGGGAGGCTGGTAGTTGTAGATTGGACGCAGCAGGAAACTCACAACTTCCAGCAGGAAGGCAAACCAGTACAGCAGGGGCAGAGGAGGGATCCAGCTGGAATCAAGATAGAAGCCCCATTTCTTGCTCAGATTGTAATATAAATCATCATAGCTTTGGTGAGGAGTGTCATCTGAGATGTAGTAGAACTGTCCTTGGATGTTTGGTGACTTCCTGGGGTCTCGTAGGCCCCTGGCAGCCAGAATGTGTGCCCAGGCTGCATTGCTCACATATATTGAGTTGGCTATAGAGAATCTGGAAAAATTCTGAATAACGGCGTTGTTTTTGAGTGCTCTATTCACTATGCCCCAAAGATGTTGGCTTCCTTCTCCATAGATGAATGGGAGTCTTAATGCGCAAGTATGCAAAGTGCCACCATCTTTCAGGGTGTGTCCATCGGCTGCCAGCACTGCCTTCTCAGCCATCTTCTTGCTGTATGAATATGGATCAGACCACGTGCTTTCGTGATTCTCCTCCTCGCAGGCGTTCCGGATGATCTCCTTATACGAGTTTGGTCCAGCCACGGATACTGAGCTGCAGTGGATGAAGACTGGTACACTGGCTTCCACACAAGCATCCAACAGGAGCTGAGTACCTGCTCACAGGAAGCTCGCCATTAACGACAGGAAATACACCAAAGGGCCTATTGTGGCCACGCTGTCGTATTCATCTCCTCCTTGACCCCACTGGAAGGGCCGCTACAGATCCAAATGCCTTCTTACCTGATCTTCATTCAAATCGCCATTCCATAGCCACAGAATAACCCTATAATTAGATTCTGGAAAACAGGGATTTCTAGGTTTCTGAATTCATAGGATTCTCTCTCTCTCTCTCTCTGCATGTCCTTACTTTTCAGTGCTAGAGTGCTAGAGATCAAACCTAGGGTCTTCCACATGTTAGACAAGGCCTGCCCCACTTAGCCACTGAGTCTTCGTTTGCTTTCTGTTACTGTGACAAACATCATAAACAGAGCAACTCGGGGAGGAAAGGGTTTATCTATGGCTTAGATGTTCCGATTTTCCTAAGTTTTACTGAGGAAAGTCACCCCAGGAACAAAGGCAGAAACCATGGAGGAAGACTATTTACTACGCTGCTTCTCCTGTGTCCAGCAAGCTTACCCATAGAATGCCAGGACCACCTGCCAAGTGGTGAAAGCTCACGGTGGCCCAGGGCCCTCCTATATCAATCGTTAATCAAGAACGTAGCCCACAGTTATCCCCAGAGCCCAATCTGATGGAACCAACTCTGCAATTGAGGGTCCCTCTTTCCAGGCGACTGCTATGTTTCGAGGAGATGCAAACTAAAGCCAGCATTTTTATTCTGGAAAATTATTCCTTTCTATTTTCTAAAAACTAGTATCAACAAATTCCCGTTTAGTTTGGGGACGTTGCTCAGTGGTCAAGCCTTTGCCTTGTGTTGAAGGTTTGATCCCCAGAAACAACAACAAAGTGTCAAAAAGATTCCTCCCCCAAATAAAAGCAAAACAGCTACTTAGGTTCATGCATTTCATTTCATTAAAGGAGGTCCAGCTTTTAATGCAAAAATTCAAGGCACCATTTTCTCAGAAGTAGTGCAGAACTTACAGCATGCCTACTCAGGTGTACACATATAAGCCGTATGTATTTTTATTTTACTTTTCATGTAGAGTCTCATGACTGTGCAGTCCAGACTGGCCTGGAAGGTATGATCTTCCTGACTCAGCCTCCTGAGTGCTAGGATTACAGATGGGCACCAGTCCACCTGGGGATGCAGTATACACTCACAATTAGACACTAAAGACTGGTATTTTTTCTCATTTAGTAAAGACTAATACAGGATTGAGACTCCTAGTATTCGCAGCACCAGCCTGCAGGACAGGCCATGAGCGAAGGACCTAGGTAGAACTCAAAGGAATCCTTCTGAGTTGGTAATGGAGAATACTCAAATAATTAGTTGATTTGGAAAAGGAGTCCGAATCACTAAATTCGGAGGTCACCTGGAACATACATGCCAGGCAGGACCTTGGAGTAGAGTGGTACTAAGAAGACTGACTTAGGGTTGAGGGGGACAGTCAGAGTGATCATGTTATATGGTAAAGTGCGTCATTAAAGTCTATTGGAAGCTACTTCCGGAGACACTAAGCATTTAGGGATGGGGATCTGAGGAAGAGCCTGTGCTCTGGCTAGGACCAGCCTTCAAGAGGAGATTGATGCTGATCTGAAGAGATGGCACTGTGGAAATTGAAAAACTGTTGCTTTCAAGAAAACAAGTGCTGGGTTCTTTTTCTTGGCAGACCCCCGTGGAGCAGCTGTCATGGCTCTCTGTAGCAGAAAGGTCAGGGTCTGCTTCAGAGAGGCAGTGGGTGGATGGACATCAAGCATTTGGAGTTGGAGGCCCATCACTTTGGCATGGAGGAGCAGTTGAACTTCCCTAGCAGTCAGAATGTCATGGCTGTGACTTTATGTCATTTCTCTCCAACTGACTACCTGTGGGGCCACTGTTCCCTCCTCTGTCAGTCTGGTGTCTTCTTCTAAACACCGAGGACAATGGTTCCGAGTTCTGTTCTCTGGGCTGGCAAGCCAAAGCAACCCAGAGCAGTGCAGGTGTTCCACGATTGGCATGTCCCTTCCTGTCCTCATGCTATTTGGCCATTCAGATTTTCCCACTCACTCCATATCTTCCTGAGGTTCTGTACCTTTCAGATTGATATCCACGATGGTCTGTCTGGGAATGGCACCTGAGATGTCAACGGCGGCCGCGGTATGGATGACAGCAGAGATGCCCTGGCAGGCTCTCTGCAGGTACTGGGCATCCAGAATGTCTCCCTTTACCACAGTCACCTTGGCTTTTGTCTGCAGCTCTGAGAAACACAAAGCAGGTCATTGGGAAACCATTCTGCACGGGATGGAAATTTCCTGACAGAGTAGGCCCAGGCCTTCAAGGGCAGTCAGAGCCAGGGGATCCTAGGGAGGAGGCCTTTCTGCTGAAGGAACAATAAATGCACAGCAGTCAGAATGCAGCATTTGTAGGGAAGGAGTGAGCGTCGTTTCCACCCCCATCCTTTTGTAGAAATGAATCTGATCAGTAAGATGTCATTTGTGCTTTGCACATGAAAACAGAGTTATGGAAATTCATAAACTCATTAAACTGACCAGAGAAGTGGTGGTAGTCGAATGCAAAAAGGGAGAAGTAGGGTTTGATTGACAGAGAAGGGGAGTCACTTGTGGATTTGGGCTGAGGGAGAAGCAGAGGCAGAGTCCTGCTGTGGGAAGCTGTAACAGTGGTCTCAGGTTGTGAATGTCCAGGCATGAAGACGTAAGCGTAACCCGGACCAGGAACAGGTTCCTCAGACTGTGTCCTCCAGAGCTCCAGTGAGGAGGGCCCAGAAGCGGGAGGCACAAAGATGGAGAATTCAGCCCTGCCCTGATAGGACTGATGCTTTCTGGGTCTGTGCTGAGTCCCAGTGGAGAGTCAGCTCAATTACTAGGGGACGCTTGAGAGGCAATGAGAGAACTGAGAACAGGCTCCAGGGAGGGTTTAGGTGAGTATTTCTTATCAGATAGATACATTGTCAAGGAGGCCTCCTGCAAGGGACCGTACTACATTAGGGGCAATGGGTTATCTTCAGGTTCCTCTCAAATTTATAGGATGATACCGGCAATCACCATGTCACCTACATTAGTTCACAAAATCGACAGTGTGCCACATGCAGCCTGTACCAATGCCCCGCACTGGTTTGAGCGCCATAATTTATTTATGACTTTCTCAGTTCGCTGTCTCCTTTCCCAGCTACCTCATGAAGTTGGGATCCTGATGTCCCTGACAAATGTTGGGGCAAGTGCAGAAAGCCCCAGGACGTGTCTACAGACACACATATTTCCAGTGACGGCTCTGGTTTCCAACTGACTCCTCCCAATCCATCCTCACTTCTCTATGCACTCTAAAAGCAAGACTCCTTTGGAATCAACTCTCTTGCAACAATCCGGTCAACTAAACTTTGCTAGGAATGCCAAAGAATACTTGGACAGAGGCAGAAGTAGGAATGTTGAGCAGGAGGAATCCCTGTTGGGATAGACTCCAGCCTCTGCTGAGTGTGTCTACTCTAGGCCCACGTCCCTTGTCAGGCAACCCCAAGAAGGCCTTGAAGTAGGGAAGGACTGGGGAAAAGCCTTCGGAATGGAGGCAGATATCAGGATCTGAGTCTCCTTCTGTGTGGTTTTTCCTCTGCTCTGCTTTGCTACTGACTTTAGACAGACTGGATCCAAAGGGTTGATGTGCCAGGACCAGAGGAGCCCAGACATAGGATAAAGTAGACTCACACATCAGTTCTTTGGGGAGTCCTGAGATAGCAGGAGGGGATAACTTGAGTGTTTTGTGGTAAAGACACATCTCCCACCTTGTCCAAGACACCATGGACTTGGCAATTGTTCTTCCCTGCCACATCGTGGAGCTGATGTTGTGCTGTGGGGCTGTGGGAGAAGAACCAGAGAGAAGCTACCACACCCCAGCCTTTGAAGGACAGACCACCAGATCAAGATCGCTACCCTTCCTTGTCTTATTTTAGCTGCAGGATCATGGAAAAGTCAGTTGTCTTCTCGACTGTATGTGGCGCCAACTGGGATGATCTCTGTTGAGTCTCTTCACAGATCTACCTGTCTTTATTTGGTGACAAGAGAACCCTCCCCATCCCTAGTATGAGTTCATCAGCCTCCAGGTCACTTACTGGATAACTCCTCCCTGTGTTTTGGAGTGAAGGACCTGAACAAGGCCCTGATCTCCTGCAGATCTCCCTCCTGTGCCAGCATGCGGACGATCCTCTGGCCCAGAAACCCTCCTGCTCCTGTCACCAGGCAGCTCCACCCAGGCATGGTCAACACAGGAAGCAAATCGCAGTGGGAGCAGGTGTGATGTCTGGTGATCCTGGGGAGGGGTAGAGAGAGAGATGCGATGGATTGGTACAGAGTCATGGAGTTTCTACTGTGATGGCATATTAGAAAAGAGGTGTTTCCTGACCACTTCCTTCATAACATCACTTCTGTGATTCCAAAGTGCATGGATCATCTTCAGAAGGTAAGCAGATCAGTTTTGCAGCAGACACCAGGTGTTCAACCTCTTATTCAGATCAGCTCTGACGCCGAGACACCTTCGGATCTCAGTGGTAGGCTGCACCCCACGGTTGCACCCTCTTATATTAGCTGCCACTTTCAAGGCCTGGACTGTCTTACCTGTGTTTCTGAGAAGCCTCACACACACTGGGGTCCTACAACCCCTCTCTGTATGTGTTTAGTTCCTGCAGCTTCCCATAGACTTCAGAGACCACAGCTTACATTGGTTGGCTTCTTATGAAGGATGCCACAAAGGATTTGGAGGAAGAGGTGCACAGGCTGAGGAATGAGAAACGGGAACAAGGCTTCTACATTCTTGCTTGATGTACCAACCTCCAAGATGCTGTGCGATGTCTTCCAGTACTGTAAATATGTGTTGTTCTCATTGGTTGATAAAAATAAAGCTTCTTTGGCCTATGGCAAGGCAGGATAGAGCCAGGTAGGAAATCGAAGCAGAGCTCCCGGAGAAGAAGTATGGAGTCTGCGAGATGCAAACAGCCACCCATGGAGCAACATGCCAGGAGAATAATAAATGCCATGGCCATGTGGCCATACTTAGATTAATAGAAGTGGGTTAATTTAAATGTAAGAGCTAGCTAGTAATAAGTCTGAGCCATCAGCCAAACATATGTAATTGATATTTTGCCTCTTAGGTCTGTTTTCTTGGAATATCCCTTTCTATCCTTTTATCCTGAAGTGATGCCTATCTTTGATATGGAGATGTGTTTCTTGAATCAGCAGAAAAAGAACAATAGATTTTCATATCTATTCTGCTAGTCTGTGTCTCTTTCTTGAGACATATTAATAAGCAGTGTTTGTTAATTTCTGTTATGTTGTTGTTATTGTTCGGGTGTGTGCTTCCCCTCTTTTGTTTTGCTGTTCTGGAATTATTTATTCCTTATATTTTCTTGGGTGTATTAAACTCCTTGGGTTAGGGTTTTCCTTCTATCACATTCGGCAGGGCTGAATTTATGGTAGATATTGCTTAAATATTATGGTTTTATCATGAGACATCTTGTTTTCTTCATTTATGGCAATTGAAAGTTCTATGGGTATGATGGATGGGCTGGCATTTCTGGTCTTTTAGAGAATCTAGAACATCTGTCTGGGCTCATCTGGCTTCTAGAGTACCACTGAGAAGTCAGATGCACTTTTTTTCTTGACCACCCAGACCCGAATAATCACACAAAACTATATTAATTACAATACTGATTGGCTAATGGCTCAGGTGTATTCCTAGATAGCACTTATGTCTTAAATTAATCCATTTCTTTTAATCTGTGTATCAATATGAGGCTGTGGTTTACCGGTAAGGCTCTGGCATCCTTCTTCTTTGGCAGCTACATGGCATCTGCCTGACTCTACCTCATTTCTCCCTGCATTCAGGGAGAAAGAGAGCCACAAATGAGAAGGCTAGCCATTTGAGTAAGAAACTGCTCTTTTCTGGAATTCTTGACTACTGGTAAGCTATGTAAACTAGACATGCAAGATCCACAGAAAAATGACTGCTGGACTTGCCAAAAGAAGGTAAGATGGTTCCTGATTTACCAAAGAAACTGACAGAATTCTGCAGGACATAGAAGAAAGTAGCTGACAAACTGCCAATACAGCCAGAACAGATCTTCAAATTGCCTGCTTCACTGAAAAGTCTGCCAGATATTAAGCATATATAGGCTGAAGAAGGATGTCCCAGTATTACCAAAAATCTTTGGGTGACTGTCCATGCAGTCAACTGTTTCTGTCATTACTCACATTTTTTGGAAGTTGCTTGCTTGTACTTCCTGTTTTCTCCATTAATATTACTTTCTTTTGGGCCTCTGAGGTAGTTGAAGACTAGATAATTACAGTTTTCCTTGTTTCCCTGACACGGAAAGCAAGTTATAATAGAAAGTAAATTAGGTACAAGACTTTGGACTCACCAAGATGGGATAGAAATGAAATATTTTCTCTGAATTTTTGAAATACAAGTGGATTAGACATTGTTGATGTACTTATTGTATGTATATATTGTATATAGTTATTGTACTTATTGTATATAGGTTTTCTTTGATTACTTACAGCCTTCTTTTTTATTTTAGACAAAAAGGGAAATGTAATGGTACATCATTTGTATTTTAATAAATAAAGTTTACCTGAAGATCAGAGAGTAAAACAGCCCTAATGGTCAGCCTTACAGACCAGGCAGTGGCAACACACTCCTTTAATCCCAGTAGCCACAGTAGTTGCCATAGAAACTGGGCAGTGCATGCCTTTAATCCAAGGGGTAAACACCTTTAATCCCAGCCCTAAAGAGGATTATAAAATGGGAGGAGACAGCTCTCAGACACAGTCTCCTTCTGAGAGTCCTAGAGGCAGGATAATTTTTGGACTGAGGTTGAGGTAAGAGCCAGTGGCTGACTGTTTTACTTTTCAGGTCTTCAGGTTGAACACAAATTTCTCTCTCTAAGTTTTTATTAGGTGGGCTTCAAGGTGTTATTTTTAATAGGTCTGCTTTTATCTGTTGTTTGTTCTTTTCCCTCACGACTTTTAATACCTTTTCTTTGTTCTACATGTTTGGTATTTTGATTATTATTTGCCAATGGGACTTTCTCTTCTGGTTCAGTCTATTTGGTGTTCTGTGAGCTTGTACTTTCATAGGCATCTCATTCTTTAGGTTATGGAAATTTTCTTCATTATTTTATTGAAAATATTTTCCATGCCCTTGACCTGGATTCTTCTCCTTCATCTATTCCTATTATTCTTAGATTTGATCTTTTCATAGTGTCCCAGATTTCTTAAATATTTTGTGTTGGGAGATTTTTAGATTTAACATTTTCTTTGTAATTTTTCTTCAATTCTGACATTGTTTCTTCTATCTCTTCTATTCTGTCAGTGAGGCTTGCCTTTGAAGTTCCTGTTTGAGTTACTAAATTTTTCATTCATATTTCTCTTAGTTTGGATTCTCTCTCTCTCTTTTTAAGCACACATAGGGACAGTTGGGTGGTCCCTATTCTCCAGGTAAATGAAACAAGTTTTGTACAGCTAGCATACATCCCACTTTCCAAAAATTCTGTGTATGATCCATCCTTGTGTAGCTATGCAGCCTGCTTGGACCCCATGTTTGCCTCGGTTGGATTAGGTCTTGCTTTGATCTCACTGTAAATGCTCCATTCCTCCTAGGCAAAGAGAATGTTTACTCTGTGGTTTTGTGTATTGAAGTATGAATTCTTTCTCTTTCTTTTTTTTTAAACAGATGTTTAAAGTAAAGGGATTATTTTGACTTTATAACAGCATTGCTAGCTAGTTTGGACATAGGAACTCATACATTTTGAACCACAGAATGTCTGTCTCTTAGTCCACGGGGGTATGGGGTAGGTTTGAACAGGAAATGTACTCTGTAGGTGCCTGTGTTTGAACCATTGGTCCACAGCTGATTGCACTGTCTGCAAAAGCTGTGGGAAATTTAGGAAGCCTTGATGGAGTAAGGGGATCATTGGGGACGACCCTTGACATGTTAGAGCCCAGTGCCACTCCCTGACCACTCTCTCCTTCCTGACTACAGGGGTAATGGAACTAGTGGGCCTTCTCCTCTGTGCCCACACCTTGTCTAGCAGGATAGCGTGCATCTTCTGGAGCCATGAACCTAAACAAACCCTTCCTTCCTTAGGTTCTTCTTGTCAGATGTTCTGTTACAACCATGAGACAAGTTTGGAATACAACAGGAAGCCACAGAGACAGGTTTGGGATGCAGCAAGAAGCTGCACATACAGGTTTGGGATGCAGCAGGAAGATGCACAGACAGGTTTGGACCATAGCAAGAAGCTGCACAGACAGGTTTGGACCACAACAGGGAAGCTACACTCTAGAACTCCCCAGACTAAATGTGCTGGCAGAAAAGGCTTCTGCCACACGCTGGTGGAAGAATGTATGTGAGTTGAATTTAGAATTCTAGGATTTCACTAGTTGAGCATAGACATATTTGTTACTTTGGAGAAGTCTTTTTGGGTGTGTCTTTTAATTCCCTTTTGACTTGATGCAGTGAAACACAAACAAGGGGCTTCCTCCTATAAATTGGTGCCCATGTAGCCAACTAAAATCCGCATATAAACCTGAGGAATCTTAAAAATTAATTCTAGGGGGCTGGAGAGATGGCTCAGAGGTTAAGAACACTGACTTTTCTTCCAGAGGTCCTGAGTTCAAGTCTCAGCAACCACATGGAAATTACCTCTGTAAGGAGGTCTGGTACCCTCTTATGGCATGAAGGTGTACATGCAGACAAACTGAATGGATAATAAATGTTTAAAAAAACTACTTCTAGACACAAAAGAACAGAGTTAAGCATGGTTTACTAGCAGCATTTTCTTGGATGGGCTTTGTTTGCTAGAAGCAAGCAGAGGCATGGCTTCTTAAGAGAAGTTTACCTGATTCGGTGGGAGCAGGAAAAAGCTGCACTGTTTTAAAATGCCAACTTTCTGGGCCCTGCCAGCATGAACTCTGACTCTTTCAGGCAGGAGATCTGGATGGGGTTTGTGAGCACACTACTTCAGCTTGCTTAATGGCAAGGTGGACCAGCTGTGTGCCTGAAATTGGGGCAGTGTGTATGACTCTTAGAGCAGTGAGCAGCTCTGCCATGTTGGAATCGGAAAGGCAAGCAGGAAGTACTGTATGTAGCCTAGGAATGTCGCAGTTTAGATTATTAAGCACTTAGCATTTTAAGAAGCATTTCTGGTCAGAAAATAATTACAGATACTCAATAAAGACAAATGCAGATGAATCATAGTGTTGGGTAAATGTATGTAGGCTTGGAAGACAAAAGAAAAAGAGTATAGAGAGCCATAAAATAAAGTTAATGCTTTAAGAAACAGGGTAAAGTCTTTAAAGAGACAGAGTACAGACAGTCATAAATTAAAAGAAGTAAAGAAAATAAGCCACGCAAAGATGGAAAATTCACAGAGAGTCCAGATTATGTATATTATTGTGTTATCTTTGAATTTTTTGACTATGAAGGAGCTAAGTATAGAGAGACATTTCACTGTATACGCTGCTAAGTTAAACCAACATAAAGGTATCTTGATTCCAAATTTTGAGTAAGGATATGTTGCTTTGGAGAAGAGGTTCTTCTTTTGTTTTAACAGAAGATGAAAACCTGTGGATTTTTTCCATACCAATATGGTTTGAAAGACCATATTCTCCCGAAAGGTTGCCATGAACACCCTCAAGAAATTGCTTCACTCAACTGATGACTGAGATGAACCTAGCACACAGGATACACCATGAAAGACCTGATTCACAGCACCCCTAAATAGCAGGAAGCAGTATGGACAGAACAATACCCATATTCTCAAATAATGTTTATAATTGTTTGTTTACATTTAAAGGGGATATAGTATAGAGATGAATAATTTGCATTGGTATGGATCTTGGCTTATTGATGCAAATTTAAGATCAATTTTGTTATATGAATATGAATTTCTGATCTTGATTAAGGTATGTGTTTCTGTAGCTCATTTAAAAATGCAGTGTATAATTAAGAAATATAAGTTAATAGATACTCATCTTTAATAGTCAAGCTTGTAGTCATATTAGTTAGATTTTCTAGATGTCTAGAGACATAGTTCAGTCAGATAGGTATTCTTCAAATATTTCAAAGACCTTCAGAGTATGGCATTTGAAATATTTAAGAACTTAAAACTTTTCATGACAGCGAGACACATCTGATCCTATCAGCACCAACTACTTCAAGAGGATGATGGGCATTGAAGAGGCTCCTTGTGGAGTTTGCTATCTATTTGGGCAAGAAACTGCTCCCACCTGGACTGCTTAACTGGACATTCAGAACCCGTAGGGAAATGACTAATGAACTTGTCTAAAGGTGAGATGGTCCTTTGGGGTTCCTGCTTCATGAAAGACTCTGCCAGACATTCTGCAGGACATAGAAGAAAGTGACTGACAAATTGCTAATATAGGTGGAACTGTCTTTGAAATTTCCTGCTTTGTGGAATAGTCTGCTGGATACTATGGGCCTGTGGGCTGAAGACTGAATGCACCAATGGTATGGAAGAACTTTGGGTGACTGTCCAGGCAAGCAAGATGTCTCTGTCAATTCTAGAGTTTTTCTAATTTTGGAAGTTGCTCACAGTGTACTTCCTGTTTACTTAGGTAATAGTTTATCCTTCTGAAGCCTTTGATGGAGTTGAAGAATTTAGAGTTATAGTTATAGTTTTCCTTAGTTATGATAAAAGATAAAGTAGATATAAATATTGCAACTGTAATTCTTGCTTGATACCTGTTTTGGTATATGTGATCTTACTATGTTAAAATTAAAACCTTCCTTTTTTATTTAAAAAGAAAAGGGGAAATGATATGGGAGGTTCTTCTGTCTATGTGTTGCTTTTATTGGTTAATGAATAAAGAAACTGCCTTGATCTGTTGACAGGTAGAACTTAAGTAGGTGGGGAAAACTGACTGAATTCTGGGAATAGGAAGGTGGAGAGGGAGAAACAATGGAGCTGCCGCCAGAGTAAGATATGCTGAAACTTTGCTGGTAGGCCACCACCTAGTGGTGATTAATAAAAATGGGTTAAATTAATATGTAAGAGTTAGCCATTAAGAAGCTAGAGCTAATGGGCCAAGCAGTGATTTAATTAATACAGTTTCTGTGTGATTATTTCTAGTCTAAGCTAGCCAGCAGGCCAGGACGAACAAGTGACTCCCTTATACACATGTGGGTCCCAGGGACAGAATTCAGGTTACCTGGTCTGGCAACAGGCACTTTTACCAACTGAGCCATTACTTTGGAGTAGCCTGAATGGTTATTTTAGCAAACAGGGATGGGGATTCCTTAGGATCAGTTAGTTAATTGCCTCTTTTCTTTCTTGGGCATGAAGTATAAACCATAAACTCCATATATTCCTAAGGAAATGGAAAACGTGAACATACATTATAGGGTTTCCTATGCATTGCCTGTGGGCTACTGGAGGCTTCCTTTCACATATGCTCTCCAAATCAGGAGGTTATAAATAAAGTCTGTGTAGTTGCCTTGTTTGATTTCCACTAACAGGCAAGAAAAGGCCTGGGAGACAGGCCTGGGAGGCTTGCCTATTCTTCTGTTTGTCCTCTGACCATTTGCTTTTCTCCCCGCCTCTCTGAGCTCCATTCCCAACTCAGCTCACTAACTAGAAAACTCTCCCCATTACTCCTCCTCAGCTTTCCTTGAGAATCTGGATACTTCCACTCCCTCTGCTCTGGTGGCAGAGGATGCACAACCTGCCAACTCAGGATGGGTAGTCTAGTGCCAGGCTCTGTGATTTTCTCTTCAGAGTCCCCAGTGACTTAGAGGTTTTAGTTCACTGCAGCCCGTCTGAGCTTTCAAAGTCAGCACCTCTGACTCAAAACACATTCCAATGTGCTTCCATTTACCGCTGCCCTTGTGGGACACAGGCAGGATTTACTCACTCTGCCTACATCTGGTGCCCTGCTTGTCCCAATTAACAAGAAATTGCTTGTCTTGGACACTATTGAGAGGGGGTGGCAATGTATCCCCATGCATAAAAAGATGGCTGACTATGTTACCAATATATAGCAATGCTCAGGGTAACAGTCCGTCTAGCATATGGACTGCAAAAAAGCTTCAAATCCACCAGCTCCTGGAAGAGACTGGACAGATCCAGGAGTTTTCTGGGAAAATGGACACACAGTGTCTGGGACTGGAGACCGTGAGGTCATTGTAGGTAGCTTGATTCTGTGATTTTATTCGCAACACGCTCCACACCACAGGACAAGTTATCTGAACAAGGGAGGGTACAGATCCACACAAGGTTCCATAATGTCCTGAACAAATTACTAGCTGGGATAGAGCTATCTCGTGGTTCAGATCTCTACCTCATTTATAGCCCCGGAGAAGAGTTCACTCTGTAAATATATGGTGGAGCCAGGTGCAAGGCCGAGCAAGCCAATACCGTGTAAAGGTGAAAGGTTGCTGTGTTGCCTGCCAATCGTCAGTCCAGATCCTGCATGGTGAGGAATTTCACAAGTCATCAGTCTAGCTTTTGATATCTGACCCGTGGGAGGCTAGCATGAAGGAGGGCCAGAAACAAGTCCTGCGTCAGTTCTAAGGTTCTCTTCATGTTATCCATTGGCTACCATTTTATTCTTTTTGCTTCTTCCGGTTTTTCGAGACAGGGTTTCCCTATAGCATTTGGAACCTATCCTGGAACTAGCTCTTGTAGACCAGGCTGACCTCAAACTCACAGAGATCCACCTGCCTCTGCCTCCCGAGTGCTGGGATTAAAGGTGTGTGTGCGCCACTACCTCCTGGCATTGGTTAACATTTTAAAGCAAAGAGGACTCAGGGTTTAAGTATGTCATCACTAACTTCATGGACCCTAAGAGGGAAGGGGCAATGCCTAGGAAGTGAGCAGGGCAGGGATGCATATCAACAGAGTGTGGTCTTGATCAGGGCTCTGACTTGTCTGGGTGTCTGTGTCCCCACTGTGATGTTCAGTGGCTGCAAGTAAGTTTCAAACTCACCAGCACCTGGGAAGCACCTAGAAGTCAGTGCAGGAATGTTATGCAGTTCTATTGGTGTCAACATTCAGCCCTCCAGTCAAGGAGGTCGCTGATATCAGGGAAAGGGCTGGCCCCAGGCTCTCAGCTTCACAGTCCCTGAGAGATCTCATGACCCTCAGGTGTCGGGAGGACTAGGAAACCCTGTCACTCCACTGCAGCTGTGCCTTCACACCAACAAATACTCAAATGCAGGACTGTGCTGCAGGAAGGTGAGGTGCACAGACTTGTGGGAGGTAGAGCATGCGCACCAGGTTACAGCTGTCAAATAGCTCTCCCACCATCCTTACAGTCTAAAGTTTCACTTTTCAGGTGAGGAAATTTGGTGAACTCCGGGGGGGGGGGGAGAAGGGGGGATTGAAGTGGCAGCCCAGGAATTTGGCTAATTTGGGGGAGGCATCTGCTTGTGAAACAAGAGAAGCCTATCTTCCGTGTTTGTCCTCTCTACCTTTTGCAGAACTCACTGGCAGCTCGTTTTACCGCTACATCAAGAAGCCCACCTTTGTCCACCCTGCTGGTGTCCCACTGGCTCCCCTCTTTCTAACCACTGTCAGCACACAGGGAAATGAAAGGAGTTTCCTCAAACTGTCTCTGCCACCACTACTGCTGCCAATAAGATTGGTTGGATCCATGAGGTGGCTGTTTTCAGTTCCAGCCTTTTGCTTTCTGCCATGGCTTGTGGCATGTTGGCTCAGCAGTAGGGCAGATGATGCATCTAGGTCTCTCTTATTATTGAGCTTAAAATCCCCACAGCTCAAAAATTGTGGCTTTTCCATACAACAAGTGACTACTGCCATTCTGAATGAGGTCAGGTGACCTTACCACCATCTTATCTGAGGTCAGGTGACTTCGCCACCATCTTAGCTCAGATCCAGGTCAGGAGACCAAGTTCTGCCATCTTTACTGAGGTATATTCTGTCTGGTTCCCCAGTGTTAGCTCTGTTACATGGGTGACCTTACCACCATCTTAGCTGAGGTCAGGTGACTTCAATGCCATCTTAACTGAGAGCCAGGTCAGGTGACCAAGTCCCACCATCTTTAGTGAGGTATACCCTGTCTGGTCCCCCCATTTACTTATGTTTTTGTCTTTAAATTCCTCTTGTTGACTCTATTGTATGTGTGTTTTTTTGCAGTGGCATGCCTTTGGTAGGGCCCACCAAGAGCATCCATTTCACCCAATTCCTGTTTACTCTGTGTGTGTGTGTATGTTCATACATGTAACTTAAATGAGCCTATGTTTACTATTAAATGTTATAATTGTCTATTCATCGCATCTCATTTCAGACTACAAAAACAATAAGTCTCATGTTTTAAACTTGTATGTACTTTTAAGTCTCTTACAAAAATACTTTATATGTTCTCTACTACTGCCAGTTCTGCCGTTAACCTTCTATTGCAAGCAATTTTTCTTCTTTCTGTCTTTTTACGAGTATAAATATTACCTGTTAAGTTAAAAGCCAGCACAGTCAAGCTCAGACCCAGCTCTCCAGGCAGATTCTATACTGTAGTTATACCTGATAAACAGTCCTTAACTGCTCAGAGATCTGGGAAATATGGCATTTAAATATTTAAGTATTAAAAAACTTTTCATAACAAAAACAACAGGTTGGCTCCTAACAGCACTCTACTTCCTCCAAAGAAGACAGAAGACAAATGGACACACAGCAACGTCCATCCACAATTTTCTTCAACTTCTCAGCGCTGACCATTGGGAAAAATTGCCTTTCATCTAAACTGAAGATCTCCAGACATGGACAGAATCACTGGAATCGATAGCTTACCTGCTCAGGTCAAGACAGGCTTGTCTTCCTACAGATTCTTAGCCCACAGGATCTTCTGGAGCCTGCCAGGCCTCGTGCTAAACAGCAGAAGGCAAATATGAGCTTCTGCAGCCATGGAGGACCCTGAAGAATAGCCCTAGGTGCCAACCAAGGAAGCTCTCTGTCATTTTTTAATCAATAACGTGAGTAAAATTTTATCCTTCTCAAAATCTCTGATGCAGTTTGACAACTGAGAGGTTTTGTCAGTTTAAATGGACAACCTCACCAAACAAATTTCAGTAAAATACAAATACAAATGCAAGACTTGCAAGTTCTAAAGGTGTGAGGACAAATACAAGTTATTAAATTTCTCTCTCATGTTGTCTTCCATAGTCTTAAAAATCTTTTCATTGTGCAAAAATATCTGTCACAGTCATTCTGGCATAAATATGCTACTGTTTATAGAATGTATGTGTCTAAAACTTCTGTTTTTATAAACCCAAAGAATTCTTGTGAGTTCCAGGGAGTGGAATTAAGGATCCACCTTAAACAGGTCAGATACACCCCACTCAATTCCCTGGTTCTAATTTTCTTTCCTAAACTTAACTTTGTTTTCTGTTCGGCCAATACCTTAAACAGACAACAGACATGTCCATACCACAAACACCGGACAAGAGCAAAGAGACCAGCTATGCGAGGATGTGGCCAGCACCCAGCCTTCTCAGGTCTCCCCCAAAGATGACACTCACAAATAAGCAGGAGCAGTCTTGAGAATCCGCTGCCCCAATTCCTTTCACCTGTGGTGCCTAACCTCCTGCCTTTTTATTATAAAAAAGAGAATGTAATGATCTGTCCTGTTCCTTTAAGAGACAAGCCACGCCCACTTCCTCCCCTGTTCGCAGAGGCAAGCTGATCTTAGCTTCCAGCCTGAGTCCCTTCCTTTTCTGTCTCCCTCTTGAAGAGGCAGCTTCTGCCTCTCCCCACTTCTCCTCTTCTCCTTTCTGTCTCTCCCTTCTTGCTTTCTCTCTTTCTCTCTCTCTCCCTCTCTGTTCTTCCCCCTTCTGCCTTCTCTTTTTCTCCTCCATAACCCACTAAATAAATATTCAACCTCACTCTGCAGGGCATGCCTATCCATATCTTTGTCTCTTGCCCGCCACCATGTGGATCCCTGCCTGGGACAAGCCCCCTTCAGAGACCTGTGGCATGGTCTCATGGCATGCTCACCTGTCTGTCTCTCTTTGTGGCCTATGCAGACACTCGGGGAACTACACCATCCCTGCCTGGGACTGGCTGTTCACTGCCAGTCACCACATGGCCCACTGCCACTGCTCAGGGATCTGCAATATTTCTGCTGCTGCAGCTGCCAGGGATCCGCAGCATTTTTACTTTTACCATTACATCATGCCTAATAGGTCTCTGTCTCTCACCCACTGCTTGGCTCCCTGCCTGGGACTGGCTATATTTGTGGCCCGCCATTTTCTCTTGTCCATTGCCCACTGACACCACTCGGGGACTTGTGGCATTTTAGTTTTACCATAACAGTAAGGCACATAGGGATAGGAATGCCCAAGCCAGTTGGAACATACTGACATGGAGCCCAAGGGTCTTTCTTTATGGCCATTGTCTTCTTTCAGCCTTGCCTCCTGCAAATTCAGGCAATACTCATTTTGACCCCAATTTATATATGAGCACAAGTGTTTGGTGTGAAGCTCTCAGGTGTTCTTCCGGAGTCTAGAGAGACCTGTGGAATGATCAGTAAGTTAAAGAACAAGCATAGTCAACAGGGAGAGGTCCCCTGAACCAGTAGGCAACTCTGTCTAGTATGCTGGAGATTCCCCAGAGAAGGTAGCCTGAGACAAGAGGAAGTGGTTGAGAAATCTCTACAGGGAGTGGGAGGTGCTGCCAGAAGGGCTAGTCCTGGAGGAACTAGGCTGGGCAAGGACCCAGAATGAGGAGCAGGGTCCCAAAAGCCAGTAAAAGAGTCAGCTTCCTCCTTTTTTTCCTCCCTCCATATGCTCCTCTCTCCCCTTTTCTTCTATATATAGTATAATGATTAAATTTTTTGGCCGTAGACTCCCAGTAACCTTTTGTTTCTTGATTCTCCTCATGATTTTGCAACTTGCTCATGTTCAGCAATACTTTAAATTCATAATTATGTTAAAAGTATTCTGCCTCTTCCTTCCTTGTGCCAGCTATTTGATAAAAATCTGCGTATGCTGTACCTTATTTTTCTCTTTATTTACTCTGAGTTGCCTACCTGATCACATACTGTTGGCATATAGGTGAAATATGGCATACCCGCTCAACCCAGAAATGAGCTAAATGACACTCACTGGTGGCATTTATAAGGGCAGTGCCATCAACTATGGAGCACACATGGAGGTGGTGAACTGAGAATCTTTGTATAGTGAGTGAGTAGGGAGCTGAGAAGTGTTAGCAGAAGACACACCTGCTCCTTCTCCTGTTGGTAAATTGATATGCACTGTTTATACATATTGGGAGCCAAATCTGAGATCATGACTCCTCCAATTTTAGACTCAAGCATTTGTCTCAAACGTCCTTCAAGAGCCCTTCCCCAGACAGACTCCCTCTCTCTCACCCCCGTGATGAGGAGAAAATAGAACAGAAAACAATTAAAGGTATTCAAGCCGTTGAGTCCTCTAGAACAGAGGGTTGAGAACAGCTAGGGCAATCATTGCCAACAGAGGTTATGGCTTGTCTCATGGTATAAAGATACCTCCTGGGGGAACAACAAACAAGAAGCTCACTTATGTTCCAGAAACTTTCCTACAAGGCACAGGATAAGTTACTTTGTATTGCTGTCAGGAGATTTTACTGCTGAAGCAATTTACAAAAGAAAACATTTAATTAAACTTACTTTGTTTCCAGGGGTTGGAGATCTGGATGGCAGCAGGTGCAGCAGAGAGAGCTCCCCTCTAGATCTGCAAAGAGGAAGTAGAGGTTGCATTAGCAGCAGCTGCTGCTCAAAGTCCACTCTCAGAGACACCTCCTCCAAGAGGCCATAAATCCTACCCCCTTTCCAACATTTCCACCAATGGGGACCAAGGATTCAAACATGTGAGCCTATGGAGCCGTTCTCATGCAAAGTCACCAAAACTGTCAAGCTTTGGCATGGCTGTCTCAACAGGGCCGCTCTAATCAGTAATACCTGTGTCTTAAGAGACTTATTTGAGATTACATTTGCTTTCTCTCTCACTTGGGCTACTCTCGTCCTTCCTGCTGGATAATGCAAGCCCCTGATTTGACGATGTTTCTTTGCCACTTCTCTCTGCTTGGCTTCTTTTTATTTGTAATTTTACTCTTGCTAGCTATATATAAAACCACTCGTTCAATACTGAAAGAATAATAGAGCATTTCACTATATGGAACATTATTGATGTAGTTATCAAAATCAACAAGATGATGTTTCTGTTTTAGAAGATGTTATTATAAAAAAACAAAAGGGGAAAATGAAGAGTTAGAGAAAGGAGTATGTCTGGCATTGCCATTGTGCGGCTGAGCTGGGAAGTTGACAAGTGAGCAGGGGGTGTAATGTGATGATTAAAGCCTCATTCCATGGAAGCTTGGCCTTTCATTCCCAATGCTTAGGAAAACAATGGGAGCAAAAGACTTTTTAAAATTTCAGCAAAGGGTTAACATGTAAAGATTTGCTGGCGCTGTTTTTTTTTTTTTCGGCCGCTTTTTCCTGACTGTAGAGTTCACTGTCCAAGTTTACTTGGGAGTTCCTTTATCTTAGTTGGCTCGAGCTCAGTGTGACATCTTGCAATTATCAGACTTTTATAGGAGAAATCAATGTGTGAAAAAAAATTTAATGAAATCCAAGCAACAGCAAGGTTTGCCCTAAGAAATTGCAATAGGCAAAATTCTTACAGTTGTCGGGGTCCGATGCTAGCCCAGACCCTCAATTATTTCTCTTGACCAGACCCCAACATAAACCATGTCTCTCTCTGGATTGCCGTAGAGGCAGGGAAATAAAGACACAACTCACATGGCTTTATTGGGAGGGAGATTCTCAGTGATCCCTCATGAAGACCTGAGTTCACATCCTGAGGAATTCCTCTTATTTATTCTCCAAACAGCCTTTATACCAAAACTTAACTTAGGGGAAATACATTAGTATTCTGTCTCTTAGGTAACCAGGTGAATGGCTTTCAGTCACGTCCACAACTACCTGTCTGCTGTGTATGCTAGCTGTCACATAGGTTTGAATCAGCATTTCTATCAGGCATCCTCCAAATTACAAAGGAGGAGCAACAACATTCTGACCTTTTGTTAGGTTGCGACGGCCTGTCTGGTTGGTTACATGACCATCCTCAGGTGAGGCCTATGGCTGTAGAGCTTCCCTGCCACACCATATAGAAATATGGGCTTACAATCCACTCTCTCTTATTAATTTTAATAAAACATGTGCTTCTGCAACAGGATAGAATGATCATGCCTGGCTTGGGCAAAGACCTCTTCATTTACTCAAATTTTTCCATCTTTGGAACAGGCATTCATATATGCGAGCTCCTTCCTGTCCTTGGCATCTGGGGGAGAAGAAGCTTCAAACCCATCATTGAATGCTAATCTCGATGAAGAAAAGATATTAATGGAGAGAGATACTTTTGGGCCCTGTGTCTCAGAGCCATATTTTCTTGTCAGGATAAATTATAATACTTTATGAGTAATCACACTCCCAAAGGCCATAGTCTCCTATTTAAAGGAGAAGAGAAGCACCTGAATTGAGAATTCTTCTTCAGCTAGTTTAGTACAGCTCTTAAATCTTTTACGTTGTATCAAAATCTAAAATTCTTAACATATGTATTAACTCCCAACATTTAGAGGGTGTGTCAACCTTTTCTCAGCAGTTGACAGGTCAGTATTATAATTCTTAGCATTGTTGGTCAATACCAACTTTCCAAATATCTTTGTCAGTACCATAATTCTCAGTATTGTTGGTCAATACCAACTTTTCCGAGTATCTTTGGCAGTACCATAATTCTCAGCATTGTTGTTCAATACTTACTTTTCTCAATCTCTTTAGGTCAGTGTCATGATTCTTAGCGTTATTGATCAATACCAACTTTTCTCAACATCTTATCTACAATTATCAATATCAAGTCAACACCAGTAAGAGAACAATGACATTGCTGTTATCAAACACCAGTTCCAGTCTCAGAACAGCAGTCAAACCCAAGGTCGGCTCCCTTCTTAAGTGAAGAAGGGTTTTAGTCACTTCTTTTGAGTCTTCCTTTCCCTGAGGGGAAAACTTAGGTCATAGTTCTTAGGTTCAATAGTTTAACCAAAATGAGTTCTGTGTCCCAGAAATTAAAAGCACACAAATGTTCAGTCTGCATCTTAGTTCCAAAGCAAACAGGATTCAAACTGCACAAAGCAGTAGTCACCGTGGTCAGGTCATCTCAGCAGGGTCTCTGGGTCTGCGTGTGTCCCAGGTGTCTGGACGCAGCTCAGCAACTGCTCCTCAGTGCAGCATGGCACCCTGCATTGTAGAGTGGTGGTAGCAGGTCCGGCTATCAGGCACTCATTTCTGCTGGGGGCGGGGAAGACTGGATCATGAACTCTTCTCCATCTCTTTTCTCCAACTCCTCCATGGGGTGTTTGCAACTATGACATCATCAGGTCTGCCTCTTGTTTACTGTATATGCAGTCATATTATTCAGATTTTATTTTCTTCCTGTGAAAAAAGAACATAAACACATCCTCGACCCCAAATATATATCTAGGTCGGGTCTTTTTATAATTCATTGCAAGAGCTTTTACACCTTGCCTTAGCAAAGCTCACCTTGGTGCCATTATGTCAGATCTATCTGTAGCACATCTGTCTGCAACTTTTATAAGTTGCTTTCAAGGAGCCAGATCACGTTCCATGATTCTTTTTATTATTAATCGTATATACAGTTCTTCCATTGGAAGAGCCATTTGTAAAATTTTTGCATAACATCCATTAGACGATCTTTAGCTATAACATTAGCAAAATATAGTTGTACAAATTGCAGCAACAAGCATCTGGGAAAGATTATTTTTCTGACCTTTGAACTGAGCAAATACAATTGTCTAATAATCAGCAATACACCTTTGGGACCAATGTACAAAAGATGCTGAATTATACCATTAAGGACACATGCTTAACTATGTTCACAGCAGAATTACTTTATCCTAGCCAGAATATGAAAAAAAAAACCAAAATACACCTCTTCTAAATATATGATAAATGAGTTACATTATTCTATACAATTGCCTCAAACATCATAAAATATCTTTGAGTAACTCTAATCACACAAATTGAAAAACCTGTATAATAAGAACTTTAAATTTTTGAAGAAAGAAATTTAAGACATCAGAAAATGGAAAGATCTCCTATTCTCTTGCTAAGATAGAGCCAACAAGCAAACTGACAATCTTACTGAAATCAGTCTACTGATTCAAGGCAAATGCCCATTAAAATTATAACAAAATTCTCCACAGACCTCGAAAGAACAATTCTCAACTTTATAAGAAAAAATAAAAATTCAGGATAGCCTAAACAATTTTAAAATCTTATATAATCAAGGAACTTCTTGAATGCATCACAATCTCTGACTTTAAAACTTCACTACAGAGCCACAGTACTGAAATCAATTCACCTTGGATACGAATTCACCTGCCTATAAACAGCAGACTTTTGACTAAGAAGCAAAATTGTGAAATGGAAAACAAACATGTTTAACCTTTTTATTTACTTTTATTGACCTGAAGCCTCAGTTCTCAGAAGCTACCTTATTTCAAACCTTTCAGGTTCCATCTGAAGCTGCGCCTAACTGGAGGGGGTAGGACACAGGATCTCTCCACCTGCCAGCCTGCCTTTTCAAGCTCTGGTGGGCGGATTTTTAACTATCTTTTTAATTTTAACTTGTACATCATAAAAGTAGGAGAATTTCTGAATCCTCTCCTCTGTTCTATTGACTGACTCTGGGGTACTGACTGTGTGAGGTTAAATTTTTTCTCTAAACTTACATTGTCTCCCGCTTGCTCCCCCCCCCCCCACAAGTGTGTTAGATTAGCTGACTACTGTGCACACGTGGCTCCTAAATCTCAGCAGTAACCTAGTGATACTTTGGGGTAAAAAGTCATCTTTCTTCACATTTTCTACCCATTTATGTAGTATGAGGCAAGTGGGCTGTGTCCCATCACTCATCTAACTTAAGCCCCGAAATAACCACATAGAAATTGTATTAATTAAATTACTGCCTGGCCCATTAGCTCTAGTCTCTTATTGGCTAACTCTCACATCTTGATTAACTCATTTCTAATAATCTGTGTAGAACCACATGACTGTGGCTTTATTGGGAGGGAGATTCTCAGTGATCCCTCATGAAGTCCTGAGTTCACATCCTGAAGAATTCCTCTCATTTATTCTCCAAACAGTCTTTATACCAAAACATAACTTAGGGGACATACATTAGCATTCTGTCTCCTAGGTAACCAGGTGAATGGCTTTCAGTCACATCCACAACTACCTGTCTGCTGTGTCTGCTAGCTATCACATACATTTGAATTAGCATTTCTATTAGGTATCCTCCAAATTACAAAGAAGGAGCAAAGTCACATGAGGGCCTGCTTGTTGGGGTTTCTGTCCTGCCCGGTTCCCACAGTCATTAGGTCCCAAAGAATCACACAGAAGTCTACATTAGTTATAAAGCTGATTGGCCCATTAGCTCAGGCTTTGTATTAGCTCTTATAACCTATATTAACCCATTATTCTTATCTATGTTAGCCACATGGCTCAGTACCTTTTTCAACGGGGCAGGTCACATCCTGCTTCTTTGATGTCTGTCCAGGATTGCAGAGAGAGCTTCCTTCTTCCCAGAATACTCCTATTCTCATTGCCTTGCCTTTACTTCCTGTCTGGTTGTCCTGCCTATACTTCCTGCCTGGCTACTGGCCAATCAGCATTTATTTAAAACATAATTGATAAGATACAGATTTGTCTGACACCATTGGTTCGATTAGTCTTTCACCTCTATTCCCAGGTCGGATGACTGATTTGCATGTCAGGACTGCTACAGACCTCCACCAGAGTCTCCTCTGGCTTTGCCCTGCCCAGGCATAGTTCACCATCTTTTGGGTCCTAACATGTGTGCCTGTGCTCCATCTCCCCAGACCTCTAATCATTCCCTTTACCAGATAAAAATTGTGTTCTGTGAGAGTGCCAGCTGTCGGAGGTCCTTTTGTTTATGTATTGCTTTCATTGGTTAATCAATAAAGAAACTGCTTGGCCTGATAGGGCAGAACTTAGGTAGGCGGAGAAGACAGAACTGAATTCTGGGAGGAAGAAAGCAGAGAGTCAGAGAGAGCCACCATGGATCTACCAGGTCAGACAAGCTGAATCTTTCCCAGTAAGCCACAACCTTGTGGTGATGTATACAGATTATTAGAAATGGGTTAAATCAAGATGTTAGCCAATAAGGGGCTAGAGATAATGGGCCAGGCAGTGATTTAAATGAATACAGTTTCTGTGTGATAATTTTGGGTGTAAGGTTGCTTTTGCCATCAACAGAGCAATAACATCCCGACCTTTTGTTAGGTTGTTACGGCCTGTATGATAGGCTCGTGACCATTCTCAGGTGGAACCCATGGCTTTAGAGCCTGGTTTACACACCATATAGAAATACGGGCCTATAACAGTTCAACAATTTCATTGTCAGATAATCTTAATTTCTTATGTTATGTCACACATGCAATTCACATGGATTAAACTCTTTTTAAAACTATTTTATTGACTTTTGAAATTTCATACAGTGTATTTTGATCCTATCCACCTGCAACTCCCTCCCCTTAGCTTCTCCCAGATCCACCACTACTCAATGTCAATAAAAATGTTTGCTGGTAAATGGATAGAACTAGAAACAAAATTGTCTTGAGTGAGGTAACCCAGACCCCAAAAGATAAATATGGTATTTGTTTATACATTAACTGTTAAATATTTGGTAAGCAGGCTATGATCCCTATAACCACAGAGGTTAGGTATAGATCAGGAACTAGGGATGAGGTTAGGAGATCCCTGGGAAGGGGAAATAGAATAGATAGTAATGGATGAGTGGGGAGGGGTAGGGAAAGGGATGACCAGGTAGGGAGGGGAGGAAAGAGGAGACAAGGGAGGGAATACTGGGCAGGATAGCTAAAACTAAGTGCCATTTGAGGGGTTGTATAGAAACTTCTTAAAATATAACATACATAGAATAATTCTAATTTGGAATCACCACTAGCAGGGGAGACAAAGTCTCAACTAGACATCTCTCACCACCAAATGAAACCACCAGTACTGGAAATGGTTTACCTATAATCTAATTTGGTTGTTGACCACTGGGGCTCCATGGCAATCCATAAATAACCCAGGCTATTGGCAAGGCTGTTGGTTGCTCTCTAAAAACTGATGATAAGTTATTGCTGAAGCCAGCACTTTCATAACTCACTAAACATGGAGAAGTTGAGCTGGTGCCTGCATAGAGCCTTGGCCCTCACTGAATAGTAGTGTTAATACTGGAAAAACTCTGTACACTGCCAGAGGAAAAATTTAAATATCAATCCATGTACAAACACTGCTGTTGGCAGGAGTTTCTGTCCTCCATGCTCCTCCCAAGTAACCACTCAGAGGTTTAATATTAAGTACAAATGCTTGGCCAAAAGCTCAGACTTCTTACTAGCTAACTCTTATATTTAAATTAGCCCATATTTCTATCTATGCTATTGTGGGAGTTTGATCCGTTTAGCCAATAACTTTTGGGGCAACAAGCCCTAGGGCATGGTCTTGTCTGCCTATGTGATAATTTATAGGTTGAGCGAAAGGATGTCTAGCTTTCTTGTTCTCATACTCTCTTGGGTGGTTGGAGCAGAGCAGGCAGCTTGCTGTTGGTGTTTTCACTCCTGGACAGAACCACTGAACTAAACAGCTGGATCTGTGGCGGCATCTAACTTGTTCAGTATCAGTGAGTGTTTATCCCTATTTTATACCTAAATCCTTTCTTGAGAACCTTTATCAGACTCTCGTGGATTCACACTACAGTATGCTTTTCCACGTGGCTTGGTAACTTTTCTCAGTACAGCATGTCCATCTTGCTTCTCTCTGCATCTGCTCACAACTCCAGACTCCTTCCTTCCTCTTCTCATCTTCCTCTCTGTGTCATGTTGTTCCACTTAATCTCTTCCTGCCCAGCTACTGACCAATCAGCTTCATACTTGCAATGAGCGCGATGCGTATTTACAGAGTACAAAGATGGTTCCACAGCACCCTACGCTCAACAGTGGAGGCCTGCTCTGTGAGATAGAACCCACGGCTGATACCACACCAGTGACCAAGAACCTGAAGCTAGAGAGGCCAGGGACCTAGGAGAAACCAAATATTCTTGTCTTAATGAAATGTGGCAATGAAATGAGTCCTAATGACTTCTGCTATGCTCATAGATCAGTGCCTTGCTCAGCCATCATCAGAGAAGCATTTTCCTGCAGTGGATGGAATTGAATACAGAGATCCACAGCTGGACGTGAAGTAGAGAGAGTGAGAGACCTTGGAACACTCATTCCTAAATGGGTTGTTTTCAACAAGTCCCTCCCTTCAGGACTCAGGGAACTCTGCAGAAGAGGAAGCAGAAAGATGGTAAGAGCAAGAGAGAATGGACGACATCAGGGAAACAAGGCTTTCTAGACACAGCAAGTCTCACACACATGTGAAGTTGCAGACACTATGCAGCAGCCACAGGGTTGCGTGGGTCTAAGCCCAACAGGGCATGGGTGCTGAGAGTGCAAGTAGACAGAGACCCCTTCCATAAACCAGAAGTCATCTCCAATTAATAATGGATCACAAGGAAAAAAATTGTTTTTTGGAGTCTCACTGGGTATACAAAGCACACTGAAGGGCAAGCCCCATGTCCACCAGGAGTTGACCAACACAAAACAAACTCAATGGTACTTTTGGAGTTGTTTTCTTTTAAAACTTTACAGATCTTCTGTTTACATACCAATATTTTCCAATTTTGTTTTCATCGGTTTTCTGTCTGTGCCAATGTGTTAATGAATAGGACAAAGAGGCAATCTCTGTGCTACGTGAGACCCTTGTGCTGTCTGTGGCACTTAAAGACTGAAGAGTCAATATCCAAGTTTAGAAGGTAGCATTTTTATCCCTATAAGATTGCCAGCCATATATCTCCTTTGGATTGTCACTGTCTTTCTGAACTTGGCAGTGTTATTGGCTTTTGGTTCCAGTTAAGAATCAAGTCATAAGCCCCCAAAACTTAGGTTTCATTCTTTCTTTTTTATGTATGTATGTATGTATGTATGTATATATATATATATATATGTATTGTGTGTGCATGTGTGCATGCATGCACATGCATGCTGCATACATATGGCTGGAGTCAGTTTTCTCATTATACCACATAGGTCCCAGGGACTGAATTCAGGTTGTCAGGCTCAGTTGCTGTCTGAATCTGGCCACATTTCAAACCTGTCCTTATTATCTTCCTCTTTTCAGGAAAATTGAGATGGACAATATAGGAAGTGGCAAGAAGAGAAAGAGGCCAAGGACAAAGGAGAGAAGATTGTGGATAGGGAAGTGATGTAGGAGGGTCCTCTGTCTATGCGTTACTTTTATTGGTTAATACAGAAACTGCTTTGACTTTTGATAGGACAGTGGCTTAGATAAGCAGAGTAAACAGAACAGAATGCTGGGAAGAAGGCAATGAGGCAATCGCCATGAAGCTCCGGCCCACGATGGATGTAGATTAGGATCTTTCCCGGTAAGCCACCACCTCGTGTGCTACACAGATTATTAGAAATGGGTTAATCAATATGTAAGAGTTAGCCGATAAGAGGCTACAGACAATGGGTCAGGCAGTTTTTAAATGAATACAGTCTCTGTGTAATTATTTTGGGTAAAGCTAGCCAGGAGGCGGGTTGAAGGAGGCGGTCCATCGTTCCTTCTACAGGGAATGAAACTATGGTTATGGAGGAAGAAGCAGAAAGAATTTGTTTCAGTGAGAGACAAATTTTGGGAGGAACTCAAATATTTTTGTCTTCCTTGGCTTTGATCTCATAATTTGATCTGCTGTGTAAAGGGAAAGTTGGAAACTGAAGACTGGAAATAAGCATATACATCAAGCTGTGTTCTAGAACGATGGGTGATATGGGTACTAGAAGTTGTTGCTAAAGTGACACGAGGAGATGTAAACAATGTTTTCTCTTGTCCTTAAGGTTCCAGTGAAAAACCAAGACAAGATATTACCAAAGTTCATTCTGCCATACCAATGAGTTTAATGGCCTTACTTTCAGTGCGTAGGTGAAGTGGTTACTTACAGGAGTGTGGATGCTCCCTGCAGAAGGCTACAGTAGAAATTCTGGGCATACCCAGGGTGATGTGACAACTTTTCTCATAACCAAAGAAACAGAACTCTCCTCTCTCCAGTCCTATCTACCCTAGCCCTTCCTTGAGACCACATGCAATTAGAACAGGATTGCATATAGTAGGTGATATGGAGTGACTGGATGGCATAGGGGAGTCCTTCTGTCTGTGTGTTATTTTTATTGGTTAATGAATATAGAACTGATTTGAGCCTATGGCAGGGAAGAACAGAACTGGGTGAGGATATCTGGGCTGTATGCTTGGAGAAAGAAGGACAGAGTCAGAGAGATGCCATGTAGCTCCACCAGAGACAGATGCAAGAACTTTAGCTGGTAAGCCCCAGCCACATGGCCATACACAGATTAATAGATATGGGTTAAATTATGTAAGAGTTAGCCAATAAGACACTATAGCTAATGGGCCAAGCAGTGATTTAATTAGTATAGCTTCTGTGTCATTTTGGGTCTAAGCTGCTTGGTGGTGGGGAAATGAACAAGCAGCCTCCTCCAACAACAGATTGTCTCACCAACATGGTGGACTAAATCCATGTAAATTCTTAGAGGGCTTGGAAAGGAATTCTAAACATGGAAAAAAAGTTTAGCTGCATTTTTTGGAGGGGGGCTGGTGGCATGCAGCATCTCCTTTAAGAGAGATTTTCCTGATTCAGTGGTAGCAGATAAAAAAAGCTGCATCTTTTTGAAACACAGCTTCCTGGGCCATGCTGCCAGTATAAACTCTGACTCTTTCAGGCTGGAGGTCTGGGTACAGAGCATTTGAGTGGGGTTTGTGAGCAGACTGCTGCAGCTTGCTTAATTGTGGCATAAACTGACTGTTTGCCTGACAATGGGGCTGTGGGCATGGTTCTCAGAGGCAGAAACAGCTCTATCATGCTGGACTGCGCAGAGCAATCAGGAAGTACCAAATATAAAGTAGTAATGCTACAGCTTAAGTTTTAAAGAAGTGCTTAGCATTTTAAGAAGTACTCCTAGACAATAAAGAATTACAGATTCACAACAGGAAAGATTCAGACATAAAAGACCTCTAAATGGGTCACAGTGTTGGATAAATGTATGTAGGCTTAAGAAAGAGAAGAAAAAGAGTGCAGAGAGTTATAAAAAGAAGTAAATGGCTTTAAAAAAATAAAACAAAGTCTTTAAAAAAAGAGTACAGACAGTCATAGATTAAAAGGAGTAAAGAAAATAAGCTACTTAAAGATAGACAATTCACAGAGAGTCTGAATTATGAATATCATTGTATTTTATTCGAATTTTTTGACTGTGAAGGAGCTGAGTACAGAGAGACATTTAATTGTATGGGCTGCTAAACTGAACCAATATAAAGGTATCTTGACTTCAGAATTTGAGTCTAAGGATATGTTACTTTGGAAAAAAGGTTCTTGTTTTGTTTCCACAGAAGATGAGAACCTATGGATTAATTATAGACTAATACAGTTTGATGGACCAAGACCCCCTGAAAGGTCACCTTGAACACCCATCAAAAATTACTTTACTCAATAAACAGCAGGAAGCAGTTTAGAGAAAAAGTATACCCATATTCCCAATATTGTTTATAAATGTTTGTTTACATTTAAAGCAGATATGCTATAGAGATTTGCATGGATATGGATCTTGGTTTATCGATACAAATTTAAGGTCAATTTTGTTATATGTATTGTTCTGCTCTTGATTAAGGTATTGTGTTTGTGCAGCTCATTTAAAAATGTAATGTAATAGATAGTCACCAATAATAGTCAAGTTTGTAGTCATGTTAGTTAGTTTTTCTAGACGGAAAAAGGATTCCACACTCATACTGGGGAGCAGAAGCCACCCACCCTCTTCCTTGAGCCGTGTGTTCTCACTCTGCTTCCCAAAGCTCACACTCCAGTATTTGGCGATCCAAGACCAAGCATCGCCTCTGACCATTGTCCTTCAGATGGTCTCATTCACTGGACACTTTTCTGGGTCCCCAGAGGCCACCCTTGTTTAGTGCCTGACTCTGTCTGGCACCCAGGATAGGCACTGACTCTCAGCAAACCCTGCTGAAGTGGTGTCCAGTGCCTTTACTCACCTTGGTGCTCCCCGACTTGAACACGCCTCCTCTGCACCATCTCTCCGGATGTCTGCCCAGTATGGATCCACCTGACTCGACATTCCAAGTCTTACCTGTTTCCCCGAAGCTTTCCTGAATGCCATCTGCTCAGTTCCTTTCTTTCAGTCATATGTACACCACACTTAAACCCAGAGGAAAAGGGATGGAGACTCCCAGGCTGGGGAAGGTGCCATTCTGTTTGAGCCTCTACTGCCTCCTTGTGGTAGTTTGCATGTAGTACATGGCTTCCTTGAGTAGGCCTTTTACTACAACTCTGTGCTTAGATTGAGTAGGTAAAGGGGGGGGGTCTTTGTTATTCAAAGCATTCAAAGGCCTTCTGGTTGTCAGGCTAGACACACAAACCAGTTTCCTTTCTTTCCTGTCACCCTTGTTAGACCTTGGGAGACTGCTTTCCCCTGAGAAAACAGTCGGGTGGATTCAGTGAGGGATTTCAGTAGGCTGAAATCAAGATTGAAGATCCTTTCCCATACCTCACCAGAATCATTTCCTTCTGAGCTAATAGATCCTGCTTATGGAAGGTGTTTAGTTTACCCAGGGTTGATGGACACTCCCTCTGTACAAGCTGCCCGGGATGTATGTGCACCAGTCTTGAGCTGTGCCCAACCTGGATGCCCAGTGAGAACTTTCCCTTGTGTCATTACAGGTGGAGCATTTCCCCTTCCTTCTGGACAGTGGCTACTGAGGCTATATCCTTAGTGACTGTCCAGCTCAAAGAATTTATGGATGCAGGAGTCAACACATAATCATATAACCAACTGTGGTTAGAAAGAAACCTTCCTTGGGATTTATGTTCCAAGGTAACTCTTCCTTTTATACCATAGAACATTGTCCAGCGAGCTGAACTGAGGGCTATCTGGGCCCGGCAGGGCAAAGAAAGCAGAAATAGATGGCCACGGCAGAGCGTACACTTCCAGATGGCCACGGCAGAGCGTACACTTCCAGATGGCCCTCTTTGCACACGTGACACAAAGTGGACTTCCTGGGCTATGAATGGCCTGTTTGAAAGTGATGCTGTTTCCTGATATGTTAGTGGTCAGGAAAACACTCTTGGGTTTGGTTTGCTGTAAGGAACTTCAGCATGGTGTTGTCTCCTGATCCTAGCACAGGGGCTCAGTCCCAGGGAATGGCTTCCTATGAACATTAATTAATGTGGGGTGAGAAAGAAGTTTTGATGTTGGGTGAGACTTTAGTGTTGTCTGTGAAACCAAAAGGCAGGCAAGTTCATACCCAGTTATGACAAGAGACATATTTATTTTCCCCTCTATCCTATGTCCCCACAGCTCCTTCAGTTTGATGGTGTCTGGTTGAGCAGACAGGGCCTCTTTCAACTGCGGGTTCTGTAGTCAGCGACTTACTCAGTTCTCCTGTAAGACCTCAAACCTGTTTTGACTGGGTTCCTATGCTCAGGGAAACTGAGGGATGAGAAGTAGGGAGAGGGGGAAGAAAGGTGCTAAGGCAATAGAAGGATGTGGGCACGGGAGAAAGATGCTAAGGCAATAGAAGGTATGGGGGAAAGATGCTAAGGCAATAGAAGGATATGGGATTGGGAGAAAGATGCTAAGGCAATAGCAGGATGTGGGTGTGGGAGAAAGATGCCAAGGTAATAGAAAGATATGGGCATGGGAGAAGGATGCTAAAGAAATAGAAGGATGTGGGCATGGGAGATGGGGAAATGGAATACAAGAGAAGGAGAGGTAGTTACATTTAGAGGTAGGGATTGTAGATCTTCATTATCAGCTCAGAGGGAAGTACATTTAGGGGAATCCATTAGAAGGAGACTCTCAGATCATCTCTGATGCCCAGGGCCATTTGTCACAGTGCTCGCACCCTCCCAGGTACCTCTTAAGGCTTGTCCTGGTCCTAAAGGGGCCCTTGTACAGTTGGTAAGAAGGGTAAGAAGGAGGGAGACCAAGGGAGGCAAGACTCTTCCCTCAAGGAAGAGTCTGTGTTCTAGGACTCTGCTGGTACCCACAGACAACCACTGTGAGCTCCACCACTCAGTGGGAGGAGGGTTTTAACTTTCTAAGACCACAGGCAACATGCTGTCTGTGACCTGGTGATGTTGAACCGAGGCACTCTAGGTCAGTCAAACAGTCTGTGCTTGGGCCCCGTCTACACAGGAGTGAGATTCTGTTTCTGTACTGGCTAAAGTCTTAACTGGATATGGAAAGGAAAGGCAGAAATGAGATTGACCAAACCGACATTTTGCAGATTAGGTACTAATATATTTTTTATTGTTCTTTACCACAAGCTTTATGAAGCCATGAAACACTTCCTAGACAAGAAATGCTGTGGGTCTCTGATAGGGGAAGTGGAAACACTGACAGAACTCTAAGTCACAAGAGGCTCCAGGCGGTTCAACACCAGCAACTGAGCCTTTGGTCGTAGCAGCTGAGGCACGGCCTCTGTTTTGCTGTGCAAGTGTTTAGGGCAGAAGGTTGTGACTGGACCAGAGGCTGGCAAGGCTTCTGGTGACCTGAAGGCACGTTGGCCACTATATCAAAAGGAAGTGTAAGAGTTGGGTTGTGTCTTAGACCTGTTCTTGAGGATCTGATGGCACCCAGGGTCATGTCCCTGCCATCGGCACATCACTGAGTCTTTGTGTTCAGTGTCCCCTTGTGTTGCTCCACTAGGGACCCGATCCACTCCGAAGTTTTCTCCCTGGCTTCCTCCCAGCTGACAGGTGGATCATAGCCCAGGTCTTGCTGAGCTTTCTTGTAGGAGAAGGTGAACACACTATTTAAGATTGTGACCACGTAGCGGTTTAAGGGGGGCTGGTAATTGTAGATTGGACGCAGCAGGAAACTCACAACTTCCAGCAGGAAGCCAAGCCAGTACAGCAGGGGCAGAGGAGGGATCCAGCTGGAATCAAGGTAGAAGCCCCATTTCTTGCTCAGATTGTAATATAAATCATCATAGCTTTGGTGAGGAGTGTCATCTGAGATGTAGTAGAACTGTCCTTGGATGTTTGGTGACTTCCTGGGGTCTTGTAGGCCCCTGGCAGCCAGAATGTGTGCCCAGGCTGCATTGCTCACATATATTGAGTTGGCTATAGAGAATCTGGAAAAATTCTGAATAACGGCGTTGTTTTTGAGTGCTCTATTCACTATGCCCCAAAGATGTTGGCTTCCTTCTCCATAGATGAATGGGAATCTTAAGGCGCAAGTATGCAAAGTGCCACCATCTTTCAGGGTGTGTCCATCGGCTGCCAGCACTGCCTTCTCAGCCATCTTCTTGCTGTATGAATATGGATCAGACCACGTGCTTTCGTGATTCTCCTCCTCGCAGGCATTCCGGATGATCTCCTTATACGAGTTTGGTCCAGCCACGGATACTGAGCTGCAGTGGATGAAGACTGGTACACTGGCTTTCACACAAGCATCCAACAGGAGCTGAGTACCTGCTCACAGAAAGCTCGCCATTACCGACAGGAAATACACCAAAGGGCCCATTGTGGCCACGATGTCACATTCATCTCCTCCTTGACCCTACTGGAAGGGCCGCTACAGATCCAAATGCCTTCTTACCTGATCTTGACTCAAATCGCCATTCCATAGCCACAGAATAACCCTAAAATTAGATTCTGGAAAACAGGGATTTCTAGGTTTCTGAATTCATAGGATTATCTCTCTCTCTCTCTCTCTCTCTCTCTCTCTCTCTCTCTCTCTCTCTCTCTGTCTGCATGTCCTTACTTTTCAGTGCTAGAGATCAAACCTAGGGTCTTCGACATGTTAGACAAGGCCTGCCCCACTGAGCCACTGAATCTTCGTTTGCTTTCTGTTACTGTGACAAACATCATAAACAGAGCAATTCAGGGAGTAAAGGGTTTATCTATGGCTTAGATGTTACGATTTTCCTAAGTTTCACTGAGGAAAGTCACCCCAGGAACAAAGGCAGAAACCATGGAGGAAGATTATTTACTACGCTGCTTCCCCTGTGTCCAGCAAGCTTACCCATAGAATGCCAGGACCACCTGCCAAGTGGTGAAAGCTCACGGTGGCCCTGGGCCCTCCTATATCAATCGTTAATCAAGAACGTAGCCCACAGATATCCCCAGAGCCCAATCTGATGGAACCAACTCTGCAGTTGAGGGTCCCTCTTTCCAGGCGACTGCTATGTTTCGAAGCGATGCAAACTAAAGCCAGCATTTTTATTCTGGAAAATTATTCCTTTCTGTTTTCTAAAAACTAGTATCAACAAATTCCCGTTTAGTTTGGGGACGTTGCTCAGTGGTCAAGCCTTTGCCTTGGGTTGAAGGTTTGATCCCCAGAAACAACAACAAAGTGTCAAAAAGATTCCTCCCCCAAATAAAAGCAAAACAGCTACTTAGGTTCATGCATTTCATTTCATTAAAGGAGGGCCAGCTTTTAATCCAAAAATTCAAGGCACCATTTTCTCAGAAGTAGTGCAGAACTTACAGCATGCCTACTCAGGTGTACACATATAAGCCGTATGTATTTTTATTTTACTTTTCATGTAGAGTCTCATGACTGTGCAGTCCAGACTGGCCTGGAAGGTATGATCTTCCTGACTCAGCCTCCTGAGTACTAGGATTACAGATGGGCACCAGTCCACCTGGGGATGCAGTATACACTCACAATTAGACACTAAAGGCTGGTATTTTTTCTCATTTAATAAAGACTAATACAGGATTGAGACTCCTAGTATTCCAGCACCAGCCTGCAGGGCAGGGCATGAGCGAAGGACCTAGGTAGAGCTCGAAGGAATCCTTCTGAGTTGGTAATGGAGAATACTCAAATAATTAGTTGATTTGGAAAAGGAGTCCGAATCACTAAATTTGGAGGTCACCTGGAACAAACATGCCAGGCAGGACCTTGGAGTAGAGTGGTACTAAGAAGACTGACTTAGGGTTGGGGGGGCAGTCAGAGTGATCATGTTATATGGTAAAGTGCATCATTAAAGTCTATTGGAAGCTACTTCCAGAGACACTAAGCATTTAGGGATGGGGATCTGAAGAAGAGCCTGCGCTCTGGCTAGGACCAGCCTTCAAGAGGAGATTGATGCTGATCTGAAGAGATGGCACTGTGGAAATTGAAAAACTGTTGCTTTCAAGAAAACAAGTGCTGGGTTCTTTTTCTTGGCAGACCCCCATGGAGCAGCTGTGATGGCTCTCTGTAGCAGAAAGGTCAGGGTCTGCTTCAGAGCGGCAGTGGGTGGATGGATATCAAACATTTGGAGTTGGAGGCCCCTCACTTTGGCATGGAGGAGCAGTTGAACTTCCCTAGCAGTCAGAGTGTCATGGCTGTGACTTTATGTCTTTTCTCTCCTACTGACTACCTGTGGGGCCACTGTTCCCTCCTCTGTCAGTCTGGTGTCTTCTTCTAAACACCGAGGACAATGGTTCCGAGTTCTGTTCTCTGGGCTGGCAAGCCAAAGCAACCCAGAGCAGTGCAGGTGTTCCACGATTGGCATGTCCCTTCCTGTCCTCATGCTATTTGGCCATTCAGATTTTCCCACTCACTCCATATCTTCCTGAGGTTCTGTACCTTTCAGGTTGATATCCACGATGGTCTGTCTGGGAATGGCACCTGAGATGTCAACGGCGGCCGCGGTATGGATGACAGCAGAGATGCCCTGGCAGGCTCTCTGCAGGTACTGGGCATCCAGAATGTCTCCCTTTAGCACAGTCACCTTGGCTTTTGTCTGCAGCTCTGAGAAACACAAGGCAGGTCATTGGGAAACCGTTCTGCACGGGATGGAAGTTTCCTGACAGAGTAGGCCCAGGCCTTCAAGGGCAGTCAGAGCCAGGGGATCCTAGGGAGGAGGCCTTTCTGCTGAAGGAACAATAAATGCACAGCAGTCAGAATGCAGCATTTGTAGGGAAGGAGTGAGCGTCGTTTCCACCCCCATCCTTTTGTAGAAATGAATCTGATCAGTGAGATGTCATTTGTGCTTTGCACATGAAAACAGAGTTATGGAAATTCATAAACTCATTAAAGCAACCAGAGAAGTGGTGGTAGTCGAATGCAAAAAGAGAGAAGTAGGGTTTGATTGACAGAGAAGGGGAGTCACTTGTGGATTTGGGCTGAGGGAGAAGCAGAGGCAGAGTCCTGCCGTGGGAAGCTGTAACAGTGGTCTCAGGTTGTGAATGTCCAGGCATGAAGACGTAAGCGTAACCCGGACCAGGAACATTTTCCTCAGTCTGTGTCCTCCAGAGCTCCAGTGAGGAGGGCCCAGAAGCGGGAGGCACAAAGATGGAGAATTCAGCCCTGCCCTGATAGGACTGATGCTTTCTGGGTCTGTGCTGAGTCCCAGTGGAGAGTCAGCTCAATTACTAGGGGACGCTTGAGAGGCAATGAGAGAACTCAGAACAGGCTCCAGGTAGGGTTTAGGTGAGTATTTCTTATCAGATAGATACATTGTCAAGGAGGCCTCCTGCAAGGGACCGTACTACATTAGGGGCAATGGGTTATCTTTAGGTTCCGCTAAAATTTATAGGATGATACTGGCAATCACCATGTCACCTACATTAGTTCACAAAATCGACAGTGTGCCACATGCAGCCTGTACCAATGCCCCGCACTGGTTTGAGCGCCATAATTTATTTATGACTTTCTCAGTTCGCTGTCTCCTTTCCCAGCTACCTCATGAAGTTGGGATCCTGATGTCCCTGGCAAATGTTGGGGCAAGTGCAGAAAGCCCCAGGACGTGTCTACAGATACACATATTTCCAGTGACGGCTCTGGTTTCCAACTGACTCCTCCCAATCCATCCTCACTTCTCTATGCACTCTAAAAGCAAGACTCCTTTGGAATCAACTCTCTTGCAACAATCCGGTCAACTAAACTTTGCTAGGAATGCCAAAGAATACTTGGACAGAGGCAGAAGTAGGAATGTTGAGCAGGAGGAATCCCTGTTGGGATAGATTCCAGCCTCTGCTGAGTGTGTCTACTCTAAGCCCATGTCCCTTGTCAGGCAACCCAAAGAAGGCCTTGAAGTAGGGAAGGACTGGGGAAAAGCCTTCAGAATGGAGGCAGATATCAGGATCTGAGTCTCCTTCTGTGCGGTTTTTCCTCTGCTCTGCTTTGCTACTGACTTTAGACAGACTGGATCCAAAGGGTTGATGTGCTAGGACCAGAGGAGCCCAGACATAGGATAAAGTAGACTCACACATCAGTTCTTTGGGGAGTTCTGAGATAGCAGGAGGGGATAACTTGAGTGTTTTGTGGTAGAGCCACATCTCCCACCTTGTCCAAGACACCATGGACTTGGCAATTGTTCTTCCCTGCCACATCGTGGATCTGATGTTGTGCTGTGGGGCTGTGGGAGAAGAACCAGAGAGAAGCTACCACACCCCAGCCTTTGAAGGACAGACCACCAGATCAAGATCGCTACCCTTCCTTGTCTTATTTTAGCTGCAGGATCATGGAGAAGTCAGTTGTCTTCTCGACTGTATGTGGCGCCAACTGGGATGATCTCTGTTGAGCCTCTTCACAGATCTACCTGTCTTTATTTGGTGACAAGAGAACCCTCCCCACCCCTAGTCTGAGTTCACCAGCCTCCAGGTCACTTACTGGATAACTCCTCCCTGTGTTTTGGAGTGAAGGACCTGAACAAGGCCCTGATCTCCTGCAGATCTCCCTCCTGTGCCAGCATGCGGACGATCCTCTGGCCCAGAAATCCTCCTGCTCCTGTCACCAGGCAGCTCCATCTAGGCATGGTCAACACAGGAAGTAAATCGCAGTGGGAGCAGGTGTGATGTCTGGTGATCCTGGGGAGGGGTAGAGAGAGATGCAATGGATTGGTACATAGTCATGGAGTTTCTACTGTGATGGCATATTAGAAAAGAGGTGTTTCCTGACCACTTCCTTCATAACATCACTTCTGTGATTCCAAAGTGCGTGGATCATCTTCAGAAGGTAAGTAGATCAGTTTTGCAGCAGACACCAGGTGTGCAACCTCTTATTCAGATCAGCTGTGACGCGGAGACACCTTCGGATCTCAGTGGTAGGCTGCACCCCACGGTTGCACCCTCTTATATTAGCTGCCACTTTCAAGGCCCGGACTGTCTTACCTGTGCTTCTGAGAAGCCTCACACACACTGGGGTCCTACAACCCCTCACTGTATGTGGTTAGTTCCTGCAGCTTCCCATAGACTTCAGAGACCAAAGCTTACATTGGTTGGCTTCTTATGAAGGATGCCACGAAGGATATGGAGGAAGAGGTGCATAGGCTGAGGAATGAGAAACGGGAACAAGGCTTCTACATTCTTGCTTGATGTACCAACCTCCAAGATGCTGTGCGATGTCTTCCAGTACTGTAAATATGTGTTGTTCTCATTGGTTGATAAAAATAAAGCTTCTTTGGCCTATGGCAAGGCAGGATAGAGCCAGGTAGGAAATCGAAGCAGAGCTCCCAGAGAAGAAGTGTGGAGTCTGCGAGATGCAAACAGCCACCCAAGGAGCAACATGCCAGGAAAATAATAAATGCCATGGCCATGTGGCCATACTTAGATTAATAGAAGTGGGTTAATTTAAATGTAAGAGCTAGCTAGTAATAAGTCTGAGCCATCAGCCAAACATATGTAATTGATATTTTGCCTCTTAGGTCTGTTTTCTTGGAATATCCCTTTCTATCCTTTTATCCTGAAGTGATGCCTATCTTTGATATGGAGATGTGTTTCTTGAATCAGCAGAAAAAGAACAATAGATTTTCATATCTATTCTGCTAGTCTGTGTCTCTTTCTTGAGACATATTAATAAGCAGTGTTTGTTAATTTCTGTTATGTTGTTGTTGTTGTTCGGGTGTGTGCTTCCCCTCTTTTGTTTTGCTGTTCTGGAATTATTTATTCCTTATATTTTCTTGGGTGTATTAAACTCCTTGGGTTGGGGTTTTCCTTCTATCACATTCGGCAGGGCTGAATTTATGGTAGATATTGCTTAAATATTATGGTTTTATCATGAGACATCTTGTTTTCTTCATTTATGGCAATTGAAAGTTCTATGGGTATGATGGATGGGCTGGCATTTCTGGTCTTTTAGAGAATCTAGAACATCTGTCCGGGCTCATCTGGCTTCTAGAGTACCACTGAGAAGTCAGATGCACTTTTTTTTCTTGACCACCCAGACCCGAATAATCACACAAAACTATATTAATTACAATACTGATTGGCTAATGGCTCAGGTGTATTCCTAGATAGCACTTATGTCTTAAATTGATCCATTTCTATTAATCTGTGTATCAATATGAGGCTGTGGTTTACCGGTAAGGCTCTGGCATCCTTCTCCTTTGGCAGCTACATGGCATCTGCCTGACTCTACCTCATTTCTCCCTGCATTCAGGGAGAAAGAGAGTCATAAAAGACAAGGCTAGCCATTTGAGTAAGAAACTGCTCTTTTCTGGAACGCTTGACTACTGGTAAGCTATATAAACTAGACGTGCAAGATCCACAGAAAAATGACTGCTGAACTTGCCAAAAGAAGGTTTCTGTTTTACCAATGAAACTGTCAGCATTCTGCAGGACATAGAAGAAAGTAGTTGACAAACTGCCAATACAGCCAGAACAGGTCTTCAAATTGCCTGCTTCACTGAAAAGTCTGCCAGATATTAAGCATATATAGGCTGAAGAACGATGTCACAATATTACCAAAAATCTTTGGGTGACTGTCCAGGCAGTCAGCTGCTTCTGTCATTACTCACGTTTTTGGAAGTTACTTCCTGTTTTCTCCATTAATATTACTTTCTTTTGGGCCTATGAGGTAGTTGAAGACTAGATAATTATAGTTTTCCTTGTTTCCCTGACATGAAAAGCAAGTTATAATAGAAAGTAAATTAGGTACAAGACTTTGGACTCAAAAGATGGGATAGAAATGAAGTATTTTCTCTGAATTTTTCAAATCCACGTGGACTAGACATTGTTGATGTATTTATTGTATGTATATATTATATAGTTATTGTACTGATTGTATATGGGTTTTCTTTTATTAGTTATAGCCTTCTCTTTATTTTAGACAAAAGGGAAATGTAATGGCATATCATTTTTATTTTAATAAATAAAATTTCCCTGAAGATCAGAGAGTAAAACAGCCCTAATGGTCAGCCTTACAGACCAGGCAGTGGCAACACACATCTTTAATCCCAGTAGCCACAGTAGTTGCCATAGAAACTGGGCAGTGCGTGCCTTTAATCAAAGGGGTAAACACCTTTAATTCCAGCCCTAAAGAGGATTAAAATGGGAGAAGACAGTTCTCAGACACAGTCTCCTTCTGAGAGTCTTAGAGGCAGGATAATTTTTGGACTGAGGTTGAGGTAAGAGCCAGTGGCTGACTGTTTTACTTTTCAGGTCTTCAGGTTGAACACAAATTTTTCTCTCTAAGTTTTTATTAGGTGTGTTTCAAGGTGTTATTTTTAATAAGTCTGCTTTTATCTGTTGTTTGTTCTTTTCCTTCACGACTTTTAATACCTTTTCTTTGTTCTACATGTTTGGTATTTTGATTATTATTTGTCAATGGGACTTTCTCTTCTGGTTCAGTCTATTTGGTGTTCTGTGAGCTTGTACTTTCATAGGCATCTCATTCTTTAGGTAATGGAAATTTTCTTCATTATTTTATTGAAAATATTTTCCATGCCTTTGACCTGGATTCTTCTCCTTCATCTATTTCTATTATTCTTAGATTTGATCTTTTCATAGTGTCCCAGATTTCTTAAATATTTTGTGTTGGGAGATTTTTAGATTTAACATTTTCTTTGTTATTTTGTCTTCAATTCTGACATTGTCTCCTCTATCTCTTGTATTCTGTCAGTGAGGCTTGCCTTTGAAGTTCCTGTTTGAGTTACTAAATTTTTCATTCACATTTCTCTTAGTTTGGATTCTCTCTCTCTCTTTTTAAGCACACATAGGGACAGTTGGGTGGTCCCTGTTCTCCAGGTAAATGAAACAAGTTTTGTACAGCTAGCATACATCCCACTTTCCAAAAATTCTGTGTATGATCCTTCCTTGTGTAGCTATGCAGCATGCTTGGACCCCATGTTTGCCTCGGTTGGATTAGGTCTTGCTTTGATCTCACTGTAAATGCTCCATTCCTCCTAGGCAAAGAGAATGTCTACTCTGTGGTTTTGTGTATTGAAGTATGAATTCTTTCTCTTTCTTGTTTGTTTTTTTAAACAGATGTTTAAAGTAAAGGGATTATTTTGACTTTGGAACAGCATTGCTAGCTAGTTTGGACATAGGAACCCATACATTTTGAACCCCAGAATGTCTGTCTCTTAGTCCACGGGGGTATGGGGTAGGTTTGAACAGGAAATGTACTCTGTAGGTGCCTGTGTTTGAACCATTGGTCCACAGCTGATTGCACTGTCTGCAAAAGCTGTGGGAAATTTAGGAAGCCTTGATGGAGTAAGGGGATCATTGAGGACGACCCTTGACATGTTAGAGCCCAGTGCCACTCCCTGACCACTCTCTCCTTCCTGACTGCAGGGGTAATGGGACTAGTGGGCCTCCTCCATTGTGGCCATGCCTTGCCTAGCAGGATTGCGTGCATCTTCTGGAGCCATGAACCTAAACAAACCCTTCCTTCCTTAGGTTCTTCTTGTCAGATGTTCTGTTACAACCACGAGACAAGTTTGGAATGCAGCAGGAAGCCACAGAGACAGGTTTGGGATGCAGCAAGAAGCTACACAGACAGGTTTGGGATGCAGCAGGAAGATGCACAGACAGGTTTGTACCATAGCAGGAAGCTGCACAGACAGGTTTGGACCACAACAGGGAAGCTGCACTCTAGAACTCCCCAGACTAAATGTGCTGGTAGAAAAGGCTTCTGCCACACTCTGGTGGAAGAATGTATGTGAGTTGAATTTAGAATTCTAGGATTTCACTAGTTGAGCATAGACATATTTGTTACTTCGGAGAAGTCTTTTTGGGTGTGTCTTTTAATACCCTTTTGAGTTGATGCAGTGAAACACAAACAAGCAGCTTCCTCCTATAAATTGGTGCCCATGTAGCCAACTAAAATCCACATATAAACCTGAGGAATCTTAAAAATTATTTCTAGGGGGCTGGAGAGATGGCTCATAGGTTAAGAACACTGATTTTTCTTCCAGAGGTCCTGAGTTCAAGTCTCAGCAACCACATGGAAATTACCTCCGTAAGGTGGTCTGGTGTCCTCTTATGGCATGAAGGTGTACATGCAGACAAACTGAATAGATAATAAATGTTTTAAAAAAATTACTTCTAGACACAAAAGAACAGAGTTAAGCATGGTTTACTAGCAGTATTATCTTGGATGGGCTTTGTTTGCTAGAAGCAAGAAGAGGCATGGCTTCTTAAGAGAAGTTTACCTGATTCGGTGGGAGCAGGAAAAAGCTGCACTGTTTTAAAATGCCGACTTTCTGGGCCCTGCCAGCATGAACTCTGACTCTTTCAGGCAGGAGATCTGGATGGGGTTTGTGAGCACACTACTTCAGCTTGCTTGATGGCAAGGTGGACCAGCTGTGTGCCTGAAATTGGGGCAGTGTGTATGACTCTTAGAGCAGTGAGCAGCTCTGCCATGTTGGAATCGGAACAGCAAGCAGGAAGTACTGTATGTTGCCTAGTAATGTCGCAGCTTAGATTAGTAAGCACTTAGCATTTTAAGAAGCATTTCTGGTCAGAAAACAATTACAGATACTCAATAAAGACAAATGCAGATGAATCATAGTGTTGGGTAAATGTATGTAGGCTTGGAAGACAGAAGAATAAGAGTGTAGAGAGGCATAAAATAAAGTTAATGCTTTAAAAAACAGGGTAAAGTCTTTAAAGAGACAGAGTACAGACAGTCATAGATTAAAAGAAGTAAAGAAAATAAGCCATGCAAAGATGGAAAATTCACAGAGAGTCCAGATTATGTATATTATTGTGTTATCTTTGAATTTTTTGACTATGAAGGAGCTAAGTATAGAGAGACATTTCACTGTATAGGCTGCTAAGTTAAACCAACATAAAGGTATCTTGATTCCAAAATTTGAGTAAGGATATGTTGCTTTGGAAAAGAGGTTCTTCTTTTGCTTTAACAGAAGATGAAAACCTGTGGATTTCTTCCATACCAATATGGTTTGAAAGACCATATCATCCTGAAAGGTTGCAATGAACACCCTCAAGAAATTGCTTCACCCAACTGATGACTGAGATGAACCTAGCACACAGGATACACCATGAAAGACCTGATTCACAGCACCCCCAAAGAGCAGGAAGCAGTATGGACAGAACAATACCCATATTCTCAAATATTGTTTATAATTGTTTGTTTACATTTAAAGGGGATATAGTATAGAGATGAATAATTTGCATTGGTATGGATCTTGACTTTTTGATACAAATTTAAGATCAATTTTGTTATATGAATATGAACTTCTGATCTTGATTAAGGTATGTGTTTCTGTAGCTCATTTAAAAATGTAGTGTATAATTAAGAAATATAAGTTAATAGATACTCATCTTTAATAGTCAAGCTCATAGTCATATTAATTAGATTTTCTAGATGTATAGAGACATAGTTCAGTCAGATAGGTATTCTTCAAATATTTCAAAGACCTTCAGAATATGGCATTTGAAATATTTAAGAACGTAAAACTTTTCATGACAGCGAGACACATCTGATCCTATCAGCCCCAACTACTTCAAGAGGATGATGGGCATCGAAGAGGCTCCTTGTGGAGTTTGCTATCTATTTGGGCAAGAAACTGCTCCCACCTGGACTGCTTAACTGGACATTCAGGACCCGTAGGAAATGACTAATGAACTTGCCTAAAGGTGAGATGGTCCTTTGGGGTTCTTGCTTCATGAAAGACTCTGCAGACATTCTGCAGGACACAGAAGAAAGTGACTGACAAATTGCTAATATAGGTGGAACTGTCTTTGAAATTTCCTGCTTTGTGGAATAGTCTGCTGGATACTATGGGCCTGTGGGCTGAAGACTGAATGCACCAATGGTATGGAAGAACTTTGGGTGACTGTCCAGGCAAGCAAGATGTCTCTGTCAATTCTAGAGTTTTTCTAATTTTGGAAGTTGCTCACAGTGTACTTTTGTTTACTTAGGTAATAGTTTATCCTTCTGAAGCCTTTGATGGAGTTGAAGAATTTAGAGTTATAGTTATAGTTTTCCTTAGTTATGATAAAAGATAAAGTAGATATAAATATTGCAACTGTAATTCTTGCTTGATACCTGTTTTGGTATATGTGATCTTACTATGTTAAAATTAAAACCTTCCTTTTTTATTTAAACAGAAAAGGGGAAATGATATGGGAGGTTCTTCTGTCTATGTGTTGCTTTTATTGGTTAATGAATAAAGAAACTGCCTTGATCTGTTGACAGGTAGAACTTAAGTAGGTGGGGAAAACTGGACTGAATGCTGGGAGAAGGAAGGTGGAGAGGGAGAAACAATGGAGCTGCCGCCAGAGTAAGATATGCTGAAACTTTGCTGGTAGGCCACCACCTAGTGGTGATTAATAAAAATGGGTTAATTTAATATGTAAGAGTTAGCCATTAAGAAGCTAGAGCTAATGGGCCAAGCAGTGATTTAATTAATACAGTTTCTGTGTGATTATTTCTAGTCTAAGCTAGCCAGCAGGCCAGGACGAACAAGTGACTCCCTTATACACATGTGGGTCCCAGGGACAGAATTCAGGTTACCTGGTCTGGCAACAGGCACTTTTACCAACTGAGCCATTACTTTGGAGTAGCCTTAATGGTTATTTTAGCAAACAGGGATGGGGATTCCTTAGGATCAGTTAGTTAATTGCCTCTTTTCTTTCTTGGGCATGAAGTATAAACCATAAACTCCATATATTCCTAAGGAAATGGAAAACGTGAACATACATTATAGGGTTTCCTATGCATTGCCTGTGGGCTACTGGAGGCTTCCTTTCACATATGCTCTCCAAATCAGGAGGTTATAAATAAAGTCTGTGTAGTTGCCTTGTTTGATTTCCACTAACAGGCAAGAAAAGGCCTGGGAGACAGGCCTGGGAGGCTTGCCTATTCTTCTGTTTGTCCTCTGACCATTTGCTTTTCTCCCCGCCTCTCTGAGCTCTGTTCCCAACTCAGTTAACTAACTAGAAAACTCTCCCCATTACTCCTCCTCAGCTTTCCTTGAGAATCTGGATACTTCCACTCCCTCTGCTCTGGTGGCAGAGGATGCACAACCTGCCAACTCAGGATGAGTAGTCTAGTGCCAGGCTCTGTGATTTTCTCTTCAGAGTCCCCAGTGACTTAGAGGTTTTAGTTCACTGCAGCCCGTCTGAGCTTTCAAAGTCAGCACCTCTGACTCAAAGCACATTCCAATGTGCTTCCATTTACCGCTGCCCTTGTGGGACACAGGCAGGATTTACTCACTCTGCCTACATCTGGTGCCCTGCTTGTCCCAAGTAGCAAGAAATTGCTTGTCTTGGACACTATTGAGAGGGGGTGGCAATGTATCCCCATGCATACAAAGATGGCTGACTATGTTACCAATATACAGCAATGCTCAGGGTAACAGTCCGTCTAGCATATGGACTGCAAAAAAGCTTCAAATCCACCAGCTCCTGGAAGACACTGGGCATATCCAGGAGTTTTCTGGGAAAATGGACACACAGTGTCTGGGACTGGAGACCGTGAGATCATTGTAGGTAGCTTGATGCTGTAATTTTATTCGCAACACGCTCCTCACCACAGGACAAGTTATCTGAACATGGGAGGGTACAGATCCACACAAGGTTCCATAATGTCCTGAATAAATTATTAGCTGGGATAGAGCTATCTCGTGGTTCAGATCTCTACCTCATTTTTAGCCCCGGAGGAGAGTTCACTCTGTAAATATATGGTGGAGCCAGGTGCAAGGCTGAGCAAGCCAATACCGTGTAAAGGTGAAAGGTTGCTTTGTTCCCTGCCAATCGTCAATCCAGATCCTGCACGGCGAGGAATTTCACAAGTCATCAATCTAACTTTTGATATCTGACCCGTGGGAGGCTAGCATGCAGGAGGGCCAGAAACAAGTCCTGCGTCAGTTCTAAGGTTCTCTTCATATGTTATCCATTGGCTACCATTTTATTCTATTTGTTTCTTCCGGTTTTTCGAGATAGGGTTTCCCTGTAACTTTTGGGACCTATCTTGGAACGAGCTCTTGTAGACCAGGCTGACCTCAAACTCACAGAGATCCACCTGCCTCTGCCTCCTGAGTGCTGGGATTAAAGGGGTGTGTGCGCCACCACCTCCTGGCATTGGTTAACATTTTAAAGCAAAGAAGACTCAGGGTTTAAGCAAGTCATCACTAACTTCATGGACCCAAAAGGGAAGTGGCATTGCCTAGGAAGTGAGCAGGGCAGGGATGTGTATCAACAGAGTGTGGTCTTGATCAGGGCTCTGACTTTTCTGGGTGTCAGTGTCCCCACTGTGAGGTTCAGTGGCTGCAAGTAAGTTTCAAACTCACCAGCACCTGGGAAGCACCCAGAACACAGTGCAGGAATGCTAGGCAGTTCTATTGGTGTCAGCATTCAGCCCTCTAGTCAAGGAGGTCGCTGATATCACGGAAAGGGCTGGCCCCAGGCTCTCAGCTTCACAGTCCCTGAGAGGTTCATGACCCTCAGGTGTCAGGAGGACTAGGAAACCCTGTCACTCCACTGCAGCTGTGCCTTCACACCAACAAATACTCAAATGCAGGACTGTGCTGCAGGAAGGTGAGGTGCACAGACTTGTGGGAGGTAGAGCATGCGCACCAGGTTACAGCTGTCAAATAGCTCTCCCACCATCCTTACAGTCTAAAGTTTCAATTTTCAGGTGAGGAAATTTGGTGAACTCCGGGGGGGAGAAGGGGGGATTGAAGTGGCAGCCCAGGAATTTGGCTAATTTGGGGGAGGCATCTGCTTGTGAAACAAGAGAAGCCTATCTTCCGTGTTTGTCCTCTCTACCTTTTGCAGAACTCACTGGCAGCTCGTTTTTCTGCTACATCAAGAAGCCCACCTTTGTCCACCCTGCTGGTGTCCCACTGGCTCCCCTCATTCTAGCCACTGTCAGCACACAGGGAAATGAAAGAAGTTTCCTCAAACTGTCTCTGCCACCACTACTGCTGCCAATAAGATTGGTTGGATCCATGAGGTGGCTGTTTTCAGTTCCAGCCTTTTGCTTTCTGCCATGGCTTGTGGCATGGTGGCTCAGCAGCAGGGCAGATGATGCCTCTAGGTCTCTCTTATTATTGAGCTTAAAATCCCCACAGCTCAAAAATTGTGGCTTTTCCATACAACAAGTGACTACTGCCGTTCTGAATGAGGTCAGGTGACCTTACCACCATCTTATCTGAGGTCAGGTGACTTCGCCACCATCTTAGCTCAGATCCAGGTCAGGTGACCAAGTTCTGCCATCTTTACTGAGGTATATTCTGTCTGGTTCCCCAGTGTTAGCTCTGTTACATGGGTGACCTTATCACCATCTTATCTGAGGTCAGGTGACTTCGCCACCATCTTAGCTCAGATCCAGGTCAGGTGACCAAGTTCTGCCATCTTTACTGAGGTATATTCTGTCTGGTTCCCCAGTGTTAGCTCTGTTACATGGGTGACCTTACCACCATCTTAGCTGAGGTCAGGTGACTTCAATGCCATCTTAACTGAGAGCCAGGTCAGGTGACCAAGTCCCACCATCTTTAGTGAGGTATACCCTGTCTGGTCCCCCCATTTACTTATGTTTTTGTCTTTAAATTCCTCTTGTTGACTCTATTGTATGTGTGTTTTTTTGCAGTGGCATGCCTTTGGTAGGGCCCACCAAGAGCATCCATTTCACCCAATTCCTGTTTACTCTGTGTGTATGTGTATGTTCATACATGTAACTTAAATGAGCCTATGTTTACTGTTAAATGTTATAATTGTCTATTCATCGCATCTCATTTCAGACTACAAAAACAATAAGTCTCATGTTTTAAACTTGTATGTACCTTTAGTCTCTTACAAAAATACTTTATATGTTCTCTACTACTGCCAGTTCTGCCGTTCTTCTATTGCAAGCAATTTTTTCTTCTTTCTGTCTTTTTACAAGTATAAATCTTACCTGTTAAGTTAAAAGCCAGTACAGTCAAGCTCAGACCCAGCTCTCCAGGCAGATTCTGTACTGTAGTTATACCTGATAAACAGTCCTTAACTGCTCAGAGATCTGGGAAATATAGCATTTAAATATTTAAGTATTAAAAAAACTTTTCATAACAAAAAGAAACAGGTTGGCTCCTAGCAGCACTCTATTTCCTCCAAAGAAGACAGAAGACAAATGGACACACAGCAACGTCCATCCACAATTTTCTTCAACTTCTCAGCGCTGACCATTGGGAAAAATTGCCGTTCATCTAAACTGAAGATCTCCAGACATGGACAGAATCGCTGGAATCGATAGCTTACCTGATCAGGTCAAGATACGCTTGTCTTCCTACAGATTCTTAGCCCACAGGATCTTCTGGAGCCTGCCAGGCCTCGTGCTAAACAGCAGAAGGCAAATATGAGCTTCTGCAGCCATGGAGGACCCTGAAGAATAGCCCTAGGTGCCAACCAAGGAAGCTCTCTGTCATTTTTTAATTAATAACGTGAGTAAAATTTTATCCTTCTCAAAATCTCTGATGCAGTTTGACAACTGAGAGGTTTTGTCATTTTAAATGAACAACCTCACCAAACAAATTTCAGTAAAATACAAATACAAATGCAAGACTTGCAAGTTCTAAAGGTGTGAGGACAAATACAAGTTATTAAATTTCTCTCTCATGTTGTCTTCCATAGTCTTAAAAATCTTTTCATTGTGCAAAAATATCTGTCACAGTCATTCTGGCATAAATATGCTACTGTTTATAGAATGTATGTGTCTAAAACTTCTGTTTTTATAAACCCAAAGAATTCTTGTGAGTTCCAGGGAATGGAATTAAGGATCCACCTTAAACAGGTCAGATACACCCCACTCAATTCCCTGGTTCTAATTTTCTTTCCTAAACTTAACTTTGTTTTCTGTTCGGCCAATACCTTAAACAGACAACAGACATGTCCATACCACAAACACCGGACAGGAGCAAAGAGACCAGCTATGCGAGGATGTGGCCAGCACCCAGCCTTCTCAGGTTCCCTCAAAAGATGATGCCCACAAATAAGCAGGAGCAGTCTTGAGAATCCGCTGCCCCAATTCCTTTAACCTGTGGTGCCTAACCTCCTGCCTTTTTATTATAAAAAAGAGAATGTAATGATCTGTCCTGTTCCTTTAAGAGACAAGCCATGCCCACTCCCTCCCCTGTATACAGAGGCAAGCTGATCTTAGCTTCCAGCCCGAGCCCCTTCCTTTTCTGTCTCCCTCTTGAAGAGGCAGCTTTTGCCTCTTCCTACTTCTCTTCTTCTCCCTTCTGTCTCTCCCTCCTTGTGCTCTCTCTTTCTCTCTCTCTGCCTCTCTGTTCTTCCCCCTTCTGCCTTCTCTTTTTCTCCTCCATAACCCACTAAATAAATATTCAACCTCACTCTGCAGGGCATGCCTATCCATATCTTTGTCTCTTGCCCACCACCATGTGGATCCCTGCCTGGGACAAGCCACCTTCAGAGACCTGTGGCATGGTCTCATGGCATGCCCACCTGTCTGTCTCTCTTTGTGGCCTCTGCAGCAACTCGGGGAACTGCACCATCCCTGCCTGGGACTGGCTGTTCACTACCAGCCAGCCCATGGCCCACTGCCACTGCTCAGGGATCTGTAATATTTCTGCTGCTGCAGCTGCCAGGGATCCACAGCATTTTTACTTTTACCATTACATCATGCCTAATAGGGCTCTGTCTCTCACCCACTGCGTGGCTCCCTACCTGGGACTGGCTATATTTGTGGCCCACCATGGTCTCTTTCCCATTGCCCACTGCCACCACTCGGGGACTTGTGGCATTTTAGTTTTACCATAACAGTAAGGCCCATAGGGATAGGAATGCCCAAGCCAGTTGGAACATACTGACATGGAGCCCAATGATCTTTCTTTATGGCCATTGTCTTCTTTCAGCCTTGCCTCCTGCAAATTCAGGCAATACTCATTTTGACCCCAATTTATATATGCGCACAAGTTTTTGGTGTGAAGCTCTCAGGTGTTCTTCCGGAGTCTAGAGAGACCTGTGGAATGATCAGTAAGTTAAAGAACAAGCATAGTCAACAGGGAGAGGTCCCCTGAACCAGTAGGCAACTCTGTCTAGTATGCTGGAGATTCCCCAGAGAAGGTAGCCTGAGACAAGAGGAAGTGGTTGAGAAACCTCTACAGGGAGTGGGAGGTGCTGCCAGAAGGGCTAGTCCTGGAGGAACTAGGCTGGGCAAGGACCCAGAATGAGGAGCAGGGTCCCAAAAGCCAGTAAAAGAGTCAGCTTCCTCCTTTTTTTTTCCTCCCTCCATATGCTTCTCTCTCCCCTTTTCTTCTATATATAGTATAATGATTAAAATTTTTGGCCGTAGACTCCGAGTAACATTCTGTTTCTTGATTCTCCTCATGATTTTGCAACTTGCTCATGTTCAGCAATACTTTAAATTCATAATTATGTTAAAAGTATTCTGCCTCTTCCTTCCTTGTGCCAGCTATTTGATAAAAATCTGCGTATGTTGTACCTTATTTTTCTCTTTATTTACTCTGAGTTGCCTACCTGATCACATACTGTTGGCATATAGGTGAAATATGGCATACCCGCTCAACCCAGAAATGAGCTAAATGACACTCACTGGTGGCATTTATAAGGGCAGTGCCATCAACTATGGAGCACACATGGAGGTGGTGAACTGAGAAGCTTTGTATAGTGAGTGAGTAGGAAGCTGAGAAGTGTTAGCAGAAGACACGCCTGCTCCTTCTCCTGTTGGTAAATTGATATGCACTGTTTATACATATTGGGAGCCAAATCTGAGATCATGACTCCTCCAATTTTAGACTCAAGCATTTATCTCAAACGTCCTTCAAGAGCCCTTCCCCAGACAGACTCCCTCTCTCTCACCCCCGTGATGAGGAGAAAATAGAACAGAAAACAATTAAAGGTATTCAAGCCGTTGAGTCCTCTAGAACAGAGGGTTGAGAACAGCTAGGGCAATCATTGCCAACAGAGGGTATGGCTTGTCTCATGGTATAAAGATACCTACTGGGGGAACAGCAAACAAGAAGCTCACTTATATTCCAGAAACTTTCCTACAAGGCAAGGATAAGTTACTTTGTATTGCTGTCAGGAGATTTTACTGCTGAAGCAATTTACAAAAGAAAACATTTAATTACACTTACTTTGTTTCCAGGGGTTGGAGATCTGGATGGCAGCAGGTGCAGCAGAGAGAGCTCCCTTCTAGATCTGCAAAGAGGAAGTAGAGGTTGCATTAGCAGCAGCTGCTGCTCAAAGTCCACTCTCAGAGACACCTCCTCCAAGAGGCCATAAATCCTACCCCCTTTCCAACATTTCCACCAATGGGGACCAAGGATTCAAACATGTGAGCCTATGGAGCCGTTCTCATGCAAAGTCACCAAAACTGTCAAGCTTTGGCATGGCTGTCTCAACAGGGCCGCTCTAATCAGTAATACCTGTGTCTTAAGAGACTTATTTGAGATTACATTTGCTTTCTCTCTCACTTGGGCTACTCTCGTCCTTCCTGCTGGATAATGCAAGCCCCTGATTTGACGATGTTTCTTTGCCACTTCTCTCTGCTTGGCTACTTTTTATTTGTAATTTTACTCTTGCTAGCTATATATAAAACCACTTGTTCAATACTGAAAGATTAATAGAGCATTTCACTATATGGAACATTATTGATGTAGTTGTCAAAATCAACAAGATGATGTTTCTGTTTTAGAAGATGTTATTATAAAAAAACAAAAGGGGAAAATGAAGAGTTAGAGAAAGGAGTATGTCTGGCATTGCCATTGTGCGGCTGAGCTGGGAACTTGACAAGTGAGCTGGGGGTGTAATGTGATGATTAAAGCCTCACCCCATGGAAGCTTGGCCTTTCATTCCCAATGCTTAGGTAAACAATGGGAGCAAAAGACTTTTTAAAATTTCAGCAAAGGGTTAACATGTAAAGATTTGCTGGCGCTGTTTTTTTTTTTTTTCGGCCGCTTTTTCCTGACTGTAGAGTTCACTGTCCAAGTTTACTTGGGAGTTCCTTTATCTTAGTTGGCTCGAGCTCAGTGTGACATCTTGCAATTATCAGACTTTTATAGGAGAAATCAATGTGTGAAAAAAAATTTAATGAAATCCAAGCAACAGCAAGGTTTGCCCTAAGAAATTGCAATAGGCAAAATTCTTACAGTTGTCGGGGTCCGATGCTAGCCCAGACCCTCAATTATTTCTCTTGACCAGACCCCAACATAAACCAGGTGTCTCTCTGGACTGCCGTAGAGGCAGGGAAATAAAGACACAACTCACATGGCTTTATTGGGAGGGAGATTCTCAGTGATCCCTCATGAAGACCTGAGTTCACATCCTGAGGAATTCCTCTTATTTATTCTCCAAACAGCCTTTATACCAAAACTTAACTTAGGGGAAATACATTAGTATTCTGTCTCTTAGGTAACCAGGTGAATGGCTTTCAGTCACGTCCACAACTACCTGTCTGCTGTGTATGCTAGCTGTCACATAGGTTTGAATCAGCATTTCTATCAGGCATCCTCCAAATTACAAAGGAGGAGCAACAACATTCTGACCTTTTGTTAGGTTGCGACGGCCTGTCTGGTTGGCTACATGACCATCCTCAGGTGAGGCCTATGGCTGTAGAGCCTCCCTGCCACACCATATAGAAATATGGGCTTACAATCCACTCTCTCTTATTAATTTTAATAAAACATGTGCTTCTGCAACAGGATAGAATGATCATGCCTGGCTTGGGCAAAGACCTCTTCATTTACCCAAATTTTTCCATCTTTGGAACAGGCATTCATATATGCGAGCTCCTTCCTGTCCTTGGCATCTGGGGGAGAAGAAGCTTCAAACCCATCATTGAATGCTAATCTCGATGAAGAAAAGATATTAATGGAGAGAGATACTTTTGGGCCCTGTGTCTCAGAGCCATATTTTCTTGTCAGGATAAATTATAATACTTTATGAGTAATCACACTCCCAAAGGCCATAGTCTCCTATTTAAAGGAGAAGAGAAGCACCTGAATTGAGAATTCTTCTTCAGCTAGTTTAGTACAGCTCTTAAATCTTTTACGTTATATCAAAATCTAAAATTCTTAACATATGTATTAACTCCCAACATTTACAGGGTGTGTCAACCTTTTCTCAGCAGTTAACAGGTCAGTATTATAATTCTTAGCATTGTTGGTCAATACCAACTTTCCAAATATCTTTGTCAGTACCATAATTCTCAGTATTGTTGGTCAATACCAACTTTTCCGAGTATCTTTGGCAGTACCATAATTCTCAGCATTGTTGTTCAATACTTACTTTTCTCAATCTCTTTAGGTCAGTGTCATGATTCTTGGCGTTATTGATCAATACCAACTTTTCTCAACATCTTATCTACAATTATCAATATCAAGTCAACACCAGTAAGAGAACAATGACATTGCTGTTATCAAATACCAGTTCCAGTCTCAGAACTGCAGTCAAACCCTTAGTCGGCTCCCTTCTTAAGTGAAGAAGGGTTTTAGTCACTTCTTATTTTGAGTCTTTCTTTCCCTGAGGGGAAAACTTAGGTCAGAGTTCTTAGGTTCAATAGTTTAACCAAAATGAGTTCTGTGTCCCAGAAATTAAAAGCACCCAAATGTTCAGTCTGCATCTTAGTTCCAAAGCAAACAGGATTCAAACTGCACAAAACAGTAGTCTCCGTGGTCAGGTCACCTCAGCAGGGTCTCTGGGTCTGCGTGTGTCCCAGGTGTCTAGACGCAGCTCAGCAACTGCTCCTCAGTGCAGCATGGCACCCTGCATTGTAGAGTGGTGGTAGCAGGTCTGGCTATCAGGCACTCATTTCTGCTGGGGGCGGGGAAGACTGGATCATGAACTCTTCTCCATCTCCTTTCTCCAACTCCTCCATGGGGTGTTTGCAGCTATGACATCATCAGGTCTGCCTCTTGTTTACTGTATATGCAGTCATATTATTCAGAATTTATTTTCTTCCTTTGAAAAAAGAACATAAACACATCCTTGACCCGAAATATATATCTAGGTCGGGTCTTTTTATAATTCATTGCAAGAGCTTTTACACCTTGCCTTAGCAAAGTTCACCTCGGTGCCATTATGTCAGATCTATCTGTAGCACATCTGTCTGCAACTTTTATAAGTTGCTTTCAAGGAGCCAGATCACGTTCCATGATTCTTTTTATTATTAATCGTATATACAGTTCTTCCATTGGAAGAGCCATTTGTAAAATTTTTGCATAACATCCTTTAGACGATCTTTAGCTATAACATTAGCAAAATATAGTTGTACAAATTGCAGCCACAAGCGTCTGGGAAAGATTATTTTTCTGACCTTTGAACTGAGCAAATACAATTGTCTAATAATCAGCAATACCCCTTTGGGACCAATGTACAAAAGATGCTGAATTATACCATTAAGGACACATGCTTAACTATGTTCACAGCAGAATTACTTTATCCTAGCTAGAATATGAAAAAAAAAAACCAAAATACACCTCTTCTAAATATATGATAAATGAGTTACATTATTCTATACAATTGCCTCAAACATCATAAAATATCTTTGAGTAACTCTAATCACACAAATTGAAAAACCTGTATAATAAGAACTTTAAATTTTTGAAGAAAGAAATTTAAGACATCAGAAAATGGAAAGATCTCCTATTCTCTTGCTAAGATAGAGCCAACACAGCAAACTGACAATCTTACTGAAATCAGTCTACTGATTCAAGGCAAATGCCCATTAAAATTATAACAAAATTCTCCACAGACCTCGAAAGAACAATTCTCAACTTTATAAGAAAAAATAAAAATTCAGGATAGCCTAAACAATTTTAAAATCTTATATAATCAAGGAACTTCTTGAATGCATCACAATCTCTGACTTTAAAACTTCACTACAGAGCCACAGTACTGAAATCAATTCACCTTGGATACGAATTCACCTGCCTATAAACAGCAGACTTTTGACAAAGAAGCAAAATTGTGAAATGGAAAACAAACATGTTTAACATTTTTATTTACTTTTATTGACCTGAAGCCTCAGTTCTCAGAAGCTACCTTATTTCAAACCTTTCAGTTTCCATCTGAAGCTGCGCCTAACTGGAGGGGGTAGGACACAGGCTCTCTCCACCTGCCAGCCTGCCTTTTCAAGCTCTGGTGGGCGAATTTTTAACTATCTTTTTAATTTTAACTTGTACATCATAAAAGTAGGAGAATTTCTGAATCCTCTCCTCTGTTCTATTGACTGACTCTGGGGTACTGACTGTGTGAGGTTAAATTTTTTCTCTAAACTTACATTGTCTCCCGCTTTCTCCCCCACCCCCCACAAGTGTGTTAGATTAGCTGACTACTGTGCACACGTGGCTCCTCAATCTCAGCAGTAACCTAGTGATACTTTGGGGTAAAAAGTCATCTTCCTTCACATTTTCTACCCATTTATGTAGTATGAGGCAAGTGGGCTGCGTCCCATCACTCATCTAACTTAAGCCCCGAAATAACCACATAGAAATTGTATTAATTAAATTACTGCCTGGCCCATTAGCTCTAGTCTCTTATTGGCTAACTCTCACATCTTGATTAACTCATTTCTAATAATCTGTGTAGAACCACATGACTGTGGCTTTATTGGGAGGGAGATTCTCAGTGATCCCTCATGAAGTCCTGAGTTCATATCCTGAAGAATTCCTCTCGTTTATTCTCCAAACAGTCTTTATACCAAAACATAACTTAGGGGACATACATTAGCATTCTGTCTCCTAGGTAACCAGGTGAATGGCTTTCAGTCACATCCACAACTACCTGTCTGCTGGGTCTGCTAGCTGTCACATAAGTTTGAATTAGCATTTCTATCAGGTATTCTCCAAATTACAAAGAAGGAGCAAAGTCACATGAGGGCCTGCTTGTTGGGGTTTCTGTCCTGCCCGATTCCCACAGTAGTTAGGTCCCAAAGAATCACACAGAAGTCTACATTAGTTATAAAGCTGATTGGCCCATTAGCTCAGGCTTTGTATTAGCTCTTATAACCTATATTAACCCATTATTCTTATCTATGTTAGCCACATGGCTCAGTACCTTTTTCAATGGGGCAGGTCACATCCTGCTTCTTTGATGTCTGTCCAGGATTGCAGAGAGAGCTTCCTTCTTCCCAGAATACTCCTATTCTCATTGCCTTGCCTTTACTTCCTGTCTGGTTGTCCTGCCTATACTTCCTGCCTGGATACTGGCCAATCAGCATTTATTTAAAACATAATTGATAAGATACAGATTTGTCTGACACCATTGGTTCGATTAGTCTTTCACCTCTATTCCCAGGTCGGATGACTGATTTGCATGTCAGGACTGCTACAGACCTCCACCAGAGTTTCCTCTGGCTTTTCCCTGCCCATGCATAGTTCACCATCTTTTGGGTCCTAACATGTGTGCCTGTGCTCCATCTCCCCGGACCTCTAATCATTCCCTTTACCAGATAAAAAGTGTGTTCTGTGAGAGTGCCAGCTGTAGGAGGTCCTTTTGTTTATGTGTTGCTTTCATTGGTTAATCAATAAAGAAACTGCTTGGCCTGATAGGGCAGAACTTAGGTAGGCGGAGAAGACAGAACTGAATTCTGGGAGGAAGAAAGCAGAGAGTCAGAGAGAGCCACCATGGAGTCACCAGGTCAGACAAGCTGAATCTTTCCCATTAAGCCACAACCTTGTGGTGATGTATACAGATTATTAGAAATGGGTTAAATCAAGATGTTAGCCAATAAGGGGCTAGAGATAATGGGCCAGGCAGTGATTTAAATGAATACAGTTTCTGTGTGATTATTTTGGGTGTAAGGTTGCTTTTGCCATCAACAGAGCAACAACATCCCGACCTTTTGTTAGGTTGTTACGGCCTGTATGATAGGCTCGTGACCATTCTCAGGTGGAACCCATGGCTTTAGAGCCTGGCTGCCACACCATATAGAAATACGGGCCTATAACAGTTCAACAATTTCATTGTCAGATAATCTTAATTTCTTATGTTATGTCACACATGCAATTCACATGGATTAAACTCTTTTAAAAACTATTTTATTGACTTTTTGAAATTTCATACAGTGTATTTTGATCCTATCCACCTGCAACTCCCTCCCCTTAGCTTCTCCCAGATCCACCACTACTCAATGTCAATAAAAATGTTTGCTGGTAAATGGATAGAACTAGAAACAAAATTGTCTTGAGTGAGGTAACCCAGACCCCAAAAGATAAATATGGTATTTGTTTATACATTAACTGTTAAATATTTGGTAAGCAGGCAATGATCCCTATAACCACAGAGGTTAGGTATAGATCAGGAACTAGGGATGAGGTTAGGAGAACCCTAGGAAGGGGAAATAGAATAGATGGTAATGGATGAATGAGGAGGAGAAGGGAAAGGGATGATCAAGTGGGGAGGGGAGGAAAGAGGAGACAAGAGAGGGAATACTGGGCAGGATAGCTAAAACTAAGTGCCATTTGAGGGGTTGTATAGAGACTTCTTAAAATATAACATACATAGAATAATTCTAATTTGGAATCACCACTAGCAGGGGAGACAAAGTCTCAACTAGACATCTCTCACCACCAAATGAAACCACCAGTACTGGAAATGGTTTACCTATAATCTAATTTGGTTGTTGACCACTGGGGCTCCATGGCAATCCATAAATTACCCAGGCTATTGGCAAGGCTGTTGGTTGCTCTCTACAAACTGAAGAAAACTTATTGCTGAAGACAGCACTTTCATAACTCACTAAACATGGAGAAGTTGAGCTGGTGTCTGCATAGAGCCTTGGCCCTCACTGAACAGTAGTGTTAATACTGGAAAAACTCTGTACACTACCAGAGGAAAAATTTAAATATCAATCCATGTACAAACACTGCTGTTGGCAGGAGTTTCTGTCCTCCATGCTGCTCTCAAGTAACCACTCAGAGGTTTAATATTAATTACAAATGCTTGGCCAAAAGCTCAGACTTCTTACTAACTAACTCTTATATTTAAATTAGCCCATATTTCTATCTATGCTATTGTGGGAGTTTGATCTGTTTAGCCAATAACTTTTGGGGCAACAAGCCCTAGGGCATGGTCTTGTCTGCCTATGTGATAATTTATAGGTTGAGCGAAAGGATGTCTAGCTTTCTTGTTCTCATACTCTCTTGGGTGGTTGGAGCAGAGCAGGCAGCTTGCTGTTGGTGTTTTCACTCCCGGACAGAACCACTGAACTAAACAGCTGGATCTGTGGTGGCATCCAACTTGTTCAGTATCAGTGAGTGTTTACCCCTGTTTTATACCTAAATCCTTTCTTGAGAACCTTTATCAGACTCTCGTGGATTCACACTACAGTATGCTTTTTCACGTGGCTTGGTAACTTTTCTCAGTACAGCATATCCATCTTGCTTCTCTCTGCATCTGCTCACAACTCCAAACTCCTTCCTTCCTCTTCTCATCTTCCTTTCTGTGTCAGGTTGTCCCACTTAATCTCTCCCTGCCCAATTACTGACCAATCAGCTTCATACTTGCAATGAGCGCGATGCGTATTTACAGTGTACAAAGATGGTTCCACAGCACCCTACGCTCAACAGTGGAGGCCGTCTCTGTGAGATAGAACCCATGCCTGATACCACACAAGTGACCAAGAACCTGAAGCTAGAGAGGCCAGGGACCTAGGAGAAACCAAATATTCTTGTGCTAATGAAATGTGGCAATAAAATGAGTCCTAATGACTTCTGCTATGCTCATAGATCAGTGCCTTGCTCAGCCATCATCAGAGAAGCTTTTTCCTGCAGTGGATGGAAATGAATACAGAGATCCACAGCTGGACATGAAGTAGAGAGAGTGAGAGACCTTGGACACTCAATCCTAATTGGGTTGTTTTCAACACGTCCCTCACTTCAGGACTCAGGGAACTCTGCAGAAGAGGAAGCAGAAAGATGGTAAGAGCAAGAGAGAATGGACGACATCAGGGAAACAAGGCCTCCTAGACACAGCATGTCTCACACACATGTGAAGTTACAGACACTATGCAGCAGCCACAGGGCTATGTGGGTCTAAGCCCAACAGAGCATGGGTGCTGAGAGTGCAAGTAGACAGAGACCCCTTCCATAAACCCGAAGTCATCTCCAATTAATAATGGATCACAAAGAAAAAAATTGTTTTTTGGAGTCTCACTGGGTATACAAAGCACACTGAAGGGCAAGCCCCATGTCCACCAGGAGTTGACCAACACAAAACAAACTCAATGGTACTTTTGGAATTGTTTTCTTTTAAAACTTTACAGATCTTTTGTTTATGTACTATGATTTCCAATTTTGTTTTCATCAGTTTTCTGTCTGTGCCAATGTGTTAATGAATAGGACAAAGAGGCAATCTCTGTGCTAGGTGAGACCCTTGTGCTGTCTGTGGCACTTAAAGACTGAAGAGTCAATATCCAAGTTTAGAAGGTAGCATTTTTATCCCTATAAGATTGCCAGCCATATACCTCCTTTGGATTGGCACTGCCTTTCTGAACTTGGCAGCGTTATTGGCTTTTGGTTCCAGTTAAGAATCAAATCAAAAGCTCCAAAACTTATGTTTTATTTTTTCTTTTATATATATATATATATATATATATATATATATATATATATATATATATTGTGTGTGCATGTGTGCATGCATGCACATGCATGCTGCATACGTATGGCTGGAGTCAGTTTTCTTATTATACCACATAGGTCCCGGGGACTGAATTCAGGTGGTCAGGTTCAGTTGCTTTCTGAATCTGGCCACATTTCAAACCTGTCCTTATTATCTTCCTCTTTTCAGGAAAATTGGGATGGACAATATAGGAAGTGGCAAGAAGAGAAAGAGGCCAAGGACAAAGGAGAGAAGATTGTGGATAGGGAATTGATGTAGGAGGATCATCTGTCTATGTGTTACTTTTATTGGTTAATAAAGAAACTGCCTTGGCTTTTGACAAGGCAGCAGCTTAGATAGGCAGAATAGACAGAACAGAATGCTGGGAAGAAGGCAATGAGGCAGTCGCCATGAAGCTCCGGCCCAAGATGGATGTAAATTAGGATCTTTCCCGGTAAGCCACCACCTTGTGTGCTACACAAATTATTAGAAATGGGTTAATCAATATGTAAGAGTTAGCCAATAAGAGGCTACAGATAATGGGTCAGGAAGTGTTTAAATGAATACAGTTTCTGTGTAATTATTTCAGGTAAAGCTAGCCAGGAGGTGGGATGCCGGATGCAGTCTGCCATTCCTTCTACAGGGAAGGAAGCTTTGGATATGGAGGAAGAAGGAGAAAGAATTTGTTTCAGCGGGAGACAAATTTTGGGAGGAACTCAAATATTTTTGTCTTCCTTGGCTTTGAATTCACAATTTGTCCTGCTGTGTAAAGGGAAAGGTAGAAACTAAGACTGGAAATAACCATACACATCAAGCAGTGTTCTAGAACTATGGGTGATATGGGCACTAGATGTTGTTGCTAAAGTGACACGAGGAGATGTAAACAATGTTTTCTCCTATCTTTAAGGTTCCAGTGAAAAACCAAGACAAGACATTACCAAAGTTCATCCTGCCATACCAATGAATTTAATGGCCTTACTTTCAGTGTATAGGTGAAGTGGCTACTTACAGGAGTGTGGATGCTCCCTGCAGAAGACTACAGTAGAAATTCTGGACATACCCAGGGTGATGTGACAACTTTTCTCATAACCAAAGAGACAGAACTCTCCTCTCTCCAGTCCTATCTACCCTAGCCCTTCCTTGAGGCCACATGCAATTAGAACAGGATTGCATACGGTAGGTGATATGGAGTGACTGGATGGCATGGGGAAGTCCTTCAGTCTGTGTGTTATTTTTATTGATTAATGAATAAAGAACTGATTTGAGCCTATGGCAGGGAAGAACAGAACTAGGCGGGGAAAGCTAGGCTTGGAGAAGGAAGGACAGAGTCAGAGAGATGCCATGTAGCTCCACCAGAGACAGATGCAGGAACTTTAGCTGGTAAGCCACAGCCACATGGCCATACACAGATTAATAGAAATGGGTTAAATTATGTAAGAGTTAGCCAGTAAGACACTAGAGCTAATGGGCCAAGCAGTGATTTAATTAATATAGCTTCTGTGTGATTTTGGGCCTGAGCTGCCAGGCGGTGGGGAAATGAACAAGCAGCCTCCTCCAACAACAGATTGTCACACCAACGTGATGGACTAAACCCATGTAAAATCTTCGAGGGCTTGGAAAGGAATTCTAAACATGGAAAAAAAGTTTAGCTCCATATTTTGGGGGGGGCTGGTGGCATGCAGTATCTCCTTTAAGAGAGATTTTCCTGATTCAGTGGTAGCAGAAAAAAAAGCTGCATCTTTTTGAAACTCTGCTTCCTGGACATGCTACCAGTATAAACTCTGACTCTTTCAGGCTGGAAGTCTGGCTACGGAGGATTTGAATGGGGTTTGTGAGCAGACTGCTGCAGCTTGCTTAATTGTGGCATAAACTGACTGTTTGCCTGACAATGGGGCTGTGGGCATGGCTCTCAGAGGCAGCAAACATCTCTACCATGCTGGACTGCGCAGAGCAAGCAGGAAGTACCAAATATAAAGTAGTAGTGCTGCAGCTTAAGTTTTAAAGAAGTGCTTAGCATTTTAAGAAGTACTCCTAGACAATAAAGAATTACAGATTCACAACAGGAAAGATTCAGACATTTAGATTTAGAGACAAAAAGACCTCTAAATGGGTCACAGTGTTGAATAAATGTACATAGGCTTTGGAGAGAGAAGAAAAAGAGTGCAGAGAGTTATAAAAAGAAGTAAATGGCTTTAAAAAAATAAAACAAAGTCTTTAAAAAAAGAGTACAGACAGTCATAGATTAAAAGGAGTAAAGAAAATAAGCTACTTAAAGATAGACAATTCACAGAGAGTCTGGATTATGAATATCATTGTATTTTCTTTGAATTTTTTGACTGTGAAGGAGCTGAGTGCAGAGAGACATTTCATTGTATGGGCTGCTAAACTGAACCAATATAAAGGTATCTTGACTTCAGAATTTGAGTCTAAGGATATGTTACTTTGGAAAAAAGGTTCTTGTTTTGTTTCCACAGAAGATGAGAACCTATGGATTAATTAAAGACTAATACAGTTTGATGGACCAAGATCCCCTGAAAGGTCACCTTGAACACCCCACAAAAATTACTTTACCCAATAAACAACAGGAAGCAGTTTAGAGAAAAACTATACCCATATTCCCAAATATTGTTTATAAATGTTTGTTTACATTTAAAGGAGATATGCTATAGAGATTTGCATAGATATGGATCTTGGTTTATTGATACAAATTTAAGGTCAATTTTGTTATATGTATAGTTCTGCTCTTGATTAAGGTATTGTGTTTGTGCAGCTCATTTTAAAATGTAATATGATAGATAGTCGCCTATAATAGTCAAGTTTGTAGTCATATTAGTTAGGTTTCCTAGATGTACAGAGATGCATTTCAGGTGGATAGGCATTCTTAAACACTTTCAAAGACTACATAACATGGCATTTAAAATCTTTAAAAACTTAAGCCTTTTTATGGCAGTGAGACACATCTGCTTCTGGCAGGATGAATCTACTTCAAGAGAAAGATGGGCATTGAAAAGTCTCCTTATAGTGTTGCTTAGCTATTTGGGCAAGAAACTGCTCTTGCCTAGATTGCATGATGAACTGGACATGTAAGACCTGCAGGGAAATGACTGCTGAACTTACCTAAAGATGAGACCATCCTTCAGGGTTCCTGCTTAATGAAAGACTCTTCCAGACATTCTGCAGGACACATAAGAAAGTTACTGACATACTACCAATATAGGCAGAACTGTCTTTGATGTTTCCTGCTTTATGGAAAAATTTACTGGATACTATGCCTCTGTAGGTTGAAGATGGATGCCCCAACAGTACAGAACAACTTTGTGTTACTGTCCAGGTAAGCGACAAGTCTCTGTCAATTCTAGAGTTTTGGAAGTTGCTGACAATGTACTTCCTGTTTATTTAGGTAATATTATATCCTTTTGGAGTCTTTGATGGAGTTGAAGAATAGATAGATAGTTATAGTTATAGTTTTTCTTAGTTATGATAAAAGATAAAGTAAATAGAAATATTGTAATTGTAATTTTTGCTTGATATCTGTTTTGCTATATGCATTTTTACTATGTTAAAGCCCTCCATTTTGTTTAAACAGAAAATGGGAGATGGTGTGGGAGGTCTTTCTGTCTGTGTGTTGCTTTTATTGGGTAATGAATAAAGAACTTCTTCTTCGAGCCTATGGCAAGGAAGAACAGAACTAGTGGGGGAAAGCTAGGCTACATGCTGGGAGAAAGAAGGGCAGAGTCAGAGATATGGGATGTACCCCTGCCTGAGAGAGATACCAGAACTTTAGCCGGTAAGCCGTAGCCACATAGCCATACACAGATTAATAGAAATGGGTTAAATTAATATGTAAGAGTTAGCCAATACGGCACTAGAACTAATGAGCCAAGCAGTGATTTAAATAATATAATTTTTGTGTGATTATTTTGGGTATGATCTGCTGGGTGATGGGGAAATGAACAAGCGGCCTCCTCCATCAACAACTGGACACTCAAATGAGGGTCCCATGGTGCTTCCTGCCCCTTCTTCTGCAAAACCATGTCAATGGTTGACTAGTGCAGCTGGAATGATCTGTATGTAGGCATAGTGGCACTTGCTAAGATAGCTGCTGTTTGGCTCAGAGGATAGCCCTGTACAGCTGAAATAGAGGCTGAGAATATTTCTGCTTCTCCTCTTCTGACTAGGATCATTTGTTAAGGCAAATGTGGCATCCCAGGTGTTCCTCAAGATTTCTCTTGATTCTGTGGAGTATCACGTGCAGGACTTGGGGGAGAGAAGCCAGGAAATGTAAGGGGGCTCTATCGGGAAGCAACAACCCATAATCTGGGGCTCTGCTGTTCCTCTGACTAAGCGGCATAGACTACAGGATTCAGGAGGAACATGGAGGCTTTTAGAACAGTTTCCCTGGTGAACTATGTTGACTCCTTTCCAAGGAAAGTCAGCTGAGAACAGGAGCTGGTACAGCAGGGACAGAGAAGAGCTCCAACTGGAATCGAGGCGGAGGTTCCAGCCCTTGCTCAGAGTGTAATTTAAATCATCACAGCTTTGGTGAGGAGTGTCATCTGAGATGTAGTAGAACTGTCCTTGGAAGTTTGGTAACTTCTTGGTGTCCCCTGGCAAATGTGTGCTCAGGCTGCATAGACCATGTACACTGGGATGACTGTGGAGAATTTGACAGTAACGTCCAGAATACCATTATTTTTGAGGGCCATAACCATTCCTCAGAAAGGAAAGAGATCCTCTCTCCATAAATGTATATGGGTCTTGGTACCAGAAGATACAATGGAGGGGTAAGTGTGCTCCTGACCCGCCACAGAAGCCCGGCAAGGGAACACACAATTTCCCCACCACCCTTATCTCCCTGGGTATTCGGAAGGGGCGGTTTCCCCCAGCTAAGCCCTCTCTCCTCCTATCCCATCCCGGCATTCAGCCAGGAACCCCTTCCCTTCCTCCCTCCCTTTTTCGGGGCCTAAAATCCCCAGCCCAGCCTGTGTGGACACCGGGAGAGGGCAGTGAGTGCAACCGGGCAGGAGGGAGCTCCTTCATTTTAATAGCCTGCCTGTACCAAGGTAGGACTGCAGTCAGGGAGATTCCTGGTCAGCAAGGGGCACTGATCCTGTACCAGAAGTTCCAGCAGAGGGAAGAGCCATTGGAGAGCATCTGAAGGAAGAGATGGGCAGGCGCCAAGGCAAGAATTCCTCCAACAATCTGAAAAACAACATGAAAACACTAGATCCCAGCAATCTTACTACAGAAGGACTTGAACACCCTATTCCGGAAGAAGTGGAAGACAGTGTCATTATGAAAGCAATAGAGTCCCTTAAACAGGGTATGAATAACTCACTTAAAGAAATGGAAGAAAAATGTAACAAAAAGTTTGAAGAAATGAGTAAATTCGTAAACGACACCCTGCGAAACCAAGAAAAAACAATCAAACAGGTACTGGAAACAGTTCAAGAACTGAAAACTGAAATGGAGGCAATGAAGAAAACACAAACCGAAGGCCGGCTGGATATGGAAAATCTAGGTAAACAAACAGAGACTTCAGAAACAAGCATAACCAATAGAATACAAGAGATAGAAGAACGAATCTCAGATTATGAAGACACTATAGAGAAAATAAACGCTCTGACCAAAGAAAACAGCAAATCCAACAAATTCTTATCAGAAAACATTCAGGAAATCTGGGACATAATAAAAAAACCAAATCTAAGAATAATAGGGGTTAGAAGAAGGAGAAGAATTGCAGATCAAAGGTCCAGAAAATATATTCAACAAAATTATAGAAGAAAACTTTCCCAACCTAAAGAACGATATTTCTATGAAGGTTCAAGAAGCATACAGAACACCGAATAAACTGGATCAAAAAGAAGTCATCCCCTCGTCATATAATAATGAAAACACAAAACATACAGATTAAAGAAAGAATATTAAGAGCTGCAAAGGAAAAAGGTCAAGTGACTTATAAAGGTAAACCTATCAGACTTACACCAGACTTCTCTATGGAAACCATGAAAGCCAGAAGGTCCTGGATAGAGGTACTTCGGAAACTAAGAGACCATGGATACAAGCCCAGACTACTATACCCAGCCAAGCTATCATTCACTATCAACAGAGAAAACAAAATATTCCAGGATAAAAACAAATTTAAACAATATGTAGCTACAAATCCAGCTTTACAGAGAGTATTAGAAGGAAAATCACAACCCAAGGAATCCAACATTCCCAACACTGCCTACAATAACTCAGACATCTAGCGACCCTTCACAAACACAACTCAAAGAAGGGAAACACATACACTCTACTACCCCCCCCCCAAAAATGACCGGAGTCAACAACCACTGGTCATTAATATCCCTTAATATCAATGGACTCAATTCACCTATAAAAAGGCACAGACTTACAGATTGGATACAAAAACAGGATCCAACATTCTGCTGTTTACAAGAAACACACCTCAACCACAAAGACAGACACCTACTCAGAGTAAAGGGTTGGGAAAAGGTTTTCCAAGCAAATGGACCTAAAAACCAAGTGGGTGTGGCCATTCTTATATCTAACAAAATCGACTTCAAACTAAAATCAATCAGAAGAGATGGAGATGAACATTTCATACTCATAACAGGAACAATTCATCAGGAAGAAGTCTCAATCCTGAATATCTATGCCCCTAATATAAAGGCACCCACGTATGTAAAAGAAACACTTCTAGAACTCAAGGCAGTCATCAAACCACACATACTAATAGTAGGAGACTTCAACACACCTCTCTCACCAATGGACAGGTCAATCAGACAGAAACCTAACAGAGAAATAAGAGAATTATTGGAGGTATTGAATCAAATGGACTTAACAGACATCTATAGAACGCTCCACCCAAATAGGAAAGAATACACCGTCTTCTCTGCAGCTCATGGAACCTTCTCGAAAACTGACCACATACTCGGTAACAAAGCAAACTTCCACAGATACAAAATAATATTAGTAACCACCTGTGTCTTGTCAGATCACCATGGATTAAAGTTAGAATTCAACAACAATGCTACCCCCAGGAAGCCAAACAAACTCATGGAAGTTGAACAGTCAACTACTAAATCACCCCTGGGTCAAGGAAGAAATAAAGAAAGAAATTAAAGTCTTCCTTGAATTTAATGAAAACAAAGACACAACATACTCAAACCTATGGGACACTATGAAAGCAGTGCTAAGAGGAAAGTTCATAGCACTAAGTGCCCAATTAAAGAAAATGGAAAAATCACACATTGGACACTTAACAGCACACTTGAAAGCTCTAGAAAAAAAAGAAGCTGATTCATCCAGGAGGAGTAGAAGACTGGAAATAATCAAACTGAGGGCTGAAATCAACAAAATAGAAACACAGAAAACAATCCAAAGAATCAATGAAACAAAAAGCTGGTTCTTGGAGAAAATCAACAAGATTGACAAACCCCTATCTAAACTAATCAAACGGCAGAGAGAGAATATGCAAATTAATAAGATCAGAAATGAAAAGGGGGACATAACCACAGACACAGAGGAAATTTGGAGAATCAATGCAGAATTCTACCAGAACTTCCAGGAAGAGCTAATACCTACACTCCTTAATGTATTTCACAATATAGAAACAGAAGAGTCATTGCCAAACTCTTTTTATGAAGCTACTGTTACCCTGATACCAAAACCACACAAAGATACAACCAAGAAAGAGAATTACAGGCCAATCTCACTCATGAACATCGACGCAAAAATTCTCAATAAAATACTGGCAAACCGAATCCAAGAACACATTAGAAAAATTATCCATTATGATCAAGTGGGCTTCACCCCAGAGATGCAGGGCTGGTTCAACATATGCAAATCTATCAATGTAATCCATCATATAAATAAACTGAAAGACAAAAACCATATGATCATTTCATTGGATGCTGAAAAAGCATTTGACAAAATTCAACACCCCTTTATGATAAAGGTATTGGAGAGATTGGGGATACAAGGATCAAACCTAAATATAATAAAAGCAATACACAGCAAGCCAACAGCTAACATCAAATTGAATGGAGAGAAACTCAAAGCCATTCCACTAAAATCAGGAACACGACGAGGCTGTCCACTCTCTCCATACCTCTTCAATATAGTGCTTGAAGTTCTAGAAATAGCAATAAGACAACATAAGGGGATCAAGGGGATTCGAATTGGAAAGGATGAAGTTAAACTTTCATTATTTGCAGACGATATGATAATGTACATAAGCGACCCAAAAACTCTACCAAAAAACTCCTACAGCTGATAAACACTTTTAGTAATTTGGCAGGATACAAGATCAACTCCAAAAAATCGGTTGCCCTCCTATACACAAAAGATAAAGAAACAGAGAGGGAAATCAGAGAAACATCACCTTTCACGATAGCCACAAATAGCATAAAATATCTTGGGGTAACTCTAACCAAGGAAGTGAAAGACCTATTTGACAAGAACTTTAAGTCTTTAAAGAAAGAAATTGAGGAGGATACTAGAAAATGGAAAGACCTCCCCTGCTCTTGGATTGGGACAATCAACATAGTAAAAATGGCAATTCTACCAAAAGCAATCTATAGATTCAATGCAATCTGTAGAGGACCGCAACCACATTCGCCATTCCAAGATGGCGCTGACATCCGGTTCCACCGCCCGGTGAACAGGATAACGCGCATGTGTTGGTAAATTTCCAATGCTGTAGTCCCTGCCTCTCCCGAGGCGTCATCTGGGATGATGGGCAGCTGACCAATCTGAGAGTGACACGTCCAAGGCGGGGACTGTTTCCTATATAATGGCTGGGTTGGCCTCGCTCTGGGTCTCCGCCATGTTGGCTTATGCTCTCGCTCTCAAGATGCATTAAAAAGCTGTTCTGCAGAAGGATCCTACATGCCCTGCGTCGTTCTTGCTGGCGAGACAGTAGCGTGGGACATCTGGTGCCGAAACCCGGGACGCTGAGGGACCCTGACAACTGCTCGCACCGCCGGAGACCCCTTGGACACAAGGAGGATTCAGAACTGCAGGCCTGTATACTCAGAGAGATATGGCTTTTCCTGGATTTTTCGGTTTTGAGTTTGACTTGTTTCCGCATTGGGAAGGTTTCGTAGGGGCCTTGCTACCTCTTTTAGTAGTCCTCTTATTTTTCACCAAAGATTGCTTAAAAGATGAATCCTGCCAGGCGGTTGCTGCAACGGAGGAAGTCCAGGATAGCATTTCAGAAACTGAGTACACTGAGAGGTTAGGTGCACGCACAGTCTCAAATAAGGAAAAAAGACCCCCCAGTGGTTTTAAGAAAATAAGAATGGGGGAGAAGACTGATTTACAAGGTCGAAAGATTTCTGGAACCAACAATAAGAAAAAGGAAAGGACAGTAGTTTATATCCTCTGCAGGAGCTTGAAGCTCTGCAAATTGAAAGTGACCATGAAAGTGAGCATGAAAGTTCTGGCTCAGGAGAAGAGGTAGAAGAACTAGATACAGAGGAGGAGGCAGAATTAACCAGCGGTAGGGCCATGAGGTCATCCCAAAGGGCCCATCAGCCTCCTTACAAGCTGTGCCCTCGCCCAACTGCCCCTTCGGCGCCTCCTTATGAGGAACACCTTGGGCCAAAGACTTTTTCATTTATCCCTGACAAGGTCAAGAGAAAGCTGCACCTGGCCTTCCCCGTTTACGAAGGGGAAAATGGACGGGTGTATGCGCCTGTGGAGTACAACCAAATAAAAGAATTAGCAGAGTCAGTTAGAAAATATGGAGTGACCGCTAATTTCACATTAGCCCAATTGGACAGATTAGCCTTGAGTGCCATGACTCCGGCAGACTGGGAGACAGTTGCAAAAGCGTCGCTTGTCAGCATGGGTCAATATTTGGAGTGGAAAGCTCTGTGGCATGAGGCGGCCCAGGAACAGGCCAGAGCTAACGCTCAAGCCTTAACTCCAGAACAACAACAATGGACTTTTGACCTCCTGACCGGGCAAGGGCGCTTCACCGCTGCCCAGACAGACTACCTTTATGACGCCTACCGCCAGATAGCCAATACAGCTACAAGAGCATGGAAAGCTTTGTCTAAAAAGGGAGAAGGAAGCACCCCGCTCACCAAGATTATACAAGGGACTCAGGAGCCTTTTTCAGATTTTGTGGCTAGAATGACTGAGGCAGCAGGACGCATTTTTGGCGACACTGATATGGCCACGCCACTCATCGAGCAGCTCATTTTTGAGCAAGCTACGCAGGAGTGCCGTGCGACCATAGCCCCCAGGAAAAATAAAGGGTTACAGGACTGGCTCAGGGTCTGTAGAGAACTAGGAGGACCCTGACGAATGCGGGTTTGGCTACAGCCATCATGCAGTCACAAAAACGCCCTTTTAAAGGGCCAGACAATTAGTCATTTTGGTAAGCATCCAGCGGTTATGATAGTTCCCTATACCTCCTTTCAGATACAAACTTTGGCCGCCACCTCTGACGATTGGGCAATTTTGCTTACCACCTTTTCAGGAAAAATTGATAATCATTATCCCAAACACCCTCTGCTGCAGTTTGCTGCATGTCATCCCATTGTGTTTCCCCGAGTTATGTCTTCTGCCCCGCTAAAAGACGGAGTGATGGTGTATACAGATGGCTCCAAAAATGGTGTGGGAGCCTATGTTGTGGATTCTAAAATATATACAAAGAACTTTTCTGCCACCTCACCCCAGGTGGTGGAATGTATGGTGGTTTTAGAGGTTCTTCAAAAATTTCATTGTCCTCTTAATATTGTTTCTGATTCTGCCTATGTGGTTAATGCTGTTAAATTATTAGAGACCGCTGGAATTATAAAACCTACTAGTACAGTGGCAGCTCTTTTCCAGAGGATACAGGACTGTTTACTAAATAGGAGAGCTCCATTTTTTATCACACACATAAGAGCACATTCGGGGCTCCCGGGCCCCATGAGTTTAGGTAATGATCTGGCTGATCGTGCTACGCAGCTTGCTGCGGTAGCTCTTGCCTCCCTGTTACAGACCGCTAAAACCTTTCATGATAATTTTCATGTTACAGCTGAAACCCTGCGTAAACGTTTTTCTCTTACCAGAAAGGAGGCTTGTGATATTGTAACCTAATGTCACAATTGTTGCCAGTTTCTCCCTGTCAGACACACTGGCGTAAACACCAGAGGGATTGCGCCTTTGCAAATATGGCAGATGGATGTGACTCATATCACTGCCTTTGGAAAACTTCAGTATGTGCATGTGTCAATTGACACATGCTCTGGCGTTATTCATGCCACACCACTTACAGGAGAAAAAACCTCTTATGTCATTCAACATTGTCTTGAGGCATGGAGTGCTTGGGGCAAGCCCACATCTTTAAAGACGGATAATGGGCCTGCCTATACTTCTCAAAAGTTTAAACAATTTTGTGCACAGATGCAAGTCACACACATTACAGGCCTGCCTTATAACCCCCAGGGGCAAGGTATTGTAGAGCGAGCACATCGCACACTCAAATCTTATCTACTTAAACAAAAAGGGAGAATATTGAAGGAATTACCCCCGACACCAAGAGTAGCCATTGCCATGGCTCTGTTCACTATAAATTTTTTAAATCTGGATGATAATGGCCAGAATGCTGCAACACGTCATAGTTCAGATCCGCAGCGGCCCAAGGATTTGGTTATATGGAAAGATGTGTTTTCTAATGAATGGAAAGGCCCAGATCCCATCCTGTTGAGATCCAGGGGAGCTGTTTGTGTGTTCCCGCAGGACCAGGAAAATCCATTCTGGGTGCCAGAAAGACTGACCCGAACGGTGAGGGGTGACCCACAACACGCGAACTCGCCTGAAAATTTGGCTTCTGTTCCTCCTACCATTTTACGGATGGATGACAACGGTTACGAAGGAGCAGGTTACGAAGAAGCAGCGATGGGGGATACTCTCAGCCTTCCTGAAACCGACACCAGTCAGCCATAGAGTGGCAGTGTTTCCTCGTTTTTTTTTATTTTACAACCAATAAGACTCTGGGGCTCCCCTACCCTCTATTTATAAGCTTAGCTGAAGGATTCCAGTCCTGGGTTGTGTCCTTCATCTCCTACTTTAAGATTGGGTGGGGGTGGGAATGTTTGGAACAGCCCTATGCTGTGGATCAGTGTTTCTCCTCTGGATGGTCTGCTGACTCAAATCCCAAAGTCATAGGGACAAAGTGTGGTTATTGCACAAGCGCTCGCTGCCCTGGAACAGGGAACCTCTACTGATGTGTGGTTATCTATGCTGAAGCAGTAAGGTTTATGCCAACCAGCTCCTGCACCCCTAGGACAGTGGTCCATTGCACAGGGTGGAGTGCTTGGCTTAGCTAGCCCTGAAGGTTGTCGAGCTAAAGAGCATCGCACAGAGAATGGCCCTCTCTGAGAGATATGTCGCGCTGCATAAGGGTTTCCTGCTGTATATTCCCTTTCCCAGAAAAATGGCAGAGGGCAGGCCGGATAAGTTCCAGGTGTCATGAACCTAAGGGTAGATTCCGTGCAAGCCCATTATAATGTTTCCACTTTGGGAAGTGCGACCTCTATTTTTGCCTTCTGAGGGAATTGCCTTTCTGCAAAGAAGTAAAAAAAAAAGGGGGAGATGTAGAGGACCGCAACCACATTCGCCATTCCAAGATGGCGCTGACATCCGGTTCCACCGCCCGGTGAACAGGATAACGCGCATGTGTTGGTAAATTTCCAACGCTGTAGTCCCTGCCTCTCCCGAGGCGTCATCTGGGATGATGGGCAGCTGACCAATCTGAGAGTGACACGTCTGAGGCGGGGACTGTTTCCTATATAAGGGCTGGGTTGGCCTCGCTCTGGGTCTCCGCCATGTTGGCTTATGCTCTCGCTCTCAAGATGCATTAAAAAGCTGTTCTGCAGAAGGATCCTACGTGCCCTGCGTCGTTCTTGCTGGCGAGACAGTAGCGCGGGACAGCAATCCCCATCAAAATCCCATCAAACTTCTTCACAGACCTTGAGAGAACAATGATCAAGTTTATATGGCAAAACAAAAAACCCAGGATAGCCAAAACAATCTTATACAATAAAGGAACTTCTGGAGGCATTACAATCCCTGACTTCAAACTCTATTATAGAGCTACAGTATTGAAAACAGTTTGGCATTGGCATAAAAACAGAGAAGTCGACCTATGGAATCGAATAGAAGACCCGGATATTCACCCACAAACCTATGAGCACCTGATTTTCGACAAGGGAGCTAAAGGTATACAACGGAAGAAGGAAAGCATCTTTAACAAATGGTGCTGGCATAACTGAATGTCAACCTGTAGAAGAATGAAAGTAGATCCATATCTATCACCATGCACAAAACTCAAGTCCAAATGGATTAAAGACATCAACATTAATCTGACCACTTTGAACCTGATAGAAGAGAAAGCGGGAAGTAGTCTACAAGATATAGGCACAGGAGACCACTTCCTAAGTAGAACCCCAGTAGCACAGACAATAAGAGAAACAATGAATAAATGGGACCTACTGAAACTGAAGCTTCTGTAAAGCAAAGGACACTGTCAGTAAGACAAAAAGACTACCTTCTGACTGGGAGAAGATCTTCACCAACCCCTCACCAGACAAAGGTCTGATCTCCAAAATATACAAAGAACTCAAGAAACTAGACACTAAAACCCTAATTAACCCAACTAAAAAATGGGGTACTGAACTGAACAGAGAATTTACAACAGATGAACTTCGAATGGCCAAAAAACACTTAAGGTCATGCTCAACCTCCTTAGCGATCAGGGAAATGCAAATCAAAACAACTTTGAGATACCATCTTACACCTGTCAGAATAGCTAAACTCAAAAACACCAATGATAGCCTATGCTGGAGAGGATGTGGAGTGAGGGGAACACTCATCCATTGTTGGTGGGAATGCAAACTTGTGCAGCCACTGTGGAAATCAGTATGGCGGTTTCTCAGGAAACTGGGAGTCAACCTCCCTCAGGACCCAGCAATTCCACTCTTGGGAATATACCCAAGAGATGCCCTATCATACTACAAAAGCATTTGTTCAACTATGTTCATAGCAGGACTATTTGTAATAGCCAGAACATGGAAACAACCTAGGTGCCCCTCAATAGAAGAATGGTTAAAGAAGGTGTGGTATACACATTAGAGTTTTACTTAGCAGTAAAAAACAATGACATCTTGAATTTTGCGTGCAAATGGATGGAACTAGAAAACACTTTACTGAGTGAGGTAACCCAGACCTAAAAAGAGGAATATGGTATGTACGCACTCATAAGTGGATTCTAGCCATAGTTAAAGGTCTTTGAGCCTACAATTCGTGATCCTAGAGAAGCTAAATAAGAAGGTGAACCTGAAGAAAATCATATAGTTATCCTCCTGGATATTGGAAGTAGACAAGATTGCCAGGCAAACTTGGGTGCACGGGTTGTGGGGGGTGGAAGTAAGGAGAGATGGTTAGAGAGAAGGGAGAGTGGGAGGATTGGGGATGGCTTGGGGAAATGGGATGGGGGGAGGGAAGAAGGATGGATATGGGAGCAGGGAAGTATTTATCTCAACTAAGGGAGCCATTTTAGGGTGTTAAGAGACTTGATTCTGGAGGGGTTCGCAGGCCCAAGGGGAAGTCCCCAGATTGTTCCCTGGGCAACAGAGGAGAGGGTGCCTGAATTGGCCTTGGCCCATAACCATACTGATGAATATTTTACATAACACCATAGAACCTTCATCTGGCGATGGATGGAGATAGAGACAGAGACACATATTGGAACACTGGACTTAACTCCCTAGGTACAAATGAGAAGCAGAAGGAGGGAGAACGCGAGCAAGGAAGGCAAGACCAGAGGGAACCTTCATCCAACGATGGATGGAGATAGAGACGGAGACCCACATTTGAGCACTGGACTGAGCCCCCAAGGTCCAAATGAAGAACAGAAGGAGGGAGAACATGAAAAAGGAAATCAGGACCGCGAGGGTTGCATTCACCCTCTGATACAAGGGGACTGATCGAATGAGAGCTCACCAAGGCCAGCTGGACTGGGACTGAACGAGCATGTGATCGAACCGGATTCTCTGAATGTGGCTGACATGGGGGCTGACTGAGAAGCCATTGACAATGGAACTGGGTCTTGTTTCGTCTGCATGTACTGGCTTTTTGGGATCCTAGTCTGTTTAGATGCTCACCTTCCTAGACCTGGATGGAGGGAGGAGGAACTTAAACTTCCCACAGAGCAGGAAACCCTGGCTGCTCTTAGGACTGGAGAAGGAGGAGGACAGGGAGTGGGGGGAATGGGAGGGTATGGGGAGGAGAGGAGGATGTGGAAATTTTTGTAAACAAATAAATAAGTAAATAAATAAAATGTTTGTGGGTCTTAAGGCACAAGTATGCAAAGTGCCACCATCTTTCAGGGTGCGCCCATTGGCTGCCAGCACTGCCTTCTCACCCATCTTTTTGCTGTATGGGTATGGATCAGACCATGTATTTTCACGTTGTTCTTGCTCATGGCCATTCAGGATGATCTCCTTGTAGCAGTTGGGCCCTGCAACATCAACCGAGCTGGTGTAGATGAAGGCTGGCACACTAGCCTTGACACAGGCCTCCAACAGGTTCTGGGTACCTAAGCACAGACAACACGCTGTCAGGGTCAGGAAATCAACCATGGAGTCCACATGATTCCTGTTCCTTTCCACCCTAATCCCAGCTCCCTGCTGCGTTCTTTGCTGTTCCTGGATCAGCAGGGGCCTGGGCTCACGAGCAACAAAAAAGGAAAAGGGTGACATGTGCTGCCTGCTCATCATGGTTTCTAGCCCTCCAGCCTTTACAGGTCTCTGTCTGTCTCTCTGTTTCTCTGTCTCTCTCTCTCTCAGAGTGTGTGTGTGTGTGTGTGTGTGTGTGTGTGTGTGTGTGTGCGCGTGCACACAATTCTGACAAAGTACTTTGATTCAGAAAAGAACAAAGTATTTCTAGTCTTTGCTTTGTCAATACAGTTTAAAAACTGACAATTGTCATTTTGTCATTTATCAGGAAGCAATTTTTTTCTTTTCCTCCCTCCTTTCACCCCCTCTCTTTCTCTTTCTTTCTTTTCTGAGACAGAGTTTCTATGTGTAGGAACCTGTCTGAAACTCACTGGGTAGACCAGTCTGGCCTAGAATTTACAGAGATCCGCCTGCCTCTGCCTACTGAGTGCTGGGATTAAAGGCGTGTGCTACCACAACCAGGCAGCAATTTTTAAATTACCAACAAAACAAAACAAAACAAACAAACAACAACAAAAAAAACCCAAAATGTAGTCACCACCAAGGACAGGTGAGGATCCCAATGCTGCAGTGCCACACAAAGTTTTACAGAGGCAATTGCACACTGAGATGGACATTATAATGCTGGAATTGTGGGGATGACAGAAATTGTCACAAGTACCATGCCTAGTGACCCAGCAAAGTTTGCCAAGCTCTGCAGAGATTTTACACTTTCTATGACTGAGGTTTCCATCTCTTCTTCCTTGGCTTCAACACTGGAGACTCCCTCTTCCGTGTTTTGTGCTCTGAGGTTTTAGTTTCACTTCCCAAAGTTTTCATTTCCAGTTTTATCTCTGTTTGGCTTTGCTTTAGCAACTCCATCTCGACTTTTCATGTCTTGAGCTGTTTTCATCATGTCCTTGACTGTTACTTTGCATTTTCGTAGACTTTGATAAAATGTTTTTCATGTCCTTTTTAAAGTCCTTGAACATATTCATGATTGCTGCTTTGAAGTCCTCGTGTTTTCACACTGGTGCCTAGGCCTCTGGGTTTGTGATGACTGAGGTGATTTTAGATGTTGTTTTTGGGTCTTTGTTGTGGGGGTACTTTGTAGTTTGGTTTCTGTTGGCCTCTCTTGACTTTAGGAGGGAGTGGAGACTGTGAGTTGCCTAGTGGACAGTGCTTCTGCAGGTTGGTGGGTGGCAAAGGGTAATAGAGGTGGGCTAGGTAAAATGCCCGTGAGGGGCTCCAGGAAAGAGCCAAAGGGTTTCCGACTACATCAAGAGATGGGGTGCTCAGGGATTTGGAGGTGTGGTAAAAAGAGGGCCTTCTGCATTAGGTTGAACTAAGGCAAAGAATAATCTGATGAGACAGGCTTGAAGGGCAAGGGGACCCTGGGTCTTAGTAAGAGCTGGAGTCTCTGGTGAATGGAGCTGAGCTGGGAGGTGGCTCCTATAAGCAGGCTGTCAGCAATCTGAGGGTGAAAGTGGGGAGATCATAAATGAGGACAGAGAGGACAGCAGGGCTCCCCTGTGTGAATCCCTGCCAGGTGTAGCCTCTGGGGGCCAGGTGGAAAGTGGGTGCTGACAGGAAGGAATGGGGCTAGGCTAGAAGGGAGGAGGCAGTGGAGTGAGAGGGTCCACAGGCATGAGGAAGCATGGGTCTGCTGCAATGCTTGGTACGGTCCCCAGAAAAGGAAGTAGGACTGATGGACAGGCTCCTGCAAGCAGGCTGCTACAGGGCTAGTGTGAGGGTGGAGAGAATGTAATGGAGGACAGGAAGGAGAGTGGAAATCACCTACCCGAGTCCACTGGGGTCCCAGGTAGAGAGCTTTCATAGGCATAGTTTGCTGACACAGAGGGATGGGAGAAGGGAAGAAGGTGGAATTGCTGCAAGGATCCAGGCGTCTCCAGGGAATGGAGGGTGTCAGGCTGGGAGGGGAGCACCCAGCAAGCCTATATCCACCTTTGAAAGTGGTGTCTTTTACTTTTGGCATACCTCTAAACTAGCAACAATGGTGAATGTATTTCCCCCTTTAATCTCCTTTGAGAATTAGCTCCCTTTGTCTCCTCTCTCTCTCTCTCTGTCTCTCTTGAGACAGAGTTTCTATGTGTAGTTCTGACTTTTTTCAAACTGACTTTGTGGACCGGGCTAGTCTTGAACTCAGAGATCTGCCTGAGATGTAATTGCATGCGCTAAGAATTAACTCCTAAATGCTAATATTTCAGTTTGATTGACCTGCTTCAGAACCTCTTCCCGGAGGGGCTGTTGAAGTTCCTTCCACACTGGAAATGGGATATGTTACCTACTTTGAACCCTGCTAGACCTATGTATGTTGGGGGTCAGAAGCCAGATACTTCTGGTAAGGGCCTTGTACCTCATTACCGGAGTGGTTTGGAGGGGACAATTTATTTCCTCTCTGAGCTACATTGTTCTTTCCTTCAAGAGGTTGGTCTTCACAGGTTACATTACAAAGCAATGTGACAAGGGCAGACTCAGAAAAGACATGCTCTTTAAAAAGTTAGTGCAGGCTGTTCCTTCCCAGGGCCTCTGGGGGGCAGAGCAGCAGGCTTTGGCTAAAGCTCACACTTAAGCAACCCTGATTTCTGTTCGTCATAACCCTTTTTGGGGAATTACAAATGGATGTGTAGAACACAAACTTCAAAAACCCCATTCAGCTTCCTTGCACACCCAAGGGAGAGAGTGCCAGTGTTGTGTTCAGCCCCAGGTGTGGAACCTTACACCCACAGTAGGGGAGAGTGTCTGCATGGAGTCTGGAGTCTGTGTCCTGTGCAGTTCAGGCAAGGGGAGAAGAGACTCCCATGAGGCAGCAATTCTAATGCACATGTTTCTTACCCAGAACTGTATGCAATGTGTTCTCATGCCCTGGGGCCGCTGCCTTAAGCAAGGTTCTCAGAAGCAAGCACTCTTCACTGTGGAATATTAGTTAAAGATGTGTTACATTCCATTATGCTGCTTTATATGCATCTAATGATGCCAAGATGTGTTGCTTTCTTTAATGTTTCATTTGTTAAACTCTGTAAGATGGTGCTACTGTGCCTGTCTATGACACCTGATGGTCTAATAAAGAGCTGAGTGGCCAATAGTTAGGCAGAAGAATGGATGAGCTGGACTGGCAGGCAGAGAGAATAACTGGGAGGAGAAATCTGGGAAGAGGGATGGAGGAGTGAGAAATGGAGAAAGGGAGAGGATACCAGTCACCCAGCTACACAGCAAGCTACAGAGTACGATGTAAAGAAAGGTATATAGAATAGAGCAAGACAAAAGCCCAGAGGCAAAAGGTAGATGGGATAATATCAGTTAAGAAATGCTGGCTAAAAACAAAGCAGGCTAAGGCCAGGAATTCATAAGTCAGAATAAGTCCCTGTGTTAATTTGGGAGTTGGATGGTGAGCCTCCAAATATAAAGAGTAAAACGCCAAAATGATCACACATCATACCCAAATTTATGGGATAAAATAAAAGACAGTGTTAAAAGAAAAGTTCATAGCACTAAATGCCTACATAAAGAAGCTGGAAAAATTCCACACTAGTGAATTCACAAAACATTTGATAACTTTACAACAAAAAGAAGCAATCTCACCTAAGAGAACTAGATGGCAGAAAATAATCAAATTGAGAGCTGAAATCAACAAAATAGAAACAAAGAAAACAATACAAAGAATCAATGAGACAAAGCGTTGGTTCTTGGAGAAAATCAACAAAATAGACAAGCCTTTATCCAAACCGACCAAAAGGCAGATAGAGACTATCCAAGTTAACAAAATCAGAAATGAAAAGGGGGACATAACAACAACATGGAGGAAATCCAGAGAATCATCAGGTCATATTACAAAAACCTGTGCTCCACAAAATTATAATACTTAAAGGAAATGGACAACTTTCTGGATAAATATCACTTAGCAAAATTAAATCAAGACCAAGTAAGCAAATTAAACAGACCAATAACTGCTAAAGAAATAGAAACAGTCATCAAAAGGCTCTCAACCAAAAAAAGTCCAGGACCAGATGGTTTCAGCTCAGAATTCTACAAGACTTTCGAAGAACTAATACCAATACTCCTGAAATTATTCCACATAATAGAAACAGAAGGAACATTGCCAAACTCTTTTTGTGAGGCTACAATTTCCCTGATACCCAAACCACAGAAAGACAATACTAAGAAAGAAAATTACAGACCAATCTAACTCATGAACATTGCTGCAAAAATACTAAATAAAATACTGACAAATCAAATCCAAGAACACATCAGAACCATCATCCATCATAATCAAGTTGGCTTCATTTCACAGATGCAGGAATGGTTCAACACGTGAAAATCTGTCTACATAATCCACCATATAAAGAAGCTGAAAAATAAAACCACACGATCATCTTATTAGATGATCATGACAAAATACAACATCCCTTCATGATAAAGGTCTTGGAGAGAACAGAGATACAAGGATCATACATAAACATAATACAGGCAATATACAGCAAGTCAACAGCCAACATCAAAATAACAAAATGGAGAGAAACTCCATTTCAGTTATTCCACTGAAATCAGGAACAAGACAAGGTTGTCCACTCTCTCCATATCTATTCAGTATAGTTCTTGAGGTCCTAGCTAGAGCAATAAGACATCAAAAGGAAATCAAGGGGATACAAATTGAAAAAAAAAGAAGTCAAACTCTCACTATTTTCTGATGATATGATAGTTTACATAGGCGATCCCAAAGATTCTATCGAGGAACTTCTAAAACTCATAAACACTTTCTATTGTTCTTTAAAAAAAATATGATGCTGGGATGCCCCGGGCGGCTCGCGGAGCAGCTTCTAGTCCGACAAGGATGGCTGTGGGTCCCTGCAAGATCTCCAGGGTGGCAGCGCCATGTGCCGGGGGAGTCAGGCGGGTGGTTATGGCGGATAAAAGGCTCACAGGACATAGTATTATTTAAAGAAGAGGGAGACATTTATTGCTTAAAGAAGAGGAAAACAGAAAAACATAAGAAAAACATAGAGAGAAACAAAGACACATGTACACACGACACAAGACAAACACACAAGAGAGAAAAGATGGCGACGAGGGAGGTCAGAAGTGGCTGGGGTGGGCGTGGTTAGTTCTTAAAGTGACCGCAAAGGAATAACATTCCCGGATCCTTTTTATAATAAAAAGTAGAAGGTTAGACATTACAGTTTGAAGGAATTGGGGCGGCGAATTCTCAAGGCTGCTTCCGGCTGATTTTTGGGTGTCGTCTTTGTGGGGGGGGGAGATCTGAGAGAAGCTGGGTGCTGGTCACATCCTGGCATAGTTGGTCTCTGCTCCTGACAGGACAGGTGTCTGTGGCATGGAAATGTCTGGTGTCCCTTGTACCTGGTTAGGGTATTGGCAGAACAGAGGACAAAGTTAAATTGAGAAAAAAATTTTAGGACCAGGGAATTGAGGGGTTTGTATCTGACCTGTTTATGGTGGGTTCTTTAATTTGGCTCCCTGGAACTCATAAGAAAAACAGAAATTTTAGACATATACATTGTATTAAGAACTCCTTGGGTTTATAAAAACAGAAATTACAATGAAAAGTATTTTTATTTGGTGAGACAACCTGGCAAAACCTTTTAGCTATCAGACTGTTAGAGATTTTTGAGAAGGATAAGATTTTACTTGAGTTACTTATTAAAAAATGACAGAGAACTTATTTGGTTGGCATCTAGAGCTACTCTTTTGGGTCCTCTATGGTCCCTGAAGGTTGTATTTGACCTTTGCTGTTTAGTGCAGAGCCTGTCAGGCTTCAGAAGACCCTGTGGGCTAAGAAATCTGTAGAAAGACAGGCCTACCTTACCTGCGCAGCTAGGCTGTCGATTCCAGTGATTTTGTCCACGTTTGGAGGTCTCCAGTTTAGGTGAAAGGCAGTTTTTTGCCCAATGGTCAGCGCTTGGCAGTTGAAGCAAACTGCAGATGGATGCTGGTCTTTGACGGTTTGTCTTATGTCTTCTCGGAGGAAACAGAGTGCTTGCTAGGAGCCAACCTGTCTCTTTTTGTTATGAAAAGTTATTTAGTAATTAAATATTTAAATATCACATTCCCCAGATCTCTGAGCAGTTGAGGGCTGATTATTAGGTATTGCTGCAGTATAGAATCTATCTGGAAGGTTGGATCTGAGTTTGACTGTATTGACTCTTAATAGGTAAGATTTACATTTGTAAAAAGACAGACAGAAAGAAAAATACTGTTTGTAACATTAAGATTAGTGGCAGAACTGACAATGGTAGAAAACAGCTTAAAAGTGCATACCAGTTTAAAATATGAGACTTAGGATTTTGTAGTCTGAAATGAGATGAAATGAACAATCATTATACATAGAAAGATTGAACAGGAATTACGCAGAGTGCATGCTTCTGATGGGCCTTATCAGAAAGCATGTCTGTATGCAAAACACCTGTAATCACAGTTAAGGAGAGGATTTCAGTGAACACTGAGGAGGGGGAAGGGAAAGCAGGACATACATAACAGTGGGAGAGCTTGGTCGCGTGATCTGATTTTCAGTGAATCTAGCGACAAAGTCACCTGACCCCAATGAACATGGTGGCGGACACGTGTTGTTGCTTGAATGGAGAAACCGCGGGAATTTTAAAAGCCAGGGGCCTCCTGGTTGTTATCCAGAGTCTGAATCGTGAAAAACCTGCATAAACAGACAATTTAAGGCATATTTAGACTGGTACGACTTGCTTTCCCAGGTTAAGACCATGAAAAACTCGCAAAAACCGTGGTATCTCAAGCTTATGGGGAATGGCTCCCCGTTTAGGTGAGATGCAAATGAATCGACCACCCAGGACACGTGGGTGAGCATCCCCAATCCACGTGTGGGGTGGTATAGGCCGAACCGGATCAGCCTTTTCGTCTGTGAGGAAGATGAGAAAGAAGAAAAGAATGAAATAAGAGAGGAAGGAGACTGGAGGCCCCGGGCCACCAGGTGAGGGAATGCATGGGCTTAACAGGATGCAAGCCATAATGAACGCCAGCGACAGGGCGGAGAAGTACCCCCAGAGCCCAGAAACACCAGGAGGACTGGTCAATCCCGGGTTAAAAAGGCTCAGATAAGCTGGCTGGAGTGAGGAAACTTACAATTAGAAGCCGGTGTTGTTTGTAGGAATGAGTCCAGGCAGTTGGCGGTGTTGAGGAAGGCCCTTGGTTCTGATTCAAATCAGAAATTGGAGTGGGTGAATCTCTCGAGTCCGTGGCACCAAATATTGTTCTTTTAAAAAAAATATGATGATGGGATGCCCCAGGCAGCCTGCGAGCCAGGCAGAGGCTGTCGTCAGGGCAGTGCAGGGTCCCTGGACGAGCGGCAGAGTCAGGCGGCTGGATGCAGTGGATGGCAGAGTAAATGGACATAAGGCTACATATAAAGCTAAACATTTATTACTTAAAGAAAGGGAGACATAGACAGACATAGAGAGAGAGACAGAAAACACATGTGCACACGGCAAGAGATGGACAGAAAAGGGGAAAGCCAAGATGGCAACGAAGTCAGAAGTGGCTGGAAGTGGGTGTGGTTAGTCCTTAAAGTCATTGCAAAGGAATAACACTTTCAGTAATGTAGCAGGATACAAGATTAACACCAAAAAATCAGTAGCCCTCCTGTACACAGATGAAAAAAGGGTTGGGGAAGAAATCAGAGATTCAACACCCTTCACAATAGGCATAAATAGTATAAAATATCTTGGAGTAACTCTAACCAAACAAGTGGAAGACTTGTAAGACAAGAACTTTAGATTTTTGATGAAAGAAATTGAAGAAGATACCAGAAAGTGGAAAGATCTCCCATGCTCTTGGATAGGCAGAATTGACATAGTAAAAATGGCAATCTTACCAAAAGCAATCTACAGATTCAGCACAATTCCCATCAAAATTACAGCAAAATTCTTCACAGACATCAAAAGAATGGTACTCAACTTCACATAGAAAAGCAAATAAACAAGGATAGCAAAAACAATCCTGTACAGTAAAAGAACATCTGGAGGCATAACAATCCCTGACTTCAAACTCTACTACAGAGCTACAGTACTGAAAACAGCCTGGTTTTTAGCATAAGAACAGACAGGAGGACCAATGGAACCATATAGAAGACTCAGATATCAATCCACACATCTTCAAACACCTGATTTTTGACAAAGAAGCAAAAAAATATCAAATGGAAAAAAGAAGGCATATTTAACAAGTGATGCTGGCATAACTGGATATCAATTTGTAGAAGAATGAATAGAACCATATGCATCACCATATACAAAATTCAAGTTCAAATGAATCAAAGACCTCAACATAAAGCCATCCACACTGAACCTTACAGAAGAGAAAGTGGGAAGTACACTTGAATTCATTGGCACAGGAGACCACTTCCTAAATAGAACCCCAGCAAGCACAGACACTGAGAGAAACAATTAATAAATGGGACCTCCTGAAACTGAAAAGCTTCTGTAAAGCAAAGGGCACCATCAACAAGACAGAATGACAGCCTACAGAATGGGAAAAGATCTTCACTAACCCCACATCAGACAGAGGTCTGATTTCCAAAATATACAAAGAACTCAAGAAATTCATCATCAAAGGAACACATAATCCAATAAAAAAATGGAATACAACTTAAACAGAGAATTCTCAAAAGAGAAATCTAAAATGGCTGAAAGACACTTAAGGAAATGTTCAACATCCTTAGTTATCAGAGAAATGCAAATCAAAACAACTCTGAGATTTCATCTTACACCTGTAAGAATGGTCAAGATCAAAAACACTGATGACAACTTATGCTGGTCAGGTTGTGGGGAAAAGAGAACACTTCTGCATTGCTGGTGGGAATGCAAGCTGGTACAGCCCCTTTGAATGTCAGTGTGACAATTTCTCAGAAAATTAGGAAACAACTTTCCTCAAGACCCAGTAATACCACTTTTGGGTATATATCCAAAGGATGTTCAATCGTGCCACAAGGACATGTGGTGCGGGAGAATTGTCTGTATTCTGTCAATCATGTTTTAAATAAAACGCTGATTGGCCAGGCAGGAGGTGTAGGCAGAAAAACCAGACAGGAAGTGGAAATGATGCAAGGAGAACAGGAGAATTCTGGGGAGGAGGAAGTTGATTCCTCCCACTCCTGCCCAGACCACTGAAGCAGCAGGATGTAAGCTGCCCCACTGAAAAAGGTACTGAGCCACATGGCTAAAATAGATCAGAATAATGGGTTAATCAAGATGTGAGAGTTAGCTAATAAGTAGCCTGACCTAATGGGCCAATCAGCATTATAATTTACAGAGATCCGTGTGTGATTTTTCAATGGGACTAAACAGCTCTATGGGGGCAGGGCGGGAAAGAAACCCCCAAACAAGCAGGCTCCCCTCATGTTACAAAATGGCACCCACGTGGATAACTGAATCCACAGAAAGCCTGGGAATGCTTGGGAAAGATTAGAGTAAAGCATTTCAGTTTTCAGCCGTAGCAATTCTCTGTGCTTTAGAAAGAGAAAACTCTGAGGCAGTAGCTTGCAAGGGGAAGTGGGTTTCTTTACAGTTCTGTCCAGAGCTAGAGAGAGAAACATTCTTAGCCTCTGCCCACTGTTCTCCTATCAACAGTTTTACAGGAAAACTGGAACACAAACCATCAGACAGACATGTGTAGATTTAGCTGTGAGGAAAGCTGTAACTCTGCGAGCGTTCATTGGAGGGAGTCTCCTCCTGTCCCCACTGGAGAATCTCCTGGAGACATTGTGACTTTAGCCTTGCTTCTCTCGGGGTGGGTCCCTATTACATTAAATACAGTAATCTAGTCATCTAGAACATCCCCAAAGAAAATGGGCAGGGATTAGTCTCATACTCCTCACCCTGCCCTTATTTTCCCCTGACCACCTCAGATCCATGACACTTCTGACTCTAGGAATGCCTTGTCTGGCCACAGAAGGGGAAGAGAATAGAAAAACACCTTCTACAGGTGAAGTATTGCCAAATATTTATTGTTGCTTTGATGGAGTTTCATAAAGCAATGGAATTTCACACAGACAACCCGTGCTTTTAGTGCGTAGGTGAAACCAATGAAGAGAGCTCTCAGGTCCATGGGGTCTGAATAGTTTGGAATTAGCTGAAGCACCACAGCCCGTGTGCTAAGGGCAGGTGCTAAGGGAAGCCTGTGACTGGGGAGTGACCAGCAGAGCTGTGGTGACTCAAGGAAGGGACTGAATTGGTCTCCGTGTGAAAGGGAGGCAGCAGGACCTGGGTTGTGCCTCTGTTCCTTCTGGAGGACCTGACACATATTTCCTGATGGCTCCCAAGGCCATGACCCTGCCATTGTCACATCACTGAGTCTTTGTGTTCATTGTCCCCTTCTGCTGCTCCATTAGTGACCCAACCAACTCTGAAGTTTTCTCCCTGGCTTCCTCCCAGCTGACAAGAGGCTCATAGCCCAGATCTCGCTGAGCTTTCTTGTAGGAGAAGGTGAACACAGTATTTGACACTGTGACCAAGTGGTGGTTGAAGGGAGGCCGGTAGTTGTAGATTGGACGCAGCAGGAAGCTCATCACAACTTCCAGCAGGAAGCCAAGCCAGTACAGCAGGGGCAGAGGAGGAATCCACCTGGGATTAGGGCGGAAGCCCCATTTCTTGCTTAGGTTGCAATTTAAATCATCATAGCTTTGGTGAGGAGTGTCATCTGAGATGTAGTAGAATTGTCCTTGGATGTTTGATGACTTCTTGGTGTCTCATAGTCCCCTGGCAGCCAGAATGAGTGCCCAAGTCACCTTGCACTATACACTGGGTTGTCTGTAAAGAATTTGTCATTAACATCCCTAAAACCATGATTTTTAGGGCCCTGGTCATTGTGTTGGAATGTGCCTTAAGGCACAAGTGTTCAACGTGCCACCATTTCACCATGGGTGAAAGCCAAGTTCACCCATTGGTTTCCAACTCTTCCTTCTCACCCATTTTCTTGCCTCATGGATATGGATCGTTTTTTTCACATTGTTCCTTCTCATGGCAATTCAGCATGATCTCCTTGTAGGAGTTGAGCCCTGCAGCATCTACTGAACAGGTATAGATGGGGGCAGGCACACTAGCCTGGACCTAGGCCTCCCCATAACAGACAACACACTGTCAGGGTCAGGAAATCAACCATGGAGTCCACATGATTCCTGTTCCTTTCCTCCCTAATCCCAGCTCCCTGCTGTATTATTTGCTGCTCCTGGATCAGCAGGACCATGACCGGACTCATGAGCCATAGAAGAGGAAATGGTGACATCTTCTGTCTGGTTGTCAAGGTTTTTAGTCTTCCAGTTGTCACAGATCTTTCTCTGTTTCTGTCTCTCTCTCTCTCTCTCTCTCCGTGTGTGTGTGTGTGTGTGTGTGTGTGTGTGTGTGTGTGTGTGTGTATGTTCCTGATGAAGAATTTTGATTCTGAAAAAAACCAAAACAAAATATTTCTAGTCTATTCTTCATAAATAAAGTTTTTAAAATAAAAATTTACCATTTCATTATTGGGAAGCAATTTTTAAATTAAAATAAACATGCAGACTCCGGCAAGGACAGACGAGAATCCCAATGCTACAGTGTCACACGTAGTTGAACAGAGACTGTTCACACTGAGATGGACATTATAATGCTGGAACTGTGGGGACGACAGAAATTGTCACAAGCACCGTGCCTAGCGACCCAGCAAAGGTTGCTAAATTCTGCAGAGATTTTGTGTTTTTCTATAACTGAGGTTTCCATCTCTTCTACCTTGGCTTCAACACTGGAGACTCCCTCTTCTGTGTTTTGTGCTCTGAGGTTTTAGTTTCACTTCCCAAAGTTTTCATTTCCAGTTTTATCTCTGTTTGGCTTTGCTTTAGCAACTCCATCTCGACTTTTCATGTCTTGAGCTGTTTTCATCATGTCCTTGACTGTTACTTTGTATTTTCGTAGACTTTGATAAAATGTTTTTCATGTCCTTTTTAAAGTCCTTGAACATATTCATGATTGCTGCTTTGAAGTCCTTGTGTTTTCACACTGGTGCCTAGGCCTCTGGGTTTGTGATGACTGAGGTGATTTTAGATGTTGATTTTGGGTCTTTGTTGTGGGGGTACTTTGTAGTTTGGTTTCTGTTGGCCTCTCTTGACATTAGGAGGGAGTGGAGGCTGTGGGTTGCCTAGTAGACAGTGCTTCTGCAGGTTGGTGGGTGGCAAAGGGTAATAGAGGTGGGTTAGGTAAAATGTTCGAGAGGGGCTCCAGGAAAGAGCCAATGGTTCCCGACTACATCAAGAGATGGGGTGCCCAGGAAGTGGGTGAGTGAAAATCACCTACTGGAGTCCACTGGGGTCCCAGGTAGAGAGCTTTACACAGAGGGATGGGAGGAGGGCAAAGCTGATCCTCTGAAAGGTTCCAGTATTCCCCAGGGAATGGAAAGAGGAAGGGTGGAAGGAAGCACCCTGCTAGCCTGTTACCTCTTTTGAAAGTGGTATCTTTTACATTTTGCAAATATCTAATTTAGGAACAACAGATAGAGTTAATATAATTTTCCCTTTTACCTTTTTTGAAAGTGTTATCTTTTACATTTTGCAAATATCTAATTTAGGAACAACAGATAGAGTTAATATAATTTTCCCTTTTATCTCCTTTGACAATTAATTCTCTCTCCCCCTCTCTCTCTCTCTCTCTCTCTCTCTCTCTCTCTCTCTCTCTCTCCCCCCCCCTCCAAGGTTTCTTTATGTAGTTCTATCTGTCCTCAAACTGGCTTTGTGAATCAGGTTGACCTTGAACTCAGAGACATATCTGAGAGGTAATAGACTGTGCTAAGAATTAACTCGTAAATGCTAACATTTCAGCCTGAGTAGGTTGATTAAGAACCTTCCCTAATATATTTATTTTTTGAGAACCAACAGAGGAAAGAGGAAAGGCCTCGGGCCTATCAGACAGAGACACAGTCTCTGCATCCATTGCCAACTTCAGTTTAAGGGTTGGTGAGATGGTTTAGCAGGTAGAGCCTCCTTCACGAAAGAGTAATAATCTGAATTCAATCCCTGGGATTAATTGCAACATGTTGGCCTTTGACTTCTATACACATTTGCTGTGGTTCATAGGCACACACACAGACATGCATGCGCACACAAAATAAAGAAATGCATAATTTAGCAATAATGTTCATATAGTTATACATGCACATTTACAAAATTGACTTTAGGTTAGGTATAACAAGAACTGTAACTTATACTATGCATAATGAAAACTTCAGTTGACACAAGAATATAGCCATAACAGATACCCAAGTCATTTACTGTTCAGAACTCCAAGGGTAGATGAAGTTTGCTGAATGCCTTGTTTTAGTTTATTTTATTAGAGAATCTTCTTAGTAGCTGGAGTGAGACTCAGTGCTGGGTTAGTGTTGTGGAACCCTTGAGGCACAGTGTTTAGTGAGGGTTCCTCCCCAGAGTGCCACTAAGGGCTAGGCATCGTCTTTTGCATGTGTGAGGAGGGCAGACCCTATAGTATATGTGACATAACACAGGATATGGGGTGACAAAGCCCTTATGTCCCTGTCACAGAGGAGTTGTTGGAGTTCATACCATACCAGAAATGGGATATGTTCTTCTGTTATGGTTCCCTGTGAGGTCTGTGTATGTCATGGGGTCAGGGATCTGACACTTTTGTTAAGGGCCTTGTTACTTCTTACCAGAGTGGGCTGGAGGGGACATTTGTAGAGAGAACTGTTGTAACTACCTTGTTCTTTCCTTCATTAGGACAGTCTTCACAGACCCAGACACAAACTTGTCAGGCACAGAAAAGACATGCTATATAAAATGTTAGTGCAGGCTGTCCCTTCCCAGGGCCTCTAGGGGCAGAGCAGCAGGCTTTGGCTAAAGTTCACACTTTAACAACTCCAAACCCCTGATTTCTGTTTGTCATAACCCTTCTCGAGGAATTACGAATGGATTTGTAGAAGACAAACTTCCAAAACCCAATTCAGCTTCCTTGCACACCCAAGGGAGAGAGTACCAGTGTTGTGTTCAGCCCCAGGTGTGGAACCTTACACCCACAGTAGGGGAGAGTGTCCACATGGAGTCTGGAGTCTGGGTTCTGTACAGTTCAGGCACGTGGAGAAGAGACTCCCAAGGGGCAGCAATCCTAATGCACATGTTTCTTACCCAGAACTGTATGCACTGTGTTTCCATGCCCTGGGGCCGCTGCCTTAAGCAAGGTTCTCAGAAGCAAGCACTCTTCACTGTGGAATATTAGTTAAAGATGTGTTACGTTCCATTATGCTGCTTTATATGCATCTAATGATGCCAAGGTGTGTTGCTTTCTTTAATGTTTCATTTGTTAAACTCTGTAAAATGGCGCTACTGTGCCTGTCTGTGACACCTGATGGTCTAATAAAGAGCTGAGCGGCCAATAGCTAGGCAGGAGAATGGATGAGCTGGACTGGCAGGCAGAGAGAATAACTGGGAGGAGAAATCTGGGAAGAGGGATGGAGGAGCGAGAAATGGAGAAGGGGAGAGGATACCAGTCACCCAGCTACACAGCAAGCTACAGAGTAAGATGTAAAGAAAGGTATACAGAATAGAGCAAGATAAAAGCCCAGAGGCAAAAGGTAGATGGGATAATATCAGTTAAGAAATGATGGCTAAAAGCAAGGCAGGCTAAGGCCAGGAATTCATAAGTCAGAAAAAGTCCCTGTGAGCTGGATGGTGATCCCCCAAATATAAAGAGTAAAACAACAACAACAACAAAAAAAAGCAACTACACCTTTCACTTTTTTTTTTTAACCCACAAAGGTTTCAAAATTCCTAACAACAGCTACTGAGAACTTTCCAACCACAAACTCAGTAGCACGGCTTCCTCCAAATTAGGCTGTGCTGGAGCCCATTGCCCATTCTCAATATCCCCTTATAGGCAGCTGGTGCCACCATGCTTGGAAAGGGGGATATCCCTCCCACCTCCAGCAACTGCTGCCAATCCCGGACTATCAACCTACAGCTACCTTCTGATGGCTAAGCTTATCCACAACTGGTCCCAGGAGTCTGGGATTTGAGATACAATTCTCTGTGCTTTAGAAAGAGAAAACTCTGAGGCAGTAGCTTGCAAGGGGAAGTGGGTTTCTTTACAGTTCTGTCCAGAGCTAGAGAGAGAAACATTCTTAGCCTCTGCCCACTGTTCTCCTATCAACAGTTTTACAGGAAAACTGGAACACAAACCATCAGACAGACATGTGCAGATTTAGCTGTGAGGAAAGCTGTAACTCTGCGAGCGTTCATTGGAGGGAGTCTCCTCCTGTCCCCACTGGAGAATCTCCTGGAGACATTGTGATTTTAGCCTTGCTTCTCTCGGGGTGGGTCCCTATTACATTAAATACAGTAATCTAGTCATCGAGAACACCCCCGACGACAATGGGCAGGGATTAGTCTCATATCCCTCACCCTGCCCTGATTTTCCTCTGTCTACCTTAGATCTCCAATCCCTTTCTGATCCTAGCATGGCCTTGTCTGTACAGGATAGGGGAATAGAAGAGAAAAGCACCGACTGCAGATAAAGTATTAACAAATGTTTATTGTTCCTCTACTTGTTTTTTATAAAGCAGTGGGAAATTTCTCAGAATGAGACATATGTTATGGGGAGGTTAAGCAATGAGAGCTCTTAGGTCCATGGGCTGCTGAATAGTTTGGAATTAGCTGAGCCTCCACAGCCTGTGTGTGGTTGGGCAGGTGCTGAGGGAAGCCTGTAGGTAGGACAGTGATTGGCAGAGCTGTGGTGACTTAAGGAAGAGACTGAGTTGGTCTCTGTGTAAAAGGGAGGCAGCAGGACCTGGGTTGTGCCTCTGTCCTTTCTGAAGGACCTGACAAATATTTCCTGATGGCACCCAGGGCCATGACCCTGCCATTGTCACATCACTGAGTCTTTGTGTTCAGTGTCCCCTTGTGCTGCTCCACTAGGGACCCGATCCACTCTGAAGTTTTCTCCCTGGCTTCCTCCCAGCTGACAGGCGGCTCATAGCCCAGGTCTCGCTGAGCTTTTTTGTAGGAGAAGGTGAACACAGTATTTGACACTGTGACCAAGTGGCGGTTGAAGGGAGGCTGGTAGTTGTAGATTGGACGCAGCAGGAAGCTCACAACTTCCAGCAGGAAGCCAAGCCAGTACAGCAGGGGCAGAGGAGGGACCCACCTGGAATCACGGTGGAAACCCCATTTCTTGCTCAGGTTGTAATTTAAATCATCATAGCTTTGGTGAGGAGTGTCATCTGAGATGTAGTAGAACTGTCTTTGGATGTTTGGTGACTTCTTGGGATCTCGTAGGCCCCTGGCAGCCAGAATGTGTGCCCAGGCCGCATTGCTCACATACACTGGGTTGGCTGTGGAGAATTTGCCAACAATACCCAGAATATCATTATTCTTGAGGGCTTTAATTATTGTATCAGAAAGGAATTGGCTTCCCTCCCCATAGATGTACATAGGCCTTAAGGAACAAGTAAGCAAAGTGCCACCATCTTTCAGGGTGCGTCCATTGGCTGCCAGGACGGCCTTCTCACCCATCTTCTTGCTGTATGGGTATGGATGAAAGCTTGTATTTTCATGTTGTTCTTCTTCATTGCCATTCACGACGATCTCCTTGTAGGAGCTGGGCCCTGCAACCTCAATCGAGCTGGTGTAGATGAAGGCTGGCACACTAGCCTGGACACAGGCCTCCAACAGCTTCTGTGTACCTAAGCATAGACAACATGCTGTCAGGGTCACGAGACAGATAATCCAGGGGGCACCATGTGCACACCTTTATAATTCTTTTCATCTTTTGTCTAAGCAAGCAACCCTTACACATCACATGCATTTTCTGATCCCTGTACTCACAGCTACCATGCTATAACCCAGGGACAGCAGGTGGATGGCCAAGAACAAGAATCTGCAGGTTTTTATGTTCACTGTCCTGTGAGTGTTTGCATGCATGAGCGTGTGTTACTGGCTTTCTTTTATTTTTCAAAGTCACCTAAGCTTCTTGCTTGTCCATTCCTAATGAGTCCATTTTTTACTAAGAATTGTTGTCAAGAAATAAAATGGTCCAAGGTCAAATACAATTGTGTACAGGTGATGTGCATGTTACATAGACATTTCAAAGTTACCGGTCTTTTTTTTGTCATTTGATGATAATCTAAACTGTCACAAGGACAACTAGTCTGAGTCATAGGCTAATAATTGCTGGGTTTGGGGGGACGTAGTGATGCCACTGGTGTTCCAGATTGTATGCATGATGTTAAAGCATTCTTGCTTTTGTCTGTGGCTTTATTTACTCAGTTATACAAAGAAGAGGTGATGAATATTTCTTCTAATTTTCATTCTGGAAGCCAGCACTGACTGACCTCATCTGTTCCTCTGGGTGGAAAACTAAGAGGAGCTGAGTGTTCCCTGCTGGGAATTCCCAGAATGGCAGACCCGTGCGAGGCCTGAAGCTCTCTCAGAACTAAGAGCTTGCAGAGCAGCTGCCTGCAGGGTCTAGGCTAGGTCTGACCCTAGGGAGGCCCTGGGTGGATGGTTATCAACTGCCTGGAGTTGGAATCCAGTCTCCTGGACATGGAGGACAACGGGTAGCTTGAAGTTGAAGTGGCATAGGTGTGATTTACATCCGAGGTCACCGACTTTCTATGGCCTGGGTCATAGCCATGCCATAGCCCTGAGCTCTTCCAGCTGGGTCTGCTGAGCAGAGGCATTCGACTCAGTGGTGTTCCCTGATGAGTGAACTCCTTCCCGATCTGTGTTGACAGTTTCAGCTCCCAAGTTTCACCTTTCCTCCAGATACTGTACCTTTCAGATTAACATCCATGACAGTCTCTCGGGGACTCTCACCCATGACATCAATGACGGCTGCAGAATGGATGACAACAGAGATGCCCTGGCAGGCTCTCCTCAGGTACTGGGCATCCAGAATGTCTCCCTCCAGCATGGTCACCTTGGTCTTTGTCTGTAGGTCTGTGGAACACACGGCAGGTCATTGGGAGGCTTTCCTGTGGGCTGGGATGTTCCCTGCGCACAGGTGTCAGCCAGTTGTCTAGGTTATCAAGAATTGCTACAGGTAGCGAAGACTTCGGAGAGGAAGCCTGATACATGGAAGGAAGTGAAAGCATTCTTTCCCACTGCAGGAAACAAATCGGTTAGCAAGCAATCAAATGTGCCTAGGGTGTGAAACTTGTTCTAGAAAGTGGGGAGAAGTTGATCCATTCAAGGAGATTCAGGAGTTAATGGGGATTGGAGCGGACTGGGTAGAAATGAGATTAGCGATCAGAATGTCTGTCCAAGGGTTATGATGAGGAAGACCCTGTTCCTAGCAGAGGGGAGTAGAGAAAGTAGTCACACAGATATGAATCTTAGGTACACGTGTCTCCCCCCCAATACTCCCCTTGTCAGAGCCTGATATTTTCTGGGCTTGTGCTGAGCACAAAAGGAAGAGGTAACACAGCACCAATTGCTTGGCTTAAAAGACTCAGGAAAGTAGAGGTGCTGGCAATAATAGGATAGGCTCCCAGGCAGGGAATTGCACATACTTTTAATCCCAGCACTTGGGAGGCAGTGGTAGGCAGATCTCTGTGAGTTCAAGGCCAGACTGGTCTATAGTGGAAGTTTCAGGACATAGGATGGGTTCAAGTATAGACACAATGGACTATCTTCTATGAGATACTATCAAAAAATCAGAAGTCCATGTTGTAACAGGCTCTCCAGGGACTCCCTTATAGCCGCCTATGCCAAGGCAGTAGGTACAACGCCAGTACCTTTGGGTTCTTCTGCAACCCACAGAGAACACTGTCTGTCATTTTGCCACTCAGCTCACTAAATGAACTGTGTGCCACATGCTGTCTTCACCCATGCCTGTGCTTGCTTTGGCTTCTTAATTTGCACCCAACTTCAGGAGTTTCCTTCCTTCCTCTGCACACTTCCTAGAGCCTGGCCCTCGGATGAGGAAAGTGGGGGCACAGGTATGGCGGCACCAACTGAGGAGCCTCACTTGTCCTATCTCCACCGGTGCCATTGGCCCATTCTCTGGGGTTGCTTGGAATCAGGTTTTCAGAGGCGGATTAAAGTCACTGAACTGAAATTGCCAAGGGAGCCAAATAGCAGCGAGGAGGGCAGGAGAAATCCGAGCTGAGGAAACACCTCCAGAGACACAAATACAATGGCTTGCTCCTAAGTCTCTAATAAGTGTATCCTCTCTGTAACCCCTCTTCTCTTCATGCAACTGCGGAAAAGCCCCGAAGGAGAGAGAGCCAAACAGGGGACTTCTCAGGAGAAAACTGGTACCTGGCAGAGTGTTAAATTCCCGGATTATGATCCTATCTGCCCATGCCGTCCTCCTTCTCTTTCGCCACTGATTTAGACAAACTGGTTCAGGGATGTCGCCTTGACAAGACAGGAGGAATCCAGACCTCTATTAAAATAGACTCTTATCCATGAGCAATTTGGGGACCCTGAGATCCCAGGAGAAGCCTCTTAGAGTGTTTCCTGGTGGAGCCATAGCTGCAACCTTATCTAGGAGACCTAGGTATGGCAAGTATTTGTACAGCCACGTGGTGGAGTGTTGCTCTCATGAGAACTTTGAGAGAGAGAGAGAGAGAGAGAGAGAGAGAGAGAGAGAGAGAGAGAGAGAGAGACTGAGACTCCAAGAAGCTTCTACTCACAGAGAATGTGAAGCGTATAAAGGTTGCAGCTCAGTTTCCTGGGTTCCCATTCAGTCGGTTGATTTTAGCTGTGGTATTCGGGCAAGTCAGTTAACTTCTGTGCCTTTTTATCCTCAGAGATAGTGGTGGGGGCAGGGGGAACACAGTAACTACATTCCAGGAAGGTTGTACAGAGCTAATGAGCTATTGCCACAGACTGCACCAGAAAGGCCGGCACAGAAAGCACACACACACACACACACACACACACACACACACACACACACACGCACACACGTACAGAAGTCTCAGCTCTTACCGTTATGCAGGGCCTCTATCCATTCCCCCTAACGGTACTCACTATGGCGCTCTTCCTCCAGACCAAGGCCTGGCTCCTTACAAATATTGCTGAGACATTGGGATTCTAGCTAATAGAATTGACTGTGTGTTAGTACGTGGTTAATGGAAACAGCACTCAGGCCAATGGAGGAGTAAACTGACATTGGAAGAGGTCGGAGATAAGAAAGTAGTGTAGAGGGTAAGAGTTGTCTCAAAGGGCTTGGGGGGGGGCGTCCTGTGTGTAGGGCAGATCCCTAAGTAGTAGACGTTTACACTTGAAGCTGTGGAGGGGGGTGAGGCACATATAGACACACTGAACATTCTGGGGCCACGACAAAATAATGGAGCTTAAGTGGGGAACCTCTGGCTTGAACTGTGATCCTCATTAATCAGATGACATTGCTATAGTCATCTTTATTTTCCCAGCTCAAAGTCCTTGCTGCCCAGGTGAGTGAGCATCCTTTCCTACTTTCCCTGCAAGGTTCGTTTAATAACAGGGGTTGAAGAGGTGGTTAAACTATCCCATGACAGCAGCTCTTCCAGTTGCGCTCGAGATAACAAATTGGCCAAGGAATAAAGGCCCGGCCCAGTGAATTCTGCCATCTTCTTCTTCGTGATGACAAACTCCAGGGAGGAAAGATGGGACGAATGTAAGAACAGTCCAGGTGAGGCATGCGCAGTCCTGCTCACACTGGCTCTGTGTTGGTCCCTGGGTGTGACCTCGTGTAATTGCTCAGAAATTCACTTCCTCAGAGCTCATTCTCCTTCTCTGTCCTTTCCTGTCTGCCTGGCTGCCCCTTCTCCTTTCCTATCTCTGCCTCTGTCTATTTCTCTCCCTTTTACATCTTTTTACTCCTTTCATACGCCCTCTACCCAAGACGCTAGATGAACGACACCCCCCACCCACGCCCCCACGGCAACAGAGCAAACCAGAACAAAACAAACAACTAAACTGGTAGCAATTAGGAGAGACAGGGAGCTAGCACCAAACCCTCCAGCTTAATGATCTTTATGGATATTATCTGGCGATTGGCAAGTCAGCATTAAAGAGCAGACGGGAGAGAGAACCTGTCAGTCTTCCCCTACTGTACAGTGTCTTTTATGCTGTGTGGTCTGTTTCTTCCTCATGAATGTGGATGTGGGGAAGTGTTTTGACTGCCAGCGTTTTTTATTTACTTGACAAGGGAGGAGCTCTCTAGACATCCAGGCATCCGGTCAGCTATGGTTATGCAGTCGCATGCCTGAAGAGTCCAATACTAAGAATATAGAAGTGTAGGTTCCAGACGTAAGAACAGGGAAATAAAGAAATATAAAGTTGTAAGCCTAGGAGAATGAGAGCAGGCTTTCTCAGTAGTTTAAGGATTGATAATTAAGAGTGGTTTATTTTGCTTTACAACCCATAGCTCTGTCTGCAAGGCTGAAGAATCCCTGTGCAAACTCAGGGCCGGCTTTTAGATAACCCCTGGGCCACTCTTGACCAACAACTGATGTGAGCTAAGTTCACCTTTAATGGAATGTACGTGACTTCTTGGCTGTGCATTATCCCATACCCTTCCCTGTTAAACACAGCTGTCAGTATCAGGGGAGGGGCAGAGCATAGGTAAACACCATCAGAAAGTGCCAGAGAGAAACAATGGGCAAAGTACAAATATCAGTTTAACTGAAAAACCTTGTTAATGGAAGCTGTAAAGAAGGCAACTTGTATCTGAGTTTCACCTCAAGATTGTAGAAATTCTTCTTCTATTCATGCCTAGTACTTGCTTCTTGCTATGAAAAGGGGGAGTTCACAAACAGCCCATTGCCACAGTCACACAAATCCATCTCCAACTGTGGTCTCAGCTAGCTGAGAAGCTTTGTGTGCCCCACGGAGATTTTTTTTTCTTTAAATCTTTTTCTGGAATAAAGTTCGCTTCTGGTTTAATAGACTTTGATGGGTCTGTCCTCCATCTTTGCGCAGCCCCTGTGGACCCAACAACGCCAGATCCTCAAGTTGACTTACTGAAGAATTCCTCCCTGGTTTCTGGCCTGAAGACCTTGTCCAGGACTCTGACCTCTTCCAGGTCCTTCTCCTGCACCAGCAAGTGGACGATCCTCTGGCCCAGAAAGCCTCCTGCTCCTGTCACCAGGCAGCTCCACCCAGGCATGGCCACCACAGGAAGCAGACCCAGTGAGAACAAGGGTGATGTGGGGTGATTCTGGAGGTGACTGGAAAGAGAGAGTCAGTGATTACTCAAGCCCAGTTTCTCCCACCAACCTCTCATAACTCAGATGGCAAGACATGGGGAGGTTTCTCCACAGCACTAAGCAATGCGTTTCAATGTATACCACAAAACTGTAAGACCTTCAGGGCGTGGTTGTGTCCCAAGATTTCTGCTTTCCCAGACGCCTGTTGCAAGCCCAGGGTGTGCTTCAGAAAGGGCCCCAAACGTGCTGCACACAATCAAGTTACATAAGCAGTTCGTGGAACTTGGAGAAATGTTTACTTTGTTGGCTACAAAAGGTGAGGCCCAACGAAAGAGATCCAGAGTTTTTATGCCCTTGGGGAATATCCTCTGGGGACCTGCACAGGTCCAGTGACCTGGAAACACAGGAAGCCTGTTATTGGGCATCTGTTTTTGAAGACTTCATTTATGGGTGTCACTTGAACCATGGACAATTTTGTTGAAGCGAGATAGGATTCAGAGGATCCAAGTGTTGTCTGACTGGATAGGTGGCCTCGTAAGATCTGTCTTTTGAAATACCTCAGCACTTCTTCCTTGAGGGTGTGGGACAGACGACATTTGGGCTAGGAAGGCTCTGCCCATAAGGAGGTACAACCCATTTTGGAGTGAAATTTGAATCACGTACCATAGAGAAAAAAAACCATTTAGGTGGTAATAGCAAATCCACAGACATCTATATCTATATCCATACATATATATATATATATATATATATATATATATATCACAAATCTCTAAATCCCTCATGTCAAACAGAAATGTACTCAAGAATGTGCCATATCAATGGAATTCCATTTAACCTTTATTTAGTATGTTCTGTGCTTTATGCTATGTGAAGACATTTTCGAAGGCCAGAATCAGCCACCACACTTCCTTTTCCCTCGCCGTCAGGTTACAAAGCAAGGTTTTTGGCAAGCTTACACTTTCATCCTTCCAGAAATCTGGTGTCATTGGGTTATGACCCAGATTTGCTGGAGGTGGAGATCTAAGGTAAGTTCCCCTTCATGTTAGAACCCAGTTATTCCTTTCTGCTCTCTCAGGGGCTCCTCCTTTTTCTCCCAGTTTCCCAACACCAAAACATTTTCAGGCTTGGAAGGGGCATGAGGTGAGGCCACTGGCTCATCTAGATTGCAGGCAGCAATGGTAGCCTAATAAGTAACCTCTCCCCCACGTAGTAGTAGGGTTAACTACATCTTGTCGAAATGGTGGGCTATCTGGACCACTAGCCAATATAGCAGCAATCGCTGTTAACCCCAGTGTCAACCACCCCCTCAGAGCCCGAGGAAGTGTGGTACAAGTTCCCATGGGCACTGTCCCTAGCACACCACTTTCAGTTGCTTGAATCCTGGTCCTCAGACAGTAATCTTGGTGCATTGGGAGCTGATCTTTGAAGTGATATGAGAAGCAAGAAAGTCACACACTTGCACACATATTTTGTGTGCACTCGCTCATGTGCATGCGCACACACACATGCGCACGCACACACACACACACCACACACACACACACACACACACACACACACACACATGCCATTTTTCTAACCTCTGACTTGCATGGCGACTGTTTTGCACACCAGGCTGGAGAAAGATTTCTCTGTTAGATTCACCCTCTGCTCCCACAGGAGCAGCAAAAGTGGAAGGAGCTTGGGAAAAGCTGCTGTGAACCTTCATCCCACCACCGTTTCCAGTTAGCCTCCATTAAGAATTCAGCAGCACATTTTACGCTAGGAGGACTTCACCAGGGAGCACAGCTCAGCTAGAGACCACTCCCTCCTCAACCAATACCACGAAATCAACATCAAGAAAAAGTGGTTCAGTTTATCATATAATGCCAGTTTAAACAATTCAAGTTTGTGACCTTCTCGACTCTTATATTTAAATGTTTTTAGTGCCAGGTTAATGACCTGAGTGCACTTTTCAATCCAGTCCACTACGCTGCTCACCCACTTGGAGGATAACCTGGTGTCCGTTTTGACCAGGCAGAGCCTGCCTTCTGCAGCCATGCGCCCTGTACTAACCCTAGTGTGTTCGTCACTGTGCAGTTTTGAAAACCAAATCACTCTGCTCAGCCAGCTACTGTCGCCATCCATTTGGACAATGCCAATGAAAGAATTCCTTCATGTTACACCTCGGCTTCCACTGTCTCTTACTAGTGCCTTTCCCGTTAATGGATTGTGCTTTTGGTGACCAGGAGACAGAAAGATAACCCCTGTTGGGCTTGTGTCATTTTTCTTGGAGGCGCTGCTGACGGTGGAGGCCTGAGGTCAAACCCCAGTTGTTGTTCTGAGCTCCATCTAGCATCAGTCTGACCCGCTGCTCTGGGTCCTTTCCTCCCACATCAGGGATCCTCTGTCTGCATCAGCCTGAGCCAGCACCCTCTGCTAACAATGACCAAGGTTTCACCCCTTTTTACTAGTCTGTGTGTTTCTGTGCACAGAACTCCTCAGATGTTGTAGCTGTCTCTACATTTCAGTGATAACTTTTAATAAATGATTGTGAAATGGGACCTACAGGAAGAAAATAGGGAATGGAAGAAAGGCTGTCTCTAGCCCTTACCAGGCACCTTTCAGGACATATCAATATATTTATTTCCTCTAATATATTGAATTTTCTCTGATACCCTGATATTATATATCAACGAAAGAGGAGGGCAATGACCCATGACAGTGAGCAATCCATTTCTGAGAATCACCTTGTCACCTTAAGCAAGGCGATCTTCCTTGGGCAACACTGCAGAAGCTGGCCCGAGACAATGATCAGTTAGCTCACATCTTGACAAGCATGGCTGTAACTCTGTGTACCGATGGCTCCTATAGCAGTTCTTCCTCTGCTTATTCTGAGCTCATAGCAGTACCGTGAAGATGAACTTGGGGGTCACCGAGTGCTATTATCTGTTTTTCTTTGCCCTCCTCCCCGGCCCCGAGCCATGTCGAAGAGATTTTTTCTCCCCTCTGCTTTTTAGCAATTACTTGGTATGTTAGGGTGGCTGCTCCAGTCCAGGCTTTTAACTTAGAAGTTCTGGTTATAAAATGCTGTGATTGATGGGGGATAGTACCATTCACAAATAGCATGCTTGGCAGTTAGTAATAGCATAGTGTGGTGTGTTTGGGTCAGGGTTCTATAGAGCAACAGAACCAAGAGGATGCCTGTCTGTCTGTCTGTCTATCTATCTATCTATCTATCTATCTATCTATCTATCTATCTATCTATCTATCTATCATCTATCTATCTATCTATCTCTCAGAACTTATTAAATCAGCTTTTAAAAGAGTACCAACAGTTAAGTCACACCTCAGGAACTAGTGGTTACCTGGTTCTTGAGGCTAAATGCCTCAGCAGTTTGAATGATCCTACAATAGCTGTTGGTCGCTGTGGGGAGAAAAACAGTACTTACGTAGCCTCAAGGCCGATGTGCCAGTAGTCCCAACCTGGAGCTGGAAGTGTGGAAGGTTCCTGAGACCCAGCAGGTCCCTAGTTCGTGAAGCAGGCTTGGAAAAGATGGTTTCTGCTATCTACAAAGGAGCCAGCAGCAGCACTGCCAATCAACTCTGATGCAAGAAGGAACCAAAGCCAGCAATGGGCCAGATGCTCCTCCAGGGCAGGACGTTTTTTTATTTGGGCTGCTACCAGAGGGTGCCGCCCACAATCAGGGTGGGGCTTCCCACAACAGTCAAGGTAATCAGGGCACTTCGTTGAGTGATTCTCCTTTGTGACAAACTAACACTAAAACCTAGGCATCTCTTGTTTTGTCGGAACCAGCCGAGGAGAGCTTCTTTTGGCCAAAGGCTACTCTTGAACTAAAGAGAACATCTTGTCCTACAGCCCAAAGACCTGCCTAAAATTAAAAGGTACAAAAGAAAATAGATTTGTTCAACTTAAAATGAAACCGAAACATCTTACAGAAAGGGGTTCCCATAAACCTGTGGGGAGCCAGAATAATGATGGTCAGCTCTTTCTTTGTTGTCAAGGTTAAGGGTGGAGTCAGGCAGAGGGCTGTGAAGGCCCAAGAAGGACCAGCAGGGGGCTACAGCTGGCTGTGTTTCTGTTGATTGGAAGACAGTGTGGGGGGGCACTAGGCTTCAAGAGATCTTAAGAGGGCTGGTGGCTCTCTTTGCACCATCCCCTTTCACATTTTGGGTATATTTTAGAGGCTGGAGAAGGTTTGCAGACTGAGATTTATGACCATGACCACGGATATATGTCTCCTGCTCCAATGGATAGTTCCATACTTATTCATGTGGATATTATCCTAAAAAGGACACAGAGTTGGGAGGGGCAAGGGGCAAGTTGGGGCAGAGATGCTTGGGGAGTGTTTGAGGAGAGGGGATGGGGGATGAATGTGATCATTCTTCACTGTATACACAAATGAAATCTTAAGAATAAAGAAAAATTCGCAAAAGAACACATAATACGCAACTTATATGACTGTTTTAAAATCTAATTTCTATCTATTTTTATGTAAATTTACACAGAAGTTATAACGAAAACCTCTCAACCCCACTTAAAGATTTGTCAAAGTCCTTCTACAGTCCAAGTATGGATGTCTAAGTGATAGGGACAAAAAAAAAAAAAAAGAATGCCAACACTTGGAGCTTAGCTTTGGAAGGTCAGTGAGAACCCAGGGGTGGGCAGGTGCCTCTAAAAACTCCAGTGTGAACAGATACCGTGGAGGCACTAATGGGTGAACACTAACCAGAATTTCCTGGGAAGAGGGGAATCATCGAAGAAAAGGTCTCTCTTGCCTGAATGGTCAATAAGACTTTGACCCATCCCTGAAGATGGTGACGATAGGTTACCCCCATCCCCCAGCTATGGTTAAATTAGCAATTCAAGGTTAATGATTGGCCACCAACTTGGTCTTGAACACCAATAGGAAAGAATAATAGCAATAGCAAACAGTTATGATACTTTGAAACAAATAATACCAGGCCCTTACTAAGGCTCCCAGACTGAAATCATTCAGTTAGGGGCCCTATGTACCCTACAGGAGAGTCAGTAAGTGATTGGTCTCAGTCATTCTCAAAGGGACTTTACTAGGTGTTACTAACTAATCCAGTGGCTGTCAAACTCCATGGGGTTACTAATGAGTTTCACCTGGGAAGGGTCAGCATTCCTTTCCAGAAAACGGCTGAAATCAGCAGAAAGAGAGCCCTTACCAGAGCACTAAACCAGTCAAGGAAGTACTGATACTTTCCCTTTAAAGGGCACCCTAGAGGTCGGTTGTAATAACTAAGTATAAAGGTCCATGACACAGAACCTCCACTTTTAAAACTGTCCTGGTGGAATGTTGTAGCACGACTAATAAAAACCCAGAGACAAAAGTTGGAGTTCAAACCGAAGGCCAGAAAAACAAAACAGCCAGCCACTGGCTCTTTCCTCAGTCCGAAATAGCTATCCTGCATCTCAGAATGAGACTGTGACTAAGAACTGTCTCCTCCCATCTTCTATTCCTCTCTAGTGCTGGGATTAAAGGCGTGCACCATTACCTCTTGGTTTCCATGGCAAGCTAGTGTGGCTACTGGGATTAAAGGTGTGTGTCAGTACTGCCTGGTCTGTAAGGCTGATCAGTGCGACTGTTTTACTCTCTGAACTTCAGGCAAGCTTCATTTATTAAAATACAACGGAATTATCACTACATTTCCACTTTTTGTCTAATGTTAAAAAGGGAAATGTATAACTAATGTAAGAAAAACTATATACAATAAGTACAATGACTAGAAACAATATATACAGGCAATAAGTACATCAACAATTCTAGTCCATTTGCATTTGACAAATTCAGAGAAAATACTCCACCTATCTTGGTGAAGTCCAAAGTCTTTCTATCATAACTTGCTTTCTGAGTCTGGTAAACTACAACTCTAACTATCTAATCTTTAGCTTTCTCAGAGACCTAAGAAGGAAATAGTATTAACTGAGTAAGCAGAAAGCTTGAGCTGGCAAAACACAAATGAAATATTACTACAGAACGTGTCTCGGTGACACGCATGCTCCCCGTCACTCCAGGCAAATTCTTTCTTGACCGCCATAAAATTCTTCCCGGGATGTTCTGACAAAACTAATATTTTCTGGCTCTGACTAAATAAGAATCTAACTCTCTGTCAGAGATCCGCCAAATCCTCCATCACAGTTCTGTCATCCATTCACAGGCTCAGCGTACTTTACCTGCCCTTTAGACAGACTTCAAAAATGCTCCCCTTGACTCCTGCCTGGCTCAGACCCCAGACAATGCACAGGGAACCAGTGGGCTCCTGGGACACACTAATTGATCACCTCTGGGTCTGTCCCATTTGCTGTCTGTTACCTCAGAGAACCTTATGGCAAGCAAGTCAGCGAATTCTTGTTGTAATACAGCAGGCTCTTGTTAACTTCCTCTCTTCTGAAGGGGCAGAATTTGTTTGTTTCTTTTTAATGCCAGGCATACTGCTGTGGCTCTTCTCATGCCCAGTTTTCACAGGTCCTTCTTAGGCTGCATGGCCACAGATGTAGCATTTCTTACTGTTCTTATTCAACTGGACATTTTTCTTCCCTGACACCTACAGTGGCTGAGTTCCTTTAAGAACTCTCAAGGCCTTTTGGCTAGAACAATTCTGAGGTAACTTGTTCAGATGAATTGGGGCGCTCTTGGGGTCTTAGGGTTTCTATTGATGTGATAAAAACACCTTGACTAAAAACGAGACGGTGAGGAAAGCATTTATTTCAGTTTACAGCTCCACATCATAGTTCATCACTGAGGGAAGTCAGGACAAGAACTCAAACAGAGGAACCTGGAGGCAGAAGTTGGTGCAGAGGTCATGGAAGAGAGAGTTGCGTATTGGCTTACTCTTCACGGCTTGCTCAATCTGCTTTCTTACATCATCCAGGCTACCTGCCTAAGAGTTGCACTGCCCACAGTGAGCTGAGCCCTCTTGCATCAATTCTCAATTGATGAAATGCTCTCCAGGCATGACTACAGACCAATTGCTATCGAGGCATTTTCTTAATTTAGATTCCCTTTCCCTACATGGTCCTAGCCTTGTGTCAAATTGACATAAAAACTACCCAGCACACTTGGCTTTGTGTTTTTATGTCTTGACCTCTTGTTTGCTTAATCTTCTGATATAATTGGAACATTCTATATAGTGAAATATTAAGCTACTATATTTGGGATATCAGTCATTACTATCAACAGTGAAGCTTGTTTCACACCGCTGAGATGGTCTTGAATTCCGAAGGTTACTACAGGCTAAGGCTTTGGGCTCTTGAGATTTTCATTCCTCTCTTCTCTAAAATAACCCCGTGCCTTCTAGGTCTGAGAGCCCTACAGCTTTCTTGTAGATCAGCAACAGCAGCTATGACCACCAAGACCCATGCTCAGCTCTGAAGCAGTTTCACAGTCAATACCTTGATGCTGGTGATCTACAGGTAGAAATGTAGAGATAAGCTCCCAAAATAAAGCAAAGTGACTACATTTTGACCATCGGCCTTACTCTTAATTAACCAACATATCTTACACAGACATCTAGAGGGAAAAATAAATGAAGTTAGGCAACAACTCCTGCAAATACATCAATTACATATTTGAAATAATAAACACCAATAATAATACTTATAGCATAAGGAGTCAAAAAGACGAAGCTACATTAGTCAATTAATTTTAGGAATTCCAGGGGAAGACGGCGTTTCAGGTCATAATATTTGTGAATGGATAAATAATTAAAGCTAGGGGAGTGTTTCTGTTCAGCCATGTGTACTACTTAATATTTCTCCTCACATGGTCAATTACGGGCCAGCAATGATTTGGGAAGCCCCCAATAACAAGGATGTAGTGTGGTTTAAGGTTCAAGTAGTCAAACCTAGGGTGCATATCCCAGAAGAACTGCTGGGGTTCCTTCTAGCTTGGGAGCTTGGTACTTACTTCTGATTTGCTATGAGGCCTCTGCTCATCATGGGGGTCAAGCATGTCCAAATACCAATTAAGATGTTAGTCACCCAGAGTCACCCAGAACAGGCTATCATAAATGCTTGTCTCTTATCTTTGGATTCCATGGAACTCATGGAGATCAATATGTAATGAATTCATTGCTATAGGCATCAAGTTTTCAGCTTCCATCAGAGATGCAGACTAATAAATTAATATATAAGATAGTACATAAAAGTTACATTTATAGTACACTATAGGACTAGCCAGCACCAGTTTTCTCTAGGTGATGTGGGATTCCCCTCTGTATGCTGTGAATACCATTGGTTAATAAAGGACTGCTTTGGACCTATAGCAGGTCAGAATTTAGCTAGATGGGGAAAACTAAACTGAATGCTGGGAGAAAGGAGGCAAAGGAGAGAGAAGCCATGTAGCCCTGCTGGGGACAAATGCCAAAACTTTATTATTTCAGGGCTGAGCAGTCAGGAGACAAACAAGCAGCCTCCTTACAACATCCAGGGGCCTCAAAGACAGCATGCTTACTATTTTTCATATCTACACAGTATCATAGCCATAATTCAACAAGTTGTCTTGGTTTTTCACGTGCTTTTAAGACCTTGGGACCTGCCTATCTGGGATCAGATTGTTGATAAAATTTTTGTTGTTTTTCAATTCAGTTTCTGCTTTTAATGGAAAAGTGTTCAGAAAAAACTAGGCTGTGGTGGGCTTGAGGTGACACTTTCTTCTGTTAGTCTGTTGTTCATGGCACCAGGTTGTATCCCCAGACACCTACTGAAGTTGAGTACTGTCTGCAACTATAGTCACGGTCCAGCAATAAACACACCACAGAGTGTGAGTTGACAACACAGTCATTCTATAATATAAAATGCTATAGGAAATAGGAAATAGAAGACAGTCCCGTCGTATGGTGTATATGGATTATTGTGAGAGAAATAATCTCTCAATATTATTAGTGTTAGTGGTTGGTATTAGGCTGCTCTACTGGAGGTAAAGAAGGGGACTGTGCACAGGAAGGAATGGCAGACACAAAAGTAAAGGGAAGGGGTGAGATACAGAAGTTCTGCTTAGAAGTAGACTAAAGAGAAGGAGGTACTTATATGTACTAAAACAATGTTGAGCAAGCTTATCTCTAACTAAGGAGGTCGACACGCCAAGGTTCTACAGTGTAAAGTAGTCTGTGTTCTTTGGAAGAGAAAACTTATAGACTATAGCATGTGAACAAAAACGAAACAAACAAAACAAAGCTGTGAACCACGGGAACCTAGGTGGCCTACTACATTGACCATGTGTGTATTGCAAATAAGGAAGAACTGTGAGGGACAAGAGTTTGGGGGAGACTGACTATGGGGTTACCATCTAACTTCCTGGGCTGGCAGGGAAACTTGGGATAAGGTTCAGAGCATGAGTAAGGTTTCCAACCTCAAATGGTGAAGAAGAGCTCAGGCCAGAGCCTGGGTGGCCCTCCAACCTCAATTGGGGAACTAAGGCTGTGATGAAGCCTCAGGAGGAAGGACAACCTCAGATGGAGAGGCAGGGCCAGAGCCTGGGCAAACACACCAACCGCAAACGGTGATCCCAGTTTCTCTTTTTCTTACTTGATGGGTCCTTTCTGTCCTTTCAAAATTTAGAAGAAATCCTTAATATGTTTGTGTTCATGTGACTACACTTGTGTGTGCATGTGCTTGTGTATTGTATGTGAATGTGCTTGCATGGGTATAGGCTTATGCAGTTTAGCCTCTGGTATACCCCAAATGTTGTCCATCCTGTTTATGAAATAGGATCTCTGATTTTTCTTTAACTCTCTGACTACATCAGGCTTGTGGACCAGCAAGCCGTAGGGCTCTCCTGTAGGGCTTGGAACCTGTGACAGATGTTCATTACACACCAGGTAGAATGTTAGATTATGACTGTAATCATTCCAGTATTTGGGTTATGAGCTAAATGTTCTGATTTGACAATTTCAAATGCATAAGAAGATATATCATCTAACCCCACAGAGCCATGTGGATAGTTCACTGTTTCTAAAATCTTGAGTTTTTAATTCATTTGAAAGTTCGAGTATACTAATCTTGTAGGACAAAGAAAATGTGAGACAGAGACTATTAAAATCCTTTAAATCCTTATTCTTGTCTTCTGTGCCAATGAATATTTCAGGAATGTCTACACATTTAAGAGAATGTAATATTGCAAGTGGGGAAGAAGTCAACAGAGAGACAAATCTCTCTTGTTTTATCACCACCTTGAATATCTACTTTTTTTAAAAAAAATCAGGAGAGTTCTTTTCAGAAGGAGATTATTTAAATTTGATCTTAGAGTAATTTAATCACACAATTTGGAATAGAGATTTAGGCTTAACTCTTTTATCTGTTAATGTGAAGAAAAAAATTTGGCTATAGCTAGGTTTCTAAGCAAAATAGCCAACATAGACAGCACCGGGTTGGTTTGGATAACTCCCTTGTAAAGTCCAGCAGGTGTGCTCCTTGTGATGTGGTGGGCATCCTACCACGCCTGCAGAATGTCTGTTCCCTGTTGCAAAAAATAAAAAAAAAACTTTGCAGTCCTAACATCTGTGTTTATATAACATGTCCTTGCTATGACCAGTTGAATAGAAAGAGATATGGGGGGAGGAAAACACCAGAAAACCACCATGACCTTATGCCCTAAATATCATCTAGAATTGAGGAGGAAAACATCTTGCCCTGAATTCCATTCTGGCAGTTGAGAGAATGTGTAGCTGCCTGGCTGGGCAGCTGGGGTTAAGTGAGTGAGCAGGGGCTCCCTCCTGCCAGGAAAGCTGCATGCTTCTTTCTGGCTGCCAGTTCGGTCTTGTCACTCCTGCTTTTGGGGCTCCCAGCTTTTCCAGCTGTGCCAGATGCAGGATTCCAAGTGCTCCCAACTTTCCTTCCTAATTAAATTTCGTTTCAAATGACACTCAGGAATCTGTAGTGGAAAAACGGAACACATGTACACTGTATCCTAAATAATCAATACTGAAAAATACAGGAAACTATGTCAATAGTTTTGGACTCTCTCAATCGTTCTTTGAAAAACAGACTATTTTAAATAAATCATTTGGGGACTGTATGCATGTATGCAATGTATTTTGATCATGTTCATCCCCACTCTTCTACCCAACTTCTTCAGGCTCTAACTCCCTATTCCCCACCCCTTTCCAATATCATATTCTTAGAAAAAACCCTACCCACCCAATTTGTACTGCCCATATAATTATGGGTGGTATGCCACCCACCGAAGTTCAGTCAAGCTACTGGGAGCACATCCCCAAAGAAAGCTGACTTTGTCTTTCCTAGTAGTCATCAGCTGGCAAAAGCTTCTCAGCTAGAGGTGAGGGCACTGAGCCCTTCCCCATTCCAAGATGTGATTGTTAACTGACTTAATCTCGTGTAGGTTTGTAGAAGCAAGCACAGCTGATATGACATCATAAGTACAATAGCCCTGTCACGTCCAGGAAAAAGTTTGGCTTGGTTTCTTACTGACCTTGACTCTTATATTCTTTCTGTGGCCTCTTCCCTAGTGTTCTCTGAGGTTTCGGAAGATGGCTTCTGCATCAGCTTCTGCTTCTGTGTTCCTTCCCTGTTAAGACTTTCTGTCCTGGCTTCCTTTTATGATGAGTAACGGTTTGGAAGTACAAGTCAAGTAAATCCTTTCCTCCCCACCTTGCTTTTGGTCATGGTGTTTGATCACAGCAACAGAAACTCTAAGATAGCATGTGACATAGATGTCCCACTTAGAGCTGAGTACCTGTTTTCTGTACTTTGACCAGTTGGGAATTTCTGTTTTGCTGTCCACTGCACAGCAAAACTTCTCTGATGAGGACTAAGGGCTGCACTCGTCCTTGAGTACAGAGATATGTATTTAGAGAACAGTTTAATACTATGTCTATCTAGCAAAGTAATAGTAGCAGCTTCTCCCCAATCCTATGAGCTCCAGAACCACGTGGTGCAGGAGAATTGTCTGTATTCTGTCAATCATGTTTGAAATAAATGCTGATTGGCCAGGCAGGAAGTATAGGCGAGCCAACCAGACAGGAAGTAGAGAGGCGGGGTGATGAGAACAGGAGTACTCTGGGAAGAAGGAAGCCCATTCCCCCCACTCCTGTGCAGACCACTGAAGAGGCAGGATGTAATCTGCCTGGCTGTGAAAGGTATGGAGCCATGTGGCTAACATAGACAAGAATAATGGGTTAATATAAGCTACAAGAGCAAATTAGAAGACTGAGCTAATAGGCCAATCAATTTTATAACTTATGGAGCTCTCTGTGTGATTTTCTTTGGGGCTTGCTGGCTTGTTGGGGTACCGGGCAGGACAGAAACCCCAACAAGCAGGCCCCCTCATGTTACAACCATGGATTCTTCATCAGATCTGCAGGACAAGGTATGCAGTTTTGCTTGGGTGTGGTCCTTATATCTAACAAGAATGTTGTTGGCTACTCCCATACCATTTGCACCAGCTTTGCATCAAAGGCATACATATGTTTCCAGGTTGGTTATTATTGTAGCTAACAGCATTCACAGTTGTACAGGAATGGCAATGCTTTCTTTCTCCCTGTAGACTTCATGACACCTTATGAAAGCTAGCCAGCAGGCAGGAAGCTTTCTGGATAGTGCCAGCTTAATTTTTCCGTATCCTATGACTGAAGGGTATGGTGTATACAGCAATAAGGTCTTACCATAAGTTCTGATGGGCAACCAGGAGCAATAGCATAATTTGGCAATCTGTGTTTCCTGAGAGGAACAGCATTATCCTGAGTAGAGCAACAAACTTGTATATACACAAATTAGCAGGTTTCCATATGACTTTTTCAAGTATCTTAGTATTAATTATTTCTTCCCAAGATCTTCTGTTCTACCCTCCTAATCCCCTTCTCACTTAACTCTTCCTCTTCATTATATCCTTTCCCTTTCATATTACCTGTGTTCTATGACCCATATCCTACATACTTACTCTCTTTCTTCCTCTCTTTCAGTGGCCAAAAGTGTTACTCCAAGTTAAACACACAAATCTAAAGATTTAGTTCTGAACCCTACACATGTAGCATTTGTCTTTCTGGGTATGGGTTAGCTCACTCAAAGTAATTTTTCCAGTTTTCTTGACATCATTAACTAAGCTAGTTGTAAAAGATTTACCTTGTATTAACAGATACTTAGAAATTGTTTTTGATTAAGAGTTTCTTCCCATTTGGCTCCACGAGGCAACTGGAAGCAGAATGAGAGCCAGACATTCTGTTTCAGCACGGCTTTCATCTCTTTGACTTTAGGGTTACCTAAGTTATTGTCCCAGTACATTAAAATTGCTGGAGTAATGACTCAGCAGTTAAGAGCACTTATTGCTCTGGTGTAGGACCCAGGTTAGATCCCCAGAATACACATGGCGGCTCACAACTGGGGGAGGCACGGAGGTTCTTGTGCTCACAAATGAGCACTAGGATGACTCTGAATGTCAAACACACAGGCTTGCCTCTTCAAAGGAAAAGATATATGATCTGTTTTCTACCTGAAGGTTGGGAGAGGCTGTGGTTAATAACCTGGTGACCTTTGCACTATCTGTGTGGCTGAGATCACACCAAATTCTCCCCCAGACCCTGATCAAGAGCTTCTCAATCTACAGAACCCACCTTTATGGAAGATGTCACATGTAGTCAGTCTATGGAACCCATCCTTATGGTGGATGTCATATGAACTTTTCAAGGAGTTTCGGTGCAGTTGTGTCCCAAGCTTTATTGTACACACGAGTTGAGTTATTTATTACCAGGACATTTTCCACCAAATTGTGCTGTGCTTGAATATGCCAAAGGAGATACTATAAATGATACTACAGAAGTACTGCATACAATTACAGATGACTTAGCAACAGACTGCAACACTTCAAAGAAATGAGCAAATCCATGAAGACATTTAGGTCTGCTCACTGCTTTTGCTTTATAAGTCTGTGTGCCTTGGCCTCCTGTGATTTTCAGGTTACAACTTTACCTTAATTATTACATAGTGACCCTTTTCTTTCTTCTTAGCATTTTTATATTAACATCTGTAGTTAGAGGCCACTTGTTCATTTCCTGGCCACCCAGACTCCTGAAATAATCACACAGAAACTGCATTAATTAAATCACTGCTTGGCAAATCATTATAGCATATTCCTAGCAAACTCTTACATATTAAATTAACCCATTTCCATTATTTTATATTTTACCATGAGGCTCGTGGCTTACCTGCAAGTTTCCAGTGTGTCTGTCTCTGGTTACAGCTCCAGGGCTTCTCCTGACTCTGCCTCCTTTCTCTCAGCATTCAGTTTAGTTTCCCTGCCTAGCTCTGTTCTTTTGTGTTTGAATTTACTTTTTAAGCTTTATAAGGATTTACATGGATTTAACTGATACACTTTGGAGCGCCAATTTGATCAAACATCTGTGTCCCTTATGCCATTGCAGGGTTCTCATCCAATTCTGCAGCTGAAATCTCTGCTTTGTGTAGGCTTGTTTTCTTTTATTTCTCTCTTTTTCTCTCTCTTTCTTCTTTCGTTCTTTTTGTTTGTTTTTGTTTTTGAGACAGGGCTTCTCTGTGACTTTGGAGCCTGTCCTGGAACTAGCTCTTGTAGACCAGGCTGGACTTAAACTCACAAAGATCCACCTGTCTCTGCCTCCCAAGTGCTAGGATTAAAGACTTGCACCACCACTGGCAAGATTCAGACTTGTTTTCATTGCTGCCTCAGGATCACACACTTCTCACATGGGCCTTTGTAGGCTCCAATACATCTAACTGTGTGATGGGAGGTTTCTCTCCTGCCCCAGTCCCTGAATAATCAGTCAGAGACTTACTATTATTTATAAATGCTTGACTGATGTCTCAGGCTTATTATTAGTTGGCTCTTTCATTTGAATTAATCCATTTTTTAAATCTATGCTTTGTCATCTGGTTTGTGCCTTGTTACCTCATTTTCTACCTGTCTTGCTTCCTTGGTGGATGATTGGCATCTTCCAGGCTCTGCTCTTCTTCTCTTGTATCTCTGCTTGGATTTTCCAACTGGCTCTATCCTGCCTTTCCATGGGTCAAAGCAGTTTTATTTATCAACCAATGAGAGCAACACATATTCACAGCATATAGAAAGACCATCCCACAGCATACCTGGATTATTTTTCCTTTTACAATGGTGAAATCCCACCCATTTACCATCATGCAGCCCAATGGCAAGGGCTTTTAAGTCTTTGTCCAGATATGACCTTTCTCAAGCATTATATGCCTTCCTGTCTACAGCCAAGACCAGATCTCATGTTTTGTCTCCAAACTATACCGTGAATTAGGAACAGAGATGCAACTGGAGGCCAGAGGTAAGTGATCAGCCCACAGATGGGCTTTCTTAGTTTATATACTTCACATTGCCCCCCCAATTGACTTTTTAAAAAGAATCTTCAGTCGATTGAAAACATGTAGTAGGTTAAAATGTGGTAAAATGTATTCTTGGGTCAAAGCAACATGAAAAGAACAGACACATCACCATCTTTCCGAGAAAGATGATTCCACACCACCCTCTTCCTTGAGCTTCCCAAAGCTCACACTCCAGTATTTGGAGATCAAAATCAAGCCCTTGATATTCTACCACATTCCTGGAAATGACCTCTTAAACAGATCATCCACTGGACACTCTGCTAGGTTCCCAGAAGCCACCCTTGTTTAGTGCCTGACTCTGACTGGCACCCAGGACATCCACTATCTCTCAACAAACCCTGCTTAAGTGGTGTCCAGTGTCTTCACTCATTTTGGCTCTACCCCTCCCACCCCCACATTCCTCCTCTGCACCATCTCTCAGGCTGTCCACCCTGCATGGATCCACCTGATTCATCTTTCCAAGTCCTACCTGTTTCCTGAAGCTTTCCCGGACACCTTCTGCTCAGTTCTATTCCTTCAGTCATATGTACACCACACTTAAACCAGTGGGGGAGCACTTCCCTATGCTTCTCTTATTCCATGACCACAGACGGCATAATCCAGGGGAAAAGGGAAGGGGACTCACAGGCTGGGGCAGCTTCCATTTTCCTGTGTCTTTGCTGCCCCTTCTTGTATTTTACTTGTGTTTCAAAGGCTTATGTTCAGGAGTATTTACCTCTACCTAAAGTAGCTGACAACTGTTGGTTAACCGTTAGTTAATAGTTGTGTTCATATTTAGGTTACTAGTCATTTCCCGACTGGCTTCCTCTCCTCGGAGAATATGGAAAAGGATAAGGGGAGAAATGGAAGTAAAGCCAAAGGCACAATGTCAGAGGAGTCCCTGCGGAAGGGTGATGGAGACGTGCAAGATGACAGGAGTGAATCAATTCTGGAGTTGGGATAATAGCTTTCAGATTCTAGGTTGAGAAGGAGCACATGTTTGATTGAATCTGTTCTGTTCCTATTAACCTTCCAGGAACTTAGGGTTGTCCTTAGTGTGTAAGTTTGAAGGTAGAATATGGGGTAATTAATGACTAAAATAGCTGTCACAAATATATCCAGGTGTGTTCTACAAGCTTCCAGGACCTTGACATTGGAGGTGGTGGCTGAGAGGACCTCTCCCTCTCCTGCCCTTCTCTCTCCAGGGCCATTTATTAAGGAGTACACAGTTTCCAAGGTACCCTTCAAGGTTCTGGGGAGCCTTGTGTGTCAGTTTATGTAGGCAGAAAGGAAGCCAAGAGAGTTGGAGCTCTTCCAAAGAAGAGTCACCCCTCTCTTCAGGGATGCTGTCCCCATAGAAAGCAAGGATGGGCTGCAAGGTTTAGTGGGAAGATGAGACATTTCACGTCAGTCTCTCGGGTGAAGTGAACGTTCCATCATCCCATCAGGGGATGGAGAGGAAGATCCCTCATATATGACGTGGGAATGGGAATACCTGCTTCCCGTCTGGGAAGTGTGAATTGAGGTAATGTCATGTAGTCAGTGCCCACATGAGTCAACGCCAGGTCTAGGTTCCATTTGTGATCTGGATGGGCCAAGCCTGGCTATGGAAGGGAAATCATAACAACGCCCAATTAATAGAAAGACGCTGTCTTCACACGAGGCATTGCAATATTTATTGCTGTTTCAGTTGAGTTTCATGGGGTTTTCTCAAAGGCAGGATGTGACACAGGACTTGAGAGTGGAAAGAAACCAATACTGAGCTCTAGGTGACAGGAAATTGCAAGCGTCAAAGCCTTTAGTCACAACAGCTAAGGCACAGCAGCTCCCATGCCACAGGGCAGGTGCCAAAGGGAGAAAGTCTGGGGCTAGGGCAGTGACTGGCAAAGCTTCTGGAGACTTGAAAAAGGCACTAGGTTGATCTCTATATCAAAGAAGGCAACAAGACCTGGGTTGTGCCTTTGTCCCTTCTGGAGGGCCTGACACATATTTCCTGATGGCTCCCAGGGCCATGTCCCTGCCATTGTCACATCACTGAATCTTTGTGTTCAGTGTCCCCTTCTGCTGCTCCACTAGGGACCCGATCCACTCTGAAGTTTTCTCCCTGGCTTCCTCCCAGCTGACAGGCGGCTCATAGCCCAGATCTCGCTGAGCTTTCTTGTAGGAGAAGGTGAACACACTATTTGACAGTGCGATCATGTGACGATTTAAGGGAGGCCGGTAGTTGTAGATTGGACGCAGCAGAAAGCTCACAACTTCCAGCAGGAAGCCAAACCAGTACAGCAGGGGCAGAGGAGGGATCCAGCTGGAATCAAGGTGGAAGCCCCATTTCTTGCTCAGATTGTAATATAAATCATCATAGCTTTGGTGAGGAGTGTCATCTGAGATGTAGTAGAACTGTCCTTGGATGTTTGGTGACTTCTTGGGGTCTTGTAGGCCCCTAGCAGCCAGAATGTGTGCCCAGGCCACATTGCCTACATATACTGGGTTGGCTATGGAGAATTTGCTCAAAATATCCAGAGTACCATTATTTTTGAGGGCCCTGATAATTGTGATAGTAATAAATGGACTTTTCTCTCCATAGATGTACATAGGCCTTAAGGAACAAGTATGGAAAGTGCCACCATCTTTTAGGATGCACCCATTGGCTGCCAGCACGGCCTTCTCAGCCATCTTCTTGCTGTATGGGTATGGATCAGACCACGTATTTTCACGTTGTTCTTCTTCATGGCCATTCACGACGATCTCCTTGTAGGAGTTGGGCCCTGCAACATCAACCGAGCTGGTGTAGATGAAGGCTGGCACACTAGCCTGGACACAGGCCTCCAACAGGTTCTGGGTTCCTAAGCACAGACAACACGCTGTCAGGGTCAGGAAATCAACCATGGAGTCCACATGATTCCTGTTCCTTTCCACCCTAATCCCAGCTCCCTGCTGCGTTCTTTGCTGTTCCTGAATCAGCAGGGGCCTGGACTCACGAGCAACAAAAAAGGAAAAGGGTGACATGTGCTGCCTGCTCATCATGGTTTCTAGCCCTCCAGCCTTTACAGGGCTCTGTCTGTCTCTGCCTGCGAACTTTGATTCTGGCGAAGAAGAAAGGCTTCCTACGGTGTACTTTGGCAACATAGCTTTAAGAACGAGAATTTGCTGTTTGTTACATTTCATTATTTTCTGTCGAGCCTGCTGGGGAACTGAAAAAGAATGTGTTCCTACTGCTGGTCATTCCTGTAATGGCAGAATACTATAGACATAGTACAGACCTGCAGATCCGGGAGGAGAGGCAAGGACTTCATCCCTCGAGGAAGGAATGTCCTGGGCCAGGAGATAATATGGCTCTTACCATTCACCCATTTATTAATAAGTCCCTCTGCAACTTGATTTCCTGGAGAAATCACTTCATTATCTTAAGTTAGATATATTTCTTAATTAAATTTGGACTTAGATGATTAAATTTTGGGAGGGGGTGGGTAGCATTCATTGTGAAATATTTTCCCCATCTGTGACAATGATTTAGTAAAATAATGCCTTAATCAGTATCCCTGCTACTTCATATTCCTGCTGGGAAATGCAACAGATAATTGTTATACATGAGAGATGGTTGAGGAATACCTGAGGCTTTTGACACCTTCTTACAGGGATGTGTGTGTCATGTCAGGGACATGGAGCTGGATTCTAAACTGGAAACGATTTCTTTTAGATGTTTCTGGAAATTCTAAATCCATCATTTTCTTTTGTAAAGGAGTATTGGAGTGATTAAATGAAAAATCAGCATAAGGAACATACAGGGGGACTTCGCAGAGAGTGTGATAGTCAAAGAGAGATGGGTCCTCGGTGCTCAGAGTGAGAACAGTTCCGAGAAATCCTATGCAAACTTTCCTGGTTCACTCAAACTTAAATTTAACTTAAATGATGTAGAAAGGCCCACTGAGTACAGGAAATTACCCACGTCCTCCAGAGGAGATCCACAGTGGCCTGAGAAGCTAGTGCTAAAGACACGGAAAATAATGGCTCCTAAGTAAGCAAAGTGGCCAGGGACGTGCTGGGTCATTCTTCCTTGCCGACATCTGTGGAGAAGCTTTCCTATAGTCTGTGCAAGGGACACCTTCCTTCAGGTGGACAGGGCGGCTCTCCCAGTGCTAAAATAACGCAAGCTGAGCTATCTAACACCAGTCAGGTCTGAATCTGACCTGTAAGGGGGTCAGATGGAAAAGAAAGATTTGGAGTTGAAGTCCAGTGTGCTGGCGTGGAGGAGGAGAGCTGCTTTTCTGGCATTTGAAAGGACAGGAGTATGACTTTAAATCTTCAGTCTCTTTCTGTCTCTGGGGCCTTGACCATGTTCCTTTCCCTCTCAGCCTGTTTTCCTCACAGAAACTGTTGAGACTAAGGGTCAGCAGGATGGCAGATCACTTAAGAGCACTGACTGCTCTTTCAGGGGATCTGAGTTCAATTCCTAGTACCCACATGGCTACTCACAACCTCTGTAACTCCAATTCTAGGGGATCTGATGCTCTTTTCTTACCTCATGGGCAGCCCACCCATGCAAATGGTGCTCAGACATGCATGCAAACACAAACTAAAAATAAAATAAAAATTTAAAGAAATACCGAGACTAGCAGCTATGGGCTCTGCTCTCTGAAAAAAGTGAGCAAGGACAGCAAAGTAAGGGTCCCGCTCCCCCTCGCCCCCGCCCATGTCAAACCTATTTTTCTGTTTTCATTTTCCCGCTCACTCCTTATCTTCCTGAGGTACTGTACCTTTCAGATTGATATCCATGATGGTCTGTCTGGGAATGACACCCAAGACATCAATGATGGCCGCAGTATGGATGACAACAGAGATGCCCTGGCAGGCTCTCCGCAGGCACTGGGCATCCAGAATGTCTCCCTCCAGCACGGTCACCTTGACTTTTGTCTGCAGCTCTGAGGAGCACAAAGCAGGTCATTGGGAAACCTTTCTGCATGGGATGGAAGTTTCCTGACAGAGTAGGCCCTGGCCTTCAAGGGCAGTCAGAGCCAGGGGGTCCTGGGGAGGAGGCCTTTCTGCTGAAGGAACAATAAATGCACAGCAGTCAGAATGCAGCATTTGTAGGGAAGGAGGGAGTGTCGTTTCCACCCCCATCCTTTTGTAGAAATGAATCTGATCAGTAAGATGTCATTTGTGCTTTGCACATGAAAACAGAGTTACGGAAATTCATAAACTCATTAAAGCAACCAGAGAAGTGGTGGCAGCCAAATGTAAAAAGGGAGAAGTAGGATTTGATTGACAGAGAAGGGGAGTCACTTGTGGATTTGGGCTGAGGGAGAAGCAGAGGTAGAGTCCTGCGTGGGAAGCTGTAACAGGGCTCTCAGGTTGTGAATGTCCAGGCATGAAGACGTAAGCGTAACTGGACCAGGAACAGGTTCCTCAGACTGTGTCCTCCAGAGCTCCAGTGAGGAGGGCCCAGAAGCGGGAGGCACAAAGATGGAGAATTCAACCCTGCCCTGATAGGACTGATGCTTTCTGGGTCTGTGCTCAGTCCCAGTGGAGAGTCAGCTCAATTACGAGGGGAAGCTTGAGCGGCAAAGAGAGATCTCAGAACGGGCACCAGTGATGGGTATGACTGAACGACGGTCAGCATGTGGCAGCTGTCAGAAGTGTGCACTGCACACAAGCCACCGTCTAAGAGACTGCATTGCAGACATGAAGCCAGGGCAGTGGGTCAGGCAGTATCTGCCTGCTTCTCTAACACCCACAGGAGACACTGACCGTCATGCCATCAGCTGAATTACAAGCACCGAGCGTCATGACGTGGGCAACCTACACCCATCCCTGACGCTGTCCTCCTGGCTGAGTCTCTTTTTCTACTTCCCAGCAGGGTTATCTTGCTACACTTTCAAACCAGACCTTGGCCTTGCCCCAGGGACCGTGATAACAGCCAAGAATTACCGTGCTGCTCCTTCTGCAAAGTCTGCAGCAGGCATTTTTTTTTTTTTTTTTGTCAAGACGAAGGACAGAGAGGGGCGGTGGCGAAAGGCAGCGGAGGAATTCAGGGGAAGCACCTGTGACCTTGCTGGCCCTCCCCTGACTCTGTCCTTTATACTGCTCTGTGTGTTTTGTCTGCTGTCGTCTCTCTGCTCTCTGTCTCTCCTTCACTTGCAGATTCTACATATATATATAGTTCCAATTAAATGGGAGAAAGCTAAATGGCTTCCTCTGTAAAACAAAATGAGAAAAGGAACAACCAAGACCAGTAGGAAGGCAGCAATCTACCGATAAGGTCTTCAACCCCGTGACATTGCTTACGCTGTAGCAATGTAGGCAAATCTATGATAGTACAAATCTACAAATCTATAATGCACTTTAAAAAAGAGAGAACAGATGCGATATTTCCAAATGGGAAGAAGGCCAGAGGCCTGGAGGGTCATCAGTTGCCCCCATGACCACCTTCTGTAGATCTGGGACAAACCAGACGTTGGCCTCGTGGCAGGGTGTGTTTTATGCTCTGTCATTGTGAGTCTTCCTGATGGGTGTGAGCATGGGAGAAGCATTAGGCCCCAAGTGCTCCATATTTGCTAAACACCAAGCCCTCTCAATGCCCAGTCAGCATTCGCAGCCGTCACACAAACAGAGCCTCTGGTTTACTTACTAGCGAATTCCTCCCTGGTTTCTGGTCTGAAGACTTTGTCCAGGGCCCTGATCTCCTGCAGCTCTTCCTCCTGAGTCAACAAGTGGATGATTCTCTGGCCCAGAAACCCTCCTGCTCCTGTCACCAGGCAGCTCCACCCAGGCATGGTCACCACAGGGAGCAGACCACAGAGGGAGCAGGCACAATGTAGGAGACGCTAGAAAGAGAGGTGCGATGAAACCCGTTTTCCAGCAGTCCCTCAGATTCGCTCTATCCGATTTTTGCAGACACTCGATGTTTTTACCAGCACTGAGGGACTATGGTAAATGTGGTGCCCCAACCTTCTCAACTGCTAACAAGTGAGCGGAAGGTCAGGCTCAGCCTTCAGGACCCGCGTTTTATGCTTTGATCTCTTGATTCATCTTACCTTGACTCATGCCCACTTTGAGGTCATTATTTATCCTTCTCTGTGGTTTCCTCCTCCCCAGAGACTGATAAATGGTACACCCTTTATGCTTGACACAGGAAGAAAAGCCAGCTTCAAGGTTATATTGTGATAAAGACTTTATTTTGCTTGAATATGCGCACGTCTTACAGGAATATTGACGACATACAAAGGACCAATAGACATAAAATACTAAAGAATTTTTTTAAAAAATGAGGAGCATGGTGTTGCATGTCTTTAATTCCAGTACTTTGGAGGTAGAGCCAGGTGGATCTCTGTGAGTTCATGGCCAGGCTAATCCCCAGAAGGAGTTCCTGGATAACTCTGTCTCCAACAAAACCAAAAAGAACCAAATAAAAATAATTAGAATGACTAGATACAGCCAATGACTAGGTGGCATCTAAGGATAATTGTATGAAAGTTTTTTAAACCAGAATTTGAATTTGTTTCATGAATACCTACAAAGTATCCCAGTAAGCATTTATTGAGACTACTTTAATATTCTTTATTAAGAAATTAAGTCATACAAATAGCTACAAGTTAACAGACTTTGTTAGAAAGGACAAACGCAGAGACTTCTCACTTCAGACTATAGGAAACGGTACTTGCAGACAGAACCGAAGGAGTGTCTGAGTATGGCCACGGTAGGTCAGAACCACCAGCCTGAGAAGAGCAAGGACAGCTTCAAGGGTTGTGTAACCTTGGAGTTGGATCTTGGTCTCTTTAAACAGTGAGGGAAAAAAATCCAAGAAAATACTGACAAAAAGTTCACTTAAAGCAGTGGGGATGTGCTGTGCCTGTGTTTCAAGAATTCTGAGAATCAAGGGGATTACTCTTTAACTTGAAGACAAATTCCCAGTACAGATAATGGATTTTCTGTCAACAAAAAAGCCAATGGTTCATACAATGGACTGGATTTCAGGGTGTGAACTTGAGCTGGAATAAATAGATAAACCTCCAGGTGCAATGCTGGAGTTTGTTCCGTGCGGTAAGCACGTCTGAAAAGAATGCCAACCTTGGCAGATTCTTTTGTCTCTAGCTTTGAGTATGACCAGAAATGCCCATCCTTGCTTGCAAACGTTAGAAACTTGCAATGGTAGCACGTTTAATCATTAAGTAATGCACATAGATTCCAAAATCTTTGTCCCAAGACCTTTGGGCTCTCATTGAAGGAGGTGAGTTCGAAGCAGCCGCTTTCTTACATGTCTGTTGTCACAAGAGAGACTGTACGCTTATGCCACAGTGGCTCTCCTCATGGGGGCTTGTACTAGTTTGAACTGAAGGTAGTGGGGGTACTTCTGAAGCCTGCAGCTCAGAGTACTCCAGCACCCTGCATGTGCGACTTAGGACATGGCTCTTTCCTCTACCTTTAGAACTGGTGGGTGTGAACACATGACAAAATGGCCAGAGAGTAGGCTGTTCAGGCTGTTCAGTGTTCACATGGATAATACACACATACACACACACACACACACACACACAGAGAGAGAGAGAGAGAGAGAGAGAGAGAGAGAGAGAGAGAGAGAGAGAGAGAGAGAAAACATGTCCACTACCCCAGGAACCTCCTTCCTGCCTTTTTACAGAGCAGACAGTCTTCTCCCAGTCTCCTGCAGAGATGACTACCATCTGATTTTGTGCGCATGAACTTCTCATTATAGTCCCACCTCCTGACAGTTTTTTTCTAAGCTACTTTTGATTCTTGATATATGCTGAAATAGACAAGCAAAACTAAAATTAAGCTTTGTGCATAGAGTGCAAAAAAGAAGACTTAATTTTTCTCTAGTTTGTCTACTTCCTTGTTTCATTTGTATCTTTTGTTTTTATTATTTTCATCTACTGATTTAATTGGGACTTACTCTCTTCTTTTTCTGGCATCTTATGGTAATACCTTAGCTGATTAAAACTTTTCTTCAACCGTAGTCCCCACTCAGTGAGTCTGTTTCCTACTGTCCCAAGTAGTCCTTTCTTTTACTCAGGTACTGTTTATAAGTGTGTTTCTTATTCTATGGAAGTGAGGAGCTTTCTAAGCTATTGGTTCTTAATTCAGTAGTCATGTGACCATAACATGATAGCTGAATATTTTTTGACTCTTTGATATTTATTGAGATTTTATTTTTTTAAAAAAAGGATGTTTTCTGAAATGGTTGGGGATAACTTTTATTTAAAGAGTTTCACATTCTACTCTGGACCACCTCCTTGCCATTTTGTAGATAGTTTTCTCTTCCGCCCTGAGTCCTGAGTCCTGAGTCCCTGTGCTTCAGACACACTTGCACAGGGAAGGATGACCCTGTGTGACATGCAGCTGTCAGTTAAAGGCCTTTGTTCTGATGACCACTTCAGGCTTTCTCAGCAACCCCCTTGGTGAATTGCACCTTTGCCAGCTATAGCTAACGCCACAGTGTACCTTCAAGACTCCTCCGTTGCCCTAAGACTAGGGAATTAATTCTGTATTTAATAATTACATTTATAAATATATTTATAATGTATATAATAATTCTAATTATTTCTGTAGCAGTGTCGGAGGCTGGGAGACTGAAGCTAGTATTTCCCTGAGAATTGCTTTTATTACGGGAGCTGGGAGACTAGACATCTGGGATCCCAAATAGTTACACACAAACTTAAGCAAGCTTGAGAAACAAAGCGAGGGGGGTTATCATGCAGCTTGTGCTTCCACACTGTTTTACTGAGCTGTGACTTGCGTGGGCTCATCAGTTTTAATTGTTCGGTTTAATGGTTTCCAGTAAAACTCAGTCTTGTGTCACCACCGCCACAATCTTGCTTGAGGACATTGTTGTAATCCCACAAAGATCTCTCACGTCACACAGCTCCCAGTCCCTATTGTCCTCCTCTAACTCGAGACAACCTCTAGCCTATTTTAAAAAACACCTTTAAAATGCCGTCCCATATCAGAGAAGTTTCTTTTCTGCGGTAGATGCTGATTAATAGAGAGACCTGCAACCTATCGATGTGTCAAGGGGCTGTGGAGTGCTCAGCTGTAAATGGGACATCTGTGTCACAATCTGCCTTAGTCACTCTTTTAATGCTGTGACAAAACAGCACAACCAAAGCAATTCATGAAAGGAAGCTGTTAATCTGATTTAGAGTTTCCGAGGGTTAAAGTCCATAATGGTAGAGAAAGGCGTGATGGCAGGAGCAGTTGAGTGCTCATATCTCGATCCATAAACAGTAGGCAGAGAAAACTGCCTGGGAGGACTGTGGGTTTTTGAGGCATCACAGCGTATCCCCAGGGGCCCACCCCTTAATGAGACCCCACCTCCTAATCCTTCCTAAACAGTTCCACCAACTGGGGACTAGGTATTCATAGATATGAGCCAATGGGAACCATTCTCATTCAGATCTTCACATTCTATTCCCTGGCTCCCAAAGGCTTTTGGTCATCCCATAATGCAAAATGCCTTCCATCCAATGTGAAAAGTCTCCATGGTCTTTTAGTTTTGTCACTGCTTAAAAGTTCAAAGTTCAAAAGCCTCTTCCAAAACTCAGGACAATCTCTTCATTGCAATGCTTTGTAAAAAGAGAAAGCAAATTACATTCTTCCAACATGTGAAGGCATAGAAGATCCCAAACCAGCAGGCCAAAGTTCAAATCTTATAACTGTGAGTCTGATGTCAGAGGACTTAGATGGTTTATTCCCTTCTAGCTTTGGTGCCCACAACATACGCTCTCTCCTGGAATGGTTCTACTTCCTCTCTACCTTGGCAAATGTCTCATGACTCTGGCATAGTCAACATCTTTGGGATCTCCAACACCATCCAGGCCTTTATGTGGGGCCTTCCCCTGCCACTTACCTGGCCTCAGTGGCTCTCCTTAACCGTGAAGTAATATTCCACAACCCTCTTGACTTACATATCCTTCACGACTCTACAGACAGAATAATACAGAGGATACTGCCAGATTCATCTACCAGCCCGGAGTGAGGCAGGACTCCTTTGCAAACCACATTTGTAGCAGCTTTGAGTTGTTGCCTTTTGCTTTTTAGGAGTAGAAGATTTCTTAGGTCTTTTCTTTCCACATATTGGAAGCTTAGCTCTTATGGCAACCCTCCTCTCTTGATCTCAACGCACACCAGGCCTCTCCTTGATCTCTTTATCTCTTTCAATAAAGCCTTGGCTTTAGCATTAAATTTCTTGCTATTCTTTTTCTTCAAACTGTAATTTTTAATTTCCTTTTTGCCCTCCTGGCTCCTTTTTAATTGTAGGCCTAGATCAAATTGATCTCTAATGACCATGCAACAGAATCATTAATTTAAACTCTCTAGAAAACTACTTTGCCAAGGAAATTAGTCTATTACTTTTTAATTTAGTCTCAGATAAATTCTTAGGATATAGACCAAAAAACAGCCATATTCCTTTCTGAACTGAAGCAAAAATGGTCCCTTGATAGGGGATGATATCCTTCTGTATTCTGTGAATATGTGTTGCTTTTGTTGGTTGATAAATATGACTGATTCAGTCAACGACTTAGCAGAGTAAAGCTAGGCAAGAAGTTCAACAAAGATACAGAGAGCGAGTAGGCGGAGTTGAGGAAAGGACGTGTAGCTGCCCAAGAGGCAAGGCGTGAGGTAACAAGCCATGAGCTTCATGATAAAATATAAGCTATAGAAATGGGTTAATTTATTGTTAGAGCTAGCCAATAAAATGCCTAAGATATTGACCAAACCATTGTAACTAATATCAAGTCTCAGAGTGGTTATTTCATACGTGACTGTGGGAACTAGTGGGCAGGGACCCATTGGGTGGAGAGAACCCATCCAGAGAGAACAGGGAGACGAGCAAGATGGAGAAAGCCTCCATTTAGAGTCCCTAGCCCAGCTTCTACTATTGCTCTCCTCGGAAACTTTCTTGAGGTGGTCTTCTACATACAGTACATGTTACTCTTAGCAGTACTGCCTTCTGAGCTCCTACTGCATTCCAGGGTTGGAGCACTACCCTTCTTTGTTACGTTTTTAGTGAAGAAAGCACAGCCAGAGAAGCTTTACTAACAGAGGAACACTTAGACTGGTACTGCTAGGCAGTCCGGGCTGCATGTATTAGCTGTCCACAGCGGGGATATGGGGAAAAGTGGCGCTCAGTATCTGGAGTCCTTGAGACTTGTGGGAAAATTTCTCTCTTCTCCATCAGTTTTGAATGATTGTGTCCCTGTCCTCTAATGCTCTAGAGAGGCAAATTTGGAAAGGAGCAATCTAGGACAGATTTTTAAGCTATCGGACTAAATGGAATAGTCTAAAAATAGGCATTGTAAAAGTGCTAAATCTCAAGATAGAATCCTGGACAGACATATCAAGATTCAGAGTCTGATCAGAGGCACAAAAACCATTCAAGGAGGCTGAGCAGGGGATGGGAGGTGGAGGACAATGAAGATGGCACAACACCATGGAGGTCAAGACAAAAAAGAGTGCTTTCAGCCAGAGAGATGGCTCAGTGTTTCTGTGTGTACAGTGATCTTCCAGAGGACTTGAGTTTGGTTTGTAGCACCCATGTTGGGTGGATCACTATGTCCTGTAACTCCGCTCTAGGGTATTCAGTTCCCTCTTCTAGCCTCCATGTATATCTGCATACATATAGCAGCACATACACACACACACACACACACACACACACACACACACACACACACACACACACACACATATATATATATATATATAAAGTAAAGTAAATTTTAGGGAAAAGAAGAGAGTCTCCAAAAGGAGTGTGCTATCATTGAGGTGTCTAATTCAAGAAGTCAGAATTGGCTGTTGGTTTAGGTAATGTCAAGCTCATTATTAGAGCAATGTCCTCAAGAAGTTGGCGTGAAATCCACTTGGAAACCAACAACAAATTCTTCTGGGTAGGAGGAAAAGTTAAAAAAAAATAAAGGAAATGAACAAATGCACAAAAATCTGATTTAAGAATTTGTATGTTGAAGATCTCAGTTTAAAGAAAAACTTTTGAAGGCCAAAGGGTCAAAGTTTTGTTCTTATCACGAAGCTTTTAAATCTGAGCTATTCTGTTAACCAGTATCTAGCTCCTACTGTTGTAGGTGGCCAAAATGAATCATAGAGAATAGGAATTCAACACAAAGGGGAATGTTGGCTTTGGGAACAGTGTGTTCATTAGTAAATTGACAGTAACAGCTTCCATGAAAGGTTGTTCTGCAAGTCTTGGATGTTTTGGATGTGTGCTGGCTAGTTTTAAGACAACTTGACACAAGTTAGAGTCATCTGAGAGGAAGATACTTCAATCGAAAGAAATGCCTTTATAAGATTTGGCTTTAAGCAAGGCTGTTGGGCATTTTCTTCATTAGTAATTGACATGGGAGGGCCCAGTCCATTGTGAGTGGGTCACCCCTGGGCTGGTTTTCCTGGGTTCTATAAGGAAGCAGTCTGAACAAGCCATGAGGAGCAAGCCAGCGAGCGGCACTCCTCCGTGGCCTCCGCCTCAGCTCTTGCCTCCAGGTTCCTGCCCTGTTTAATTCCTTCTTGACTTCCTTCAGATTATGAACAATGCCGAAGACGTATAAGCCAAATAGACCCTTTCCTCTCCAGTTTGCTTCTAGCCATGGTGTTTTATCACTGCAATAGAAACCCTGACTAAGACAGAAATTGGTACCACTATAGTGGAGTATCACTGTGACAGACCTGACCATGTTTTTGGGAGGATTGTAGAAGGACTTTGAAACTTTGGGCTGCAAAAGCTATTGCGTGTTCAAAGTGGGATGAGTTGTTCTATTGGCGCCTGAAAGATAAGAGTGTTGAGAGAGACGCAGATAGGGGAGGCTGGCTTACGACATCCCAGTGGGAAATTTGATAATCTGTGGTTCTGCTTAGCTGGGGCTGAAGAATTATCTGAGATTAGCAAGAGACCAGAACCACTAAAGTGAAACCTTTGCTTGACTAATTGATGATGGGCAGTTGGAACGGAGAAATTATCAGTGGTTAAGAAGAGACACGCTTGGTTGAGGCAAACATGTGTGGGAGCGCATAGAAGCTGTGTTCTAAGGGTGGTCAAGGGGATCTTTTGTGGGAAGCTGAAGGTGCACCTAGATGATACTGGTTTTGAAGGCGTAAAGGATTTATGGAGAACAGGTGATGCCACAGGTATGGCACTGTGTGGCAGGACTGGAGTCCCTGAAGAGAGCCCAGGAGAGGGTGCTGGTGGAAGTGTCAGCTGGGTGGAGCAAGAGACCCCTGCATTTAGGAGATTCGGTGCCATGGAATGAGTACCAAGAACAGCAGCAGCTGTGGAGTGGAGCCTGTCTGAGTTGAGGAGGTAATCTGTGTGCGCTGCAGAGGGTGGGGCCAGAGAAGGGGCCACGGCTCTGTGCAGAAACCCAGACGATCTTCAGTAGACCTCAGGCACCGAACACATGGGCTTATTTACACAGTTGGGTTTGCTTGGTTTCTGACTCTGCCCTGGTTCTTCCCTCTTGAAGTAAAAAATAAAAAAATCATTTTTGATTTTGTAGGAGCCCACAGTTAAGAGATTTTGGAGTTTTATAGAGACCTTAGATTTAAAAAGAGATTGAACTTTTAAAGCATTTGAGTTTGCAATGACTGTGAGACCTTTAAAGTTTGTAATGTTTTATATTGTAAAATTAATATTAGAGATCTTGAGGACAAGAAAGAAAGGGTTATGCTTCCTAAGTGTCTTAGGGTTTCTAGTGCTGCTGTGAAACACCATGACCGAAAAGCAAGTTGGGGAGGAAAGGGTTCATTTGGCTTATGCTTCCAGATTGCTTTCCATCATTGAAGGAAGTCAGGATATGCACAAAAACAGGGCAGGAATCCTGAGCAAGAGCGGAGGCAGAGGCTTCGAAGGAGTGTTGCTTATGGAGTTGCTCCTCATAGCTTGATCAGACTGCTTACTTACAAAACCCAGAACTACCAGCCCAGGGGGGTGGCCCACTCATGATGAGATGGGCCCTCCTATGTCAACCACTAATTAAGAAAATGCCCAACAGGCTTGCTTAAAGTTAAATCTTATAAAGGCATTTTTTCTTCCCAATGGAAGTATCTTCCTGTCAGATGGCTCTAACATGTGTCAAGTTGTCTTAAAAACGAGCCAGCACACATCCAAAACAACTAAGACTTTCAGAACAACCTTTCATGGAAGCTGTTACTGTCAAATTACTAATGAACATGCTGTTTCCAAAGCCAACATTCCTCTTTGTGTTGAATTCCTATTCTCTATGATTCATTTTGATTTAGGAGCTAGATACTGGCTGAAAGAATAGCTCAGATTTAAAGGCTTCGTGTTAAGAACAAAACTTTCAGCATTGCAGGTTGGATCTTACAGAGGCATTTTCTCAATTGATGTTCCCTCCTTTCAGTTAACTCTAGCCTGTGTGTTAAGTTGACATAAGACTAGCCAGCAAAGACGTGGTGTGTTTGTGCATCATGTTGACTAAGGGTAAATTGTGCCCGTTGATTTTTAAATCAACTTGACACAAGCTAAAGTCCAGAGAAAGGAATCTCAGTTGAGAAAAACGCCTCCATAAGATAGTGCTATAATCAAACCTATTAGGCATTTCCTTAATTAGTGATTGATGGGGGGAGAGCCCAGCCCATTATGGGTGGTGCCAACCCTGGGTGGTGGTCCTGGGTTCTATAAGAAAGCAGGTCAAGCAAGCCATGAGGAGCAAACCCATATAGCAGCAGACCTCCATGACCTCTGCACCAGCTCCTGCCTCCAGGTTCCTGCCTTGTTCAGTTCCTGTCCTGACTTCAGATGAACAGTGATGTGGAACTGTTCAACCCTTTCCTTCACAATGTGATATTTGGTCATGGTCTTTCATCACCCCAATATAACCTTAATTAAAACACTGTGTTTGACTAAAATATCTATATCTCATCTATCTGTAGTTCATTCTTTATTTTTTTCTGTTCTCATTTTGTTTTTATCTGAGACAGTTTCACTGTAACACTTGGTCCTTACTCATCTTTTTAGCACAGTAAGAATTAACATTGTATCTAACGTGCAGCAGAAGCTTAAAAAATGCTTATTGAATAGCTTAACATGAATTGGAAGGTGGGTGAATAATCAAGAACTTTAGAATATCTTCCTTCTCTTATTACAAGATTTTATTTTATTATGAGCATCTGTACATGGCTATGTGTATGTGAGTTCAGGTGTTTGAAGAACCCAGAAGACGATGTCTGATTCCCTGGGGCTTGCGTTACAGGGGGTTGAGAATCATCAGACATATGCATGCTGGGAACAAAATGTGGGCCCTCTGAAAGAGGAATGCATGCTCTTAGCTGCTAAATCATTTCTCCAGCCTCATAATAGTGCTATATATATATATATATATATATATATATATATATATATATATATATAATCTGTGCACTAACACCTATGAGTAAATAGAAGAAAGAAGAACCACAAAAACAAAACAAAAAAAGTACTGTCTTCATTGCCTTCATGATTGGCTGTTTGTGAATTGATAGATTCTGGGGAGTAGGCAGTCATGGCCTTTAATTGTGGACCAAATGGTACCTTCACCAGGCTCCCATGGGTATAACTCCAAACCCATTGGCACACAGACAACACTGGTTAAGCAAAATGTATTATAAAACAAGTACAAAAGGTTTGACCATGGAAAGGACTTGCAGGGAAGAGTGGGGTAGTCAAGGTGGGAAGGAGGGAAGGAAGAGCAGAGAGGTTAGTGTGAACAGAATGCACTGTATACATGTATGACATGGACGGTGAGCAAATTTAATCAGCGTTGAGTTTTAAAAAAAATACTCCAAGACTTCAAGACTTCCTTTCTAATTGCTGACTGGAACTACTGTCTAAGGCCAAAATAATTTGTGAAGGAAAAGCATTTTCATTCCTACCTCTAAGACGGTCATCAGTAGAGCATCAACACTTGAACTCTGTCTGAAGAGCCAGTTAGCATAGAGGAGGATTCATTGTGCTCTTCAGTGAAAAGGGAGGCTTGGGGGCATATCTCTTGAACTTCCTTGAGTTCAGCTTGGCTGCCTTTGCTAGCAAGAAATTGGGCATGAGGAAAGGGAGGGCTGTGGGTCTAGCTCCTGTCTCACATCTATTACTCTGCCTACTAGTTCCCTGGGGAAGACATGAATGTCCTTAAGTGTGTGCTTCAGAGTGATTGTGTGGTAGCCAGTTGCTAGAGAGGCTCCCACATCCCTATCTCTTAATATTCACACCCTATGTAATCCCTTCCATTTGAGCATGGACTGAACTTCAGCCCACTTGCTTCTAATGAATACAGTGAGATGAACATGAAGAAATGCTACTTCCATGATGAGGTTAGAAAGGATTGTGACTTTCATCTAGCATACTGGATGCCTTTCTTGCATTAGTTACAATGAAGCAGGATGCTGTGTTGTGGAGGACACTACAGGGAGGAACTGAGGTTAGCCTCTAGCTGGTAGTCAGTGAGGAACTGAATGGAGGTTCTTATTCAGTAGAGTTCAAGAAACTAAGTCTTTCAGTGACCACATAAGTGAGCATGGAAGCAGATCTTTCTCTCCAGTTGAGTCTTCAGATAAGGTCTCCATCCTCAGTGTCCTGTTGGTGTGGTCTCAAGAAGCCCTAGAGCAAAGGCACTAGAAAAGTTTTGCCCCAGTGTCTGATGCGAAGAGATGTGCAGTAGCAGCTGTGTGCTGAGTTTGACACTGCTTGTTACCCAACAGTAGAAAAGTACCGCAGGTGGAGTCATTGGCAAAGATAGAATATTGATCTGGTGGTTGAGCACAAGCAGATGTTATCATTATAAAGAGATCATTATAGAATCACAGTCATCTTTTTTCTCTGTGAGGTGTTCAGAGTAAAATCCTAAGGGTATTAAGTCAGGAGAGATCTGGGTTGAGTTATTTATTCTATTCTAGATGTGGTCTTGGGTATGTCATGTTTAGTGACATTTTTTAGAGTGAGACCTTTCCTAGGTTTCTAGGAATATGAAGTAATTAATTTGGAAGTCTGAAAATCTCAGAAAATCTAGTAAAAAAGAAGTCAAATTTCCAGAGGTTTTAACGAGAATTGTCCTATGGACCAGAGTCGAGAGTTACATACCAATTTCAGCTACCCATCCGATCTTTAATTCATGATGTTACTCAGAACCCTTGGGTTTACTTGGCAAACATCGTCCTTAAACTTCCCCAGGGAAATGGTCATGCTTCATTAACTTTACAACCCTGAATGTATGGTATATAGAAAGCTTAATAGTTATGTGTTGCACATGTTAATGAATGAGTGGTGAACATGTGGATGGTAGATGCTTCTGTCTGTGCCTTTGCAGGTGTCTTCGCCTGATGAGTACTGTTCTAGCATGGATATGAGAGAGGGGGTAATTTAGAATGTATTTAAACGTGTCACAGCCTGAGTGGCTGCCCCCAGGATTGAGTGGCTGCATTTGGCAGGGTCTAGCTTGCTGTATCATTTCATAGCGGACATAACAAAAAAGGATGGGAAGAGAGCAAGAGGAGGGTAGACTCAACCTTGTGTAAAGAAACTACTCCCTTGGTAAGGGACCCACACCAAAAATAGTGACACTAATTCATCTATAGGGGCAGAGACTTCATAGCCTAATCACTATTAATTAGGCCTCATCACCCAACACTGTTTTGCCTAGAGTTTAGCTTCTAACACATTCTTTCTTGTTTTGGGTAGGGGAGACACATGAAATAAGAACAAAAGGCCAGGTCTAACATTTCTACAAGTTGAATATAAATCAGACTCAACTTCTTTCCCTTTAATGACCCTAGGGCTCTGTGTGGTGTTGCTGTGGCTGGGTTGATGTAGGACTAAAGGGTGATGAGAACGTGCAATCCTCTGGGACTCAGAGAGGAGCCTCTGCTGATGTCAGCATTGGGGGAATGGAATGGGAGGAACTGAAGGAATCATTGATGCAGATGACATGCTGAGCTGATGGTTGTAACTGATCTCTCTGTGTGTCCTTTCCTCTTGTAGCGATGTAATACTCTTCTGTTGACTTCAAAGCTTGGATTCATAGCTCTGGGAGACCTTAGAATTCATTTGAACTATTGGGAACAATTGTCTATGGTTACACTTGTAACGAATACTGAGCCTATTTGATCCCAGTCTTCAAACATTCTGAGTATTCAAGATAAACTATCTCATCTGTGGCCTGAATTTTTCTCATAGTGGAAACTTCTAAGCTGTGCAGTCACCATATTTCTTTATTTCTGATGGGGCTACGTCTCCCCATTTCTGTCCTCTCTGTAAAACCATCAAAAATGTTCCTGCTGAGATTGGAGTATGGGAAAGCGGCAGAGTACTTGGTCACCACTGAGAAGGTCAGAGTTTTATCATTAGCCCTGACTGTAAAAATAATTTTCCTTTTGCTGTGGGGAGAGGGGAGGTGACTGAAAAGAGTTCAGAGTGCTATGGCTGTGACTCTTATGACCCCCAGTCCCACTCTCATGCTTCTCTGAGATGCACGCTAGGAGTGGGCTTTAAGGCTCTAGCCACAACTCAGTTTTGATCAGACGGTGATATGGGAAGGTCTTATTTATGTGTGTTGCTTTTATTGGTTAATGAATAAAGCTCTTTTGGCCAATGACTTAGAAGAGTAAATTCAGGTGGGGAATCCAAGGAGAGGTATAGAAAGAATGTAGGTGAAGTTAGGGAGATGCCATGTAGCTGCTGAAGGAGACAGATGTTGGACAGAACTTTACCAGTAGGCTACAACCTTGTGGCAATACATAGATTAATATAAATGGGTTAATTTAAGATTTAAGAGTTAGCTGGGAATATGCTTGAGCCATTGACCAAACAGTGTTGTAATTACTATAGTTTCTCTGTGAATATTTGAGTCTGAGCAGCCAGGAAACAAACGAGCAATCTCCGTTTACAAGAGGGAATCAAGAATTATATGGCTTTCTTTTAAATAAAATGAAGAGATATTGTAAAGACAGTTTTTTAACCCCCAAAGGAATAAAAGATACCATGCTAGTTAATTTTGTCAACTTGACACCTGCTAGAGTCATCTGGGAAGAGAAGCCTCAATTGAAAAATGCCTCCATCAGTTTGCTTTGTAGGCAAGTCTGTGAGGGATTTTGCTTAATGATTGATAGGGGAGGTCCCAGCTCACTGTGGGCAGTGGCAGACCTGAACAGGTAGTCTTGGGTTGTGTAAGAAAAGCGAGCTGAGTGAGACATGGAAAGTAAGCTGGTCAGCAGCATCCTCCATGGTCCTTCCTTCAGCTTCTGCCCCCAGGCTCACCCTTGGAGTTCCTGCTCTGCTTCCGCAGTGTGACTGTGACCCAAAAGTCCAAGCCAGACAAACTTAGTCCTTCCTCAAGCTGCCTTTGTTACAATGTTTCATCCCAGCAGCAGAGAGCGAGCTTGAAGAGATAGTTGATGTCAGAACCATAAACAAGTGATCATGGCCAAGGAATAAAGATTCAAGTTTTTCCAAATATCAATATTCCGCCACGGAAGTGGTTCCAAGGGATTTTATTAGTTGTAGAACAAAGAAATTAAGGTGTTCTTAGCTTTCGGGCTGGTGAAAGCTTGTAGTCTGCTAAGTGTGAGTTGTAAGGTAACTTTTTATTAAAGAGTTCATTTAATGTCCATGTATAACCCAAATAAAGTTTGGGTTAAATAGTTTAAAATGCTTTTTATTAGTTCTTTGAGAGTTTCACAAGACGTGTTGTGGTCATAGTCAACTCCCTCTCCCTAGACAACCTTTCTCAGATCTACCCTCCTTTCTACCCCACCAAACAACAGCAGCAACAGCAGCAACAACAACAAAAACAACAGCAATAGCAACAACAGCAGCAGCAACAACAACAGCAGCAACAACAACAGCAACAGCAGCAACAACAATAACAGCAGCAACAACAACATCAACAGCAGCAACAACAACAACAGCAGCAACAACAACAACAGCAACAACAACAGCAGCAACAACAACAGCAGCAGCAACAATAACAACAGTAGCAACAACAACATCAACAGCAGCAACAACAACAACAGCAGCAACAACAACAACAACAACAGCAACAACAGCAGCAGGAGCAGCAACAGCAGCAAGAACAACTTTCTTCTTCTTCTGCCTCCTCTTTCCCATCCCCTTCCTGTTTTCTTTCCTTCTTCCTCTTCCTTTTTCTTTTCTTCTTAATCCATCGAGACCAATGTGCTGCCCACATATTCTTGAAAGTGTAGCCTTCCACTGGAGCATGGTAGACTTACCTGGAGCTATACTCTTAGAGAAAATTGTTCTTCCATCTTCAAACATTAACAGTGGCCAATAGCTCTTCAGCTAGAGGTGATTTTTGTGTCCACATCCCATTTCCAGCCTGGGATTTGGTCTTGTACAGGTTATGTGCATGCTGCTACAACCACTGAGTTCAAACATGCAGCTCCCCAGCTGTGTCCAAAAGACCCTCTCCTTGTTGTCATCCACAGCATCTGGCTCTTCCACTCTCTCCACCTCTTCCACAGTGGATGCTGGGACTTAGGAGGGGGTGCATTACGTTTGTTTTATTTAGAAATGGATATTCTGCAATCCTTTATTCTTTGCACCTCAACCAGTTTTCTCTCTTTTTCCTTCCCTCCCCCATCTCTGTGTGTATGTTTCAGATTCTAATGTGATAGGTTTCTACATGACTCCTTCCTTCCTACCTCTCCCCCCGTCTCTCTCTCTCTCTCTCTCTCTCTCTCTCTCTCTCTTTCTCTCTCTCTCCTAAACTTTTATTCTTCTGCCATACATTATATCCTGTTCACAGTTTCCCTTGCTCCCATTCCTCCCAGTCCCTCCCCACACCTACCCTTTCCCCAGATCTATTCCTGTTTTCCTTCGGGGAAACAACCAAAAACCAAAAACCAAAACCAAAATGGCAGCACTTCCAGAGATACCCTCTGAACATGGCCTAACAAGATACAAGACTGGACACAAACCTGGTGTGGGAGAATTGTCTGTATTCTGTCAATCATAGTTTAATAAAACGCTGACTGGCCAGGCAGACAGTTTAGGCGGGAAAGCCAGACAGGAAGTAGGGGTGGAGCAAAGAGACTGGGAGTATTCTGGGAAGCAGAAAACTCCCTAGCCATTCCTGTGCAGACCACCGAAGAGGCAGCATGTAACTTGCCCAGCTGAGAAAGGTACTGAGCCCTGTGGCTAACACAGATAAGGATAATGGGGTAACAAAAGTTATAAGAGCTAATAAGTAGCCTGACCTAATGGGCCAATCAGCTTTATAACTTATAGAGATCTCTGTGTGATTGATTTTCTCTGGGACTTGCCGGTTGTGGGGTACTGGGCGGGAACAGATACCCCAACAACCCGGCCCTCATGTTACACAAACCCTCATATCAAGGCTGGCTAAGGCAACCCAGAAGGAGAAAAAGGGTCCCAAGTGCAGGTGAAAGGGGGAGACATCCCCTCACTTCCACTTTTGGGAGTCTCTCAAGAACACCAAGCTACACAATCATGAGGAATATGCAGAGGGCCTAGCTCAGATACACACAGGGTCTGGGTTTGTGGCTTCAGTCTCTGTGAGCCCCTATGAACCCAGGTTAGTTGATTCTTTGGGACATGTTCTCAACCCCTCTGACTTTTATAATCTTTCCTCACCCTCTTTTGTGGGGTTCCCATGGCTCCATCTAGTATTTGACTGTTGGTCTCTGCATCTGCTCCCATCAGTTACTGGATGACAGCCTTGCTGACAGATGATCTATGAGTATAGCAGAATATCATTAGGAACAATTTCACCGACTGTTCTTTATTTTAACCAGTTGTGTTTGCTTCTATCCTGGGTCTCTGAACTGTCCTACCTCTGGTTCCTGGCCATTCAGGCAGCATCAGGTGTGGGCCTCAAGTTGGTCCTGTCATTGGTTGGCCACTCCCACAAGTTCTGCACCACCATTACACTAGCTCATCTTGCAGGTTGCACAAATTGTAGGACGAAGGTTTTGTGGCTGGGTTGTTTTCTCAGTCCTTTGCTAGGAGCCTTGCTTGGTTATACAGAAGATGACCAGGTCCATATCTCCCACTACTAGGAGCCTTCACTAGGGTTACTCTTTTAGAGTCCATTGCCTCCACATGACCCCCCAGTTCCAGTCATCTCTCCTAGTACTCACTCACCCCACTGTTCACACCCCCACCCGATCTCTCCTGTTCCCATCCCCAACTTCCGAGTCTACCCACAAAATCTATTCTATTTCCCCTTCCCAGGGAGATTCATATGTACCCCCTTAAGCCTTCCTTGTTATTTAGCCTCTCTGGGTCTGTCGGTTATAGCATGAGCATCCTTTACTTCTTGCTAATGTCTACTTATAAGTGAGTACACACCACGTTTGTCTTTCTGTGCCTGCGTTACCTCATTCAGGGTGATTTTTTTTCTAGTTTCCTCCATCTGCTACAAATTTCATAATGTCATTTAACAGGTGAGTAATGCTCCATTGTGTAAATATACCAAATTTTCTTTATCCATTCTTGGGTTGAGGGACATCTAGGTTATTTCCAGGTTCTGGCTATTATAAATAAGGCTGCTATGAACATAGTTGAGCAAGTGTCATACAGTGGTAAGTTTCCATATGACTTTTTCAAAAATTCTTCTTTTTTTAGATAATCACAAGGATGTCAGTTCATACATAGTTGAGAAATGTCAGATTTTCAAAGGAATCAAAAATAGCCAAATGATATTTTGACTCTGGTCTGTAATGTTTTAACTCTCTGTAATGCTTGAGATTTAGCCATTTGAGAAATAGAAAACGCTTTACTGAGTGAGGTAACACAGACCCAAAAAGAGGAATATGGTATGTACTCACTCATAAGTGGATTCTAGCTATAATTAAAGGACATTGAGCCTATAATTCGTGATCCTAGAGAAGTTAAATACGAAGGTGAAACAAAGAAAATAGTATAGTTATCCTCCTGGATATTGGAAGTAGACAAGATTGCCAGGCAAAACTTGGGTGCATGGGGGTGTGTGTGTGGGTGGATGTACGGGGAGATGGGTAGAGAGAAGGGAGAAAAGGAGGATTCGGGAGAGCTTGGGGGAATGGGATGGGTGGGATGGAGGAAGGGTGGATATGGGAGCAGGGAAGTAAATATCTTAATTAAGGCAGCCATTTTAGGGTTTGCAAGAGACTTGACTCAAGAGAGGTTCCCAGGTCCAAGGAGAAGTCCCCAGATTGTTCCTTGGGCAGCAGAGGAGAGGATGCCTGAACTGGCCTTGTCCCATAGCCACACTGATGAATATCTTGCATATCACCATAGAACCTTCATCTGGCGATGGATGGAGATAGAGACAGAAACCCACATTGGAGCACTGGACTTAGCTCCCAAGGTCCAAATGAGGAGCAGAAGGAGGGAGAACATGAGCAAGGAAGTCATGACCATGAGGGGTGTGTCTACCCACGGAGATGGAGGGACTGATCTAATGGGAGCTCACCAAGGCCAACTGGACTGGAAGTGATGGAGCATGTGATCAAACTGGACACTCTGAATGTGGCTGGCAATGAAGGCTGACTGAGAAGCCAAGGACAATGGCACTGGGTTTTGATTCCACTGCATGGACTGACTTTGTGGGAGCCTGGTTTGTTTAGATGCTCACCTTTATAGACCTGGATGGAGGGGGGAGGGCCTTAGACTTCCCACGCGGCAGGGAACACTGACTGCTCTTAGGACTAGAAAAGGAGGGAAGGGGAGGGGGAGAGGGGGAGAGAAAAGGGAGGTAGGGAGGAGGTGGAAATTTTTTGTAAATAAATAAATAAATAGAAAGAGATTTAGCCATTTGATCTCATAGAATCTTTAACACAAGGTTAGTTTCTCTCCTGTCTCCCTTTCCAACCTTCCCTACCCCTCCTCCCCTTTCCTGGAGATCCAGTGATTCCATTTATCTTTGGGATACTGACATGGAATTTGGGTTTAAACAGAGGAAGAACTGGGACAGGGGACAATATGAATGCATAATTAACAAGCAGTCCTGCTCAAGACGTGGTCCTGCCTGCGATCCTACTAGCTCCAGTTCCGCAGGGTAGTCTGAGGACATGTGCATTGCTTGAGCAGACAAGGTGTCTTAGGTGTCTTCAGGGCATGGTTACTTCTGCTCCAGGTTTTAGCCTTTTCATGGGTAACTGTTCTCATATCAGGGTAGAAGGAATCTCAGAGAACACCTCTAAATTTTGCTCCCAAAACCAACAACAGGGCTGCCTACTCTGGTCCCGGGTCAAGGCTAGGCTAATATTTTGAATGGAGGAGCTGTGTAGTCACATTCTCCCCCTGGCTCTTGTTTCCGTCTTTGGTTTTACTCCTCCTTCCTTAAAACATGTTTTCAGGATTGTTTGACTCCACTGTGCTGTCTGGGTGTGAGGTGCAGAACCTGTTGTTCTCTTGAGTGTGGCAGTTGAGGAGGTGCAAGGACAGCTCTCCTGCTCTCATGACCTCAGGATCAGCTCTCCCACCTGCCTCCGGTGTTGATGAGGGTGATTTCTCCTTTGCCATCACATGACAGATAAGATAGATGGGGAGAATCTCCCCTGCCATGTGACAGATGAATAACAGGGACAGCTCTCCCTGCTCACAACCTTGGGGTTGGCTTACCTACGCCTCTACCAATGGGGTTGGGGTGAGGTGGAGGAGGGCATCTCTTTCCTGTCCATGTTATCACAGGACAGATGAGTAATGGGGACAGCTCTTTCATGCTCACAGCTTTGGGGTTGGCTCACCTCCGCATTGGTCATTCGTCATGTGGCAGCATGAGCAGGGGAGAGATACCTTCCCTCACCCCCACTCTACCATCCATCAATTCCTCAGGCTGGTGGGAGAGCTGCCTCTGTCCCCCGCCACAGCTGCAACGCCTGGGAATGCAGGCCCCGTACCACACCTGGGCAACACATGGAGCCATGTTGGCAGAGGTGTGGGTGAGCCAGCCCTGAAGTTGTGAGCGTGGGAGAGCGTGGGAGAGCTGTCCCCGTTACTCATCGATCATGTGGCAGGGGAGATGCTCCCCGTCAATGCCTGAGGCAAGTGGAGAGCTGGTCGCGAGGTCATAAGAGCAGGAGAGCTGTTCTGCCCCTCGTGGGCTGCAGCACTCGGGAAAGTAGCCCCGATACTGTGCCTGGGCTACACAGTAGAGCTGGCCCTGAAGGTGTGGGTGCGGGAGAATCAACCTCGAAGACTCGAAAGCAGAAGTGGCTCAGTCCTTTGCTCATCACTGCAAAGGGTGAACTAGCCAGGGCAATGCAGGAGAGCTCACCACGGTGGTGAGGACAAAGGAAAGCTGGCTGGCTGACTAACCCTGCAATTATCCAGGCCCCAACCAGGACTAAGCTTTGACCCACCCCAACGTTCACACCATCAGTGATCTGCTACAGCACCTGAAGGGACCGTCCTGTAGATCCAAAACTGCAGGATTTCCACAACACAGGGCCACAACAGGAAAACCAAGAGGAGTTCCAGTGAGGTTCCTGTGTGGATAATGTGACAGAAATCAGAAGTCTTGAATCAGACCAATGACTCTTTGCAATGAGAATTTGCAAGTAAAGATGTATGGCTAAAAGGGTAAACTGTGTGACTCTCTCTGTCTCACTGTAGCTTCTATGGAGAGACTGATTTTTCTTTTTCCTTTTTTCTCTTAAGTTTTATTTCATTTTATTTTGAGGGGAGGTTGCAAGAACAGAGGGCCGATTCAAAGGGATGGAGATGCAGGATGTGAAAGGCACAAAGAATAAATAAAAAAGGAAGTTAAAAAATATTTTCAGAAACTGGAGCTATGGCTCGTGGATTAAGGAAGTGCTGTCTCCTGCTCGTTCAAACACTAGAGCTTGCTTCTCAGCCCCTATGTCTGTGGAACTGTAACTGAAGCAAGTCTGTGTCTGACAAAAATAATTTAAATATTTACCTGCCTGACCCAAGGAGTCCACTCAAAAACGTAAGGTATAGATTGTTCAGATCAAGCCAAGAAGGACTGAAGATGTAGCTCTGTGTTTGAGAGCACTGATTGTTCTTTTTTTTTTTTACCGAAAAAAGACGTAACCTATTTATTTAATATTTTCAAAACAACTCTTTCCTCTCAGTTTCGTCCTTATTCTTACAGCACGCTTCCAGAAGGCACAGACAATTGACTTGAAAGCAATGGTTATCAACACACACAGAGAAAGGCACGAAGGTGTAAATGTTTAACAGGCTGCCTGTTAAACAACCTAGGAAGTTGTCCAAGGCAGGGATGTAACTATCAGCACTCTATAAATTAGGATGCTTCTCACCCCTGGAAACGGCACACACCCATTAGTAGCTGCTACTTGCTCCCCATTTCAGTTCCTACTGGGCGAATGTTGTTTATGTGGTTTTGTCTGTTTGGACATTTCATATTAAAGGGATTTATACAGTATTTGTTTATTTTGCCACCTTCTTTTGCTTAGTGTAATTTTTAAGGTTTACCCAGGTTGTAGCATATTTCAGTACGTTTTTCTTTTTTCTTGAGAATACTTTAGAGATGAGATAAAAAACAAAGAAAAAAAAAGTAAAAGCAAAGTCTTGTTGTAAGATAGCATTGCTCACACATGGGTGTGCCTCTTTCTCTCCTCTTGGGTGAGTTTGTGGACTTGTATGCATACATCTGTATTTGTGTGGGTGTGTTGCATTGAGATAATTGCAGATATAGTGTTCTATCCTGTTTATGGCACCTGGATATACTTAAAAGTGGTTTCTCACTGGGCGGTGGTAGTGAACACTTTTAATCCCAACCCTCTAGAGACAAAGGCAGGTGGAGCTTTGTGAGTCTGAGGCCAGCCTAGTCTATAAAGTGAGCTCTAGGACAGCCAGGGCTACACAGGCTATCTCAGAAAAGATAAACAAAAGCAAACATGTGGTTTCACATAGCATTGGCATTCTTTGATAACCTGGTCTTGTGACAGTCCCTCATGTCAATATGCTACAAGTAAAAACTTTTTCTTTATTGTTGAAAGTGAGCTGATTTTTTCATATTCTTACTATTAAGTAATTATAAATAATATTGAATTGACCTCATGAGAAGTTGAAAAGAAAACACACACACACACACACACACACACGTATGATCACTCTTTGCCAATATTCTGATTCTTGTAATTCCACTCTTTAGAAAAGAAGAAAGTAAACTGTAATGATGTCTCCCAGTCGCTTACCTTCCCTTCTCATGGATTTCTTTTGAGTTATAAAGCTCATTAAGTCTCCACTAAACCTAGTTCAAATGAAGTTCTTGGGAACCACAGCTAGTTTTGCAAATAAACAGTTGTAGTCACTAGGTGTTGGTGAAGCTATGGGGAGACAAGTTTTCGATTTGTGGAACTGTAACTGAAGCAAGTCTGTGTCTGACAAAAATAATTTAAATATTTACCTGCCTGACCCAAGGAGTCCACTCAAAAACGTAAGGTATAGATTGTTCAGATCAAGCCAAGAAGGACTGAAGATGTAGCTCTGTGTTTGAGAGCACTGATTGTTCTTTTTTTTTTTTTTTTACCGAAAAAAGACGTAACCTATTTATTTAATATTTTCAAAACAACTCTTTCCTCTCAGTTTCGTCCTTATTCTTACAGCACGCTTCCAGAAGGCACAGACAATTGACTTGAAAGCAATGGTTATCAACACACACAGAGAAAGGCACGAAGGTGTAAATGTTTAACAGGCTGCCTGTTAAACAACCTAGGAAGTTGTCCAAGGCAGGGATGTCTTCTTCAGTCTCTTTCGCAAAAAGATCAGCAAAAGGCATTTCACTTGTTTCTAAATTTTCAACGCACACAGAACATTTGTTTCCATCTTTTGCCACATTAGCTCTTTCTCATTTGCGCCATGTTGCAGTTAAATCCCAAATCTCACAAGTAAGATTCACGTGGGAATATTCGTGGATGTTGGGAGCACTGATTGTTCTTGTAGAGGATTTGTGTTCAGTCCCTAATACCCACAGGGTAGCTCACAACTGTCTGGAATTTCAGTTCTAGGGGTTCCAACAGCCTTCCTGTCATCTGGAGGCCACACACACACACACACACACACACACACACACACACACACACACAGAGAGAGAGAGAGAGAGAGAGAGAGAGAGAGAGCACATTTATGCATACATGCATGTCATTCACACATACACATATACAAATACACATACACATATACATATCAAATATTTTTAAGAAGATCAAGAGTCATCTTGCCCATAAAAATCTTGACATGAGAGCCCTAATACATCTAGTATGTATTGTCACTGTGCATCACATGGGTATGCTACCCATGTGTCCACTGTCAGATGGGATTGAACCTAGTGTTGGGAGCCACCTGGAGGCACAGGTGGTCCTGCAGTTTGGAGGTATACCTGGCTTGGCCGCGTGGGGCTGAGCACCCTTGCCTGCACCCTTGCTTGCACATGCTCAGACCAGCAGAATGGCATTAACCAATCAGGACAGCATTCAAGCCTCTCCACCGTTTAAAAGCAGCTGCCTCGGGACTCTACTTCCTCTCTCTAAGCTTTCTCTTGTCCCTGCTCTATCTTCCCTTCCCCCAATTTTCCTCAATCAAAGGGCTCCGAATAAAGACGTGACCAGGGAAGGAATTCTCGTTTTTAGTGGCGTTCATTCCTGCCGGACAGGAAGCACGCCGCAACCCAGAACCTCATGCAGAACGATCAAATGCTCTGCCCATGAGCTACGTTCCTCCAGTGGGGACTAATATTTATGTAGAATATTTTAAGTAACAATTTGAGTTCCAGAGAAAAATTGGGCAGGAGGTACAGGGTTCCCGTAGCTGTACAGCCCATAAATGCACAGCCTCCTTGCGTCAATATCCTGAACTGAAAGAATGCGTTTGTTACATCAGTGAGTCTGCATTGGCCCTCTGTCTCCAAGGTTTGACTTTTTCCACAGTGTCACACATTTGGAATTTTACAAAACTGAGCTTTTTATAACCAGTTTTGTTCACTTACTGACACATCTTTAAGGTTCTCCCAGTCATTTCCTGGTTTGGTAGCGTTTTTCCTCCTGGGAACTGAGTTATATCCAGGGGTACCAACATTTACCAGAGAACTTATGAAAGAACACCATGGCAGTTACCAAGTGTGGGCAGTTGCCAGCTTCACAGCAGTTGCCTTGCTGTGAAGGCTCATGCAATTGTTTTCTGTGAATGTGGATGCAGATTTAAATGTCTTTGGGTAAACACCATAGCTTGTAGTTGTCAGTTCATTCAGATGTTTAGTTTTGTGCAAACTGGCCAACTGTTTTACAGAGTGGCTGTACTGGTTTATATGCTCACCAGCAGTACACATCCTTGCTAACATTTGGTGTCCGTGGTGGTTTGACTGTTGACAGAGGTCTTCTGTCCTGCCTGATCCCACAGCCATCAGTCCCAAAGAAACACACAGAGGTGTACATTAATCATAAACTGGTTGGCCTATTAGCTCAGGCTTCTTATTAACTCTTATGACTTATATTAGCCCATAATTCTTATCTCTGTTAGCCACCTGGCTTGGTGCCTTTTTTTGGCAAGGCAGTCTCATCTTGCTTCCTCTGCATCTGGGTGATGGCTTCAGACTGTCTTTCCTCTTCCCAGAATTCTCCTGCTCTCTTTGCTCCGCCTCCACTTCCTGTCTGGTTACTCCACCTCTACTTCTTCCCTGGCTACTGGCCAATCAGCATTTTATTAAACAAATCTTTACAAGGTGAAACCATTGTCTCGCAGCAGTTTGACTTTTCCTTATTACAGTAGGTGTTCTGTGCTATACTATTGTTACTTTAATCTGTAGTTCCTTAAATATGTGTGGCATTGAGCATCTTTCTATGTGTCTATTTTCTATCTCCATACTTTCCTTAGTGAAGTATCTGATCATGTCTTTTGTCTACTTTATATCAGGTCATACTGTAATGCAGAATACTTCTAAGTTTTAAAATGTCTCTTTCTGAGATATAATATGTATTCTTTTGATGTGGCGCCATCTTGTTGTGACTTCATCGTGTATCTTCTTAACCCTCTACCCTAGAACAGTCATGTTTGCCTTGGCAACATATAACCATGCTCCAGATGGATGAATCAAAATAATTAATGCTAAAAAATAATCAAAAAATGGATTAAGTAGAAAATAATTTTTATGTTATGCCTGAAATAACTATTATGTTGTAACTAAACAAATGTTGCAAGTTTACTCTGGCCCTTATCTAATATTGATGTAATTGTGGTTTTTGCTTTTAAAGATGCTGTGCCCCTTGGCTTCAGTGCCAAGAGTCTTTGAGTCATGAGCCTGCTCTTGGTCACTGGCTAAAACTAAGGGGAACCTCACGCTCTTAATTGGCTTAGTTAGTGTGGTATCTATATTTTCTCAAATGAAATGATTTCCCTCTGGATCAGGGTGTCATCTTATGTTCATGCTTCTGAGCAATGGGGGGCACTCAGTTGGTATTCTCTTTATGTAATAGCCTTGTTTTTTTCCTTTAGAAGTTTCATCTTATCTTTTGGAGTCTAGAAGAAAAAGCAGCTTCATTGTTATTTTAAATCTAGGATCCAGACAATGCAGGGCTATTACTCAAGGGGATGTGTTCAGGGAGCACTTGCATTTTCAGACAAAATAATGCCACTATCTGCTTGTGAAATTATATTCATACTCTGAACTTTTTTCTTCTTTTCTTTTCTTTTCTTTTCTTTCCCTTCTCCTCCCTCCCTCCCTCCCTCCCTCCCTCCCTCCCTCCCTCCCTCCCTCCCTCCCTCCTTTCTTTCTTTCTTTCTTTCTTTCTTTCTTTCTTTCTTTCTTTCTTTCTTTCTGAGACTGTGTTTCTCTGTATAGCCCTGGCTGTCCTAGAACTCACTCTGTTGGCCAGGCTGGCCTTGAACTGAACTCACAGAAATCTGCCTGCCTCTGCCTCCCAAGGACTGGGATTAAAGGCATGTGTCACCATGCCTGGCCTTGTTTTCCCCTCGAAGCAAACAAATCTACAACAACTCAATCAAACCTCCAGCTGCTAAATCTGAGATTGAAGAGATGATCTATGTTGTGCCAATTTGAAGTTATTACAGAAAGCATGGCTATTATCAGGGAACTTGGAGGACATTTCACAGCATATTCATCATCAGGGGTGCACGAACAAGTTTAGTTATGAGGTAGAGGATAAAGGTTGACTTGGTCTTCTGGCTTTCTTAGCTAACTTTATAAATACATCCCAGGCTCATCTTCCCAGGGATTGCTCTATACACAGTAGGTCAGGCCCTTTATCAATTAGTAATTAAGAAAATCCTTCCAAGACATAGTTACAGGCTAATCTGATTGAAGGAGTTCTTCAGCTGGCATTCCCTCTTCCCAGCGGACTGTAGGTCTATGTCAAGTTGACAGCTGAAGTTAACTATGGCAATCACTAAGGGAGATTAGCACTGAGGCATTCTTATTTCCATATGATGATAATGGTGGAACTAAAGTCATTGGGGTGTAAATGGGGGATGTAGAAAGATATGGTGCCCGGCACACAGTTCTGCGATACAGAAAACACTGGTCCAAAGAGGGATCAGAGGAGTCTGGGGCTGTAGAACATCTTAAAGAAGAGCAAAGCCCGTCTGAATGTGGCCAGATTATCCAGGAAATGGGAGTGGCGGCTTTCTTATGTGTTGTAGGAAATCCTATAGCCAGTAGTTACCCGTCCACTGGGGCATGGCCTCTTGTATTATTTATGCTGGTATAGAGCATGCATCTGGCCTCTTTCCCCACTGTGGGATTTGGTTTCTGTTCTCCATTCCAGCAGAGGATTCCTATTTGTGAGTCTACCCCTAAATAAATAACCATCTATTATTCTCAATTCTGAGCTAGCGTGGAATTTTTTAAAAAGCATCCTTCTTCATCTGGTGCCCAACGTGGGGCCTGAACCCATGACCCTGAGATTAAGGGTCTCATGCTCTACCGACTGAGTTTGCATGAGCAGAAATTTTCTCAGACTTTAATCTTTACAATTATTTTAAGTCTACAAACTTTATTGAAAAGGTATACATTCATTTGACAAAACTAATATGTCCAGAATAAAGATATCTTCTTTTTCACATATCGGTGAAAGACTGGACTAGTTCATTTTAATTTAGTCATAGAATCTTAAAAAATGAGTTTCAAAATCTTCCTTTTGCTATTTTTTTAGAGGCCAATTACTAACTAGAATGGACATTGGGAAATAGATCATAAAATTTCCATAATATCCTGTGTCAGAACCTTGAATAATTCAAACATTCATTTGGTCTCTGCTGTTCTATGTTTCAGACTTTGACTATATGGATTAAAGTCTAAAAATTCCCAATATGTCTTGCAGGATGAAATGAGTAAAACTACATCATGATAACCCTGTCCCATTTCTATTTGAACATATATTGCTATTTTAATTGATGCATAGTAATTGCACACAATTATGGCACAGCATAGCATTTTAATAATGTATAATGTACATAATAATTAGGTGACGATAACTGGTATGTCCCATCAGACTCAACGATCTCCTTTCTTGCTGTTACATGGCTATTTCACATAGTCAATTAATTGTTGTCAACTGTAGGTATTCTATAGAACATAGGTGTTATTCCTTCACCTACATCCACTATGGTGAGAGCTGTTACTTATCTTTTCTCCATTCCTCTATGTTTTTGAGGATACAGGGCTCAAACTCCTAGATTGGATGGGGCTGAAGAAGAAAAGCCTTGCATATCATGTTGGGGTCTTGTCTTCCCCTCGGAGGCAGCTCAGTAATTCTTTATAGTCTGGAAAAGCGAATCAGGTCTGGATTGATCTCGGTGACTGACCGGCAGCCTGAAAGAATCACATAGTGAGCCTGCTGCCAGGCAGGTGAGCAGGCTTAGCGGGGAGAGGTCCCGGGATGCAGATCTGATGACCTAGGTGCACGTCCCACAGAAGAGCCGGAGAGAAGCAACTGCCAAGAATTGTCTTTTCCCCTTCACACCCGCTTCTGCACATCCTCTCTCCCTTGTGTGTGTGTGTGTGTGTGTGTGTGTGTGTGTCTGGGTGTCTCTCTGTCTCCCCATTTATGCCTGTATGCATGTCTGTGTGCCTGTGCGTATGTGTTCCTCTCTCTGTCACAGTTCAACAGCTCATTTCTCTTTCTCCATAGGCATGGGGTATGCAGCAGGTACAAGCCTTTGACCACGAGGGGTGTGTCCACCCACTGAGACGGTGGGACTGATCTAATGGGAGCTCACCAAGCCCAGCTTGACTGGGAGTGATGAAGCATGTGATCAAACTGGACACTCTGAATGTGGCTGGCAATGAGCGCTGACTGAGAAGCCAAGGACAATGGCACTGGGTTTTGATTCCACTGCATGGACTGACTTTGTGGGAGCCTGGTTTGTTTAGATGCTCACCTTTATAGACCTGGATAAAGGGGGGAGGACCCTGGACTTCCCACAGGGCAGGGAACCCTGACCGCTCTTAGTACTAGAGAGGGAGGGGGAGGTAGGGAGGGGGACGGAAAAGGGAGGCAGGGAGGAGGTGAAAATTTTTAATAAATAAATAATAAATAAATAAAAATTAAAAAAAAAAGAATTGTTAGGGAATAAGATAATCTGTATGTCTCGTCAACTGCTGCCCCTTGACCTCTTAACCTAAAGAGTTGAAGTCCATATATCACCTTATAAAAATAAAGCTTGAATATAGTTATCATCTATCTATATCTATATCTATCTACCTTCCATTCAGAGGAAAATACTCTTCAAAACATAGTTGAAATATACTTTTCAAATAAAGAAATCAAGAAATCGAGGCCAGTATTTCTCTATGATGATCTATTATTATTTCTTTTCGAGAAAACCATTGTAACATAGTGATTTTTCAGTTTGTCAAACTGAAAAGACATTTTCTGGGAGTTGATTGAAAGTGTCTACTGCAGAGGCTACACCCTAGATCAATTAAGTCTGAATCCCTGGAAGTGTTATTCAGGAGTGATGATATGACTAAAAAATAGCAAACCCTTGTCAAGACTTTTATAACAATAAATAAACTAGATCTCTGAAACAAAAATAAAGGTGGGTGTACTTAGGCAGTATGTACTGGTCTGGGAGGAAGAATAGACTCAAGGCTATTGTAGCAGTTCGGGTGAGCACCCTATTTACCAATTGCCTCCTAGGGAAGTTTCTGCCAAGGAAAGATCATTCTTTATCACAAGACATTAATTAGTATGCACCATGAAGACTAGAGCCAGCTTTCACATGGGGATTGAGAAAGAATCTAGACAGCAGGGCCAGCATGGTGGTTTGGGGAGCTGAGAAAGGGCAGCAAGCAGTCCCTGGTGATGACAAGCCTGTAAGAATTTAGGAAGAAGCTGTGTGGTATTGAGCTTGATATAGCCACCTTCATCTCCATCCATATGTGCCACAAAAATGTACCCACCGAGAGATACTTTTCCTAAAAGAAGTTAGGAAACGGTTGACTTTCACACCAGGGGTGAGAGCCTTAGACAGCCACAGAGGGAACTAATTTAGCAACTGACCATGACCTACAGAACAGTACAGTGTTTCCACTTTCAGAGAGCATCCCCCAATTTCTTTGTAGAATGTTTCTATCCTGTTCTTCCTTCAGGACAATTACAGAACCAAGGCAGGTTAAGCAGAGTGAAGGATTTCAGCCTCTGTCTGTAAGCCAGCCACCTGAAGCTCTGAATGGAGAGCAAAGGGCAATGAACGGAATACGTACCTGAAAGGGCCATAGAAGTGTGGAACTCTGCTTTTAAAATATTTAAGACTTCCAGAACACCATATTCGCCCTGAAAAGTAGGAAGGGAGAGACAGCTTTGATGCAACATTTTGACCACCTGATGGGGGCAAACTGTGTGTATGGTCAGTATTGTTGCAGGGAGGATAGAATCGATGAAATCAGAATTACATAGAAACTAAAAGAAAACAAAGCAGGAAAGGAAGGGTGAGGGATGGTGAAGTCTGTGGAACACTGCAGAGACCTGAAGGGGAGGCGACCTGAAACTCTTTTGCAAGCGTCTTCACTGGAAGTTGGGTTGCAGAAACCCATGGGAATGAATGCCAAGTTCAGAATCTCTTGCTAGCAATCCTACCTTGTAGGCAAGGCCCCAGAGGATTGGTCTTCCAAGGAAAATGCACTTAGCCCCAAGGGCCAGCGCTTTCAACACATCATTGCCGGTTCGAACCCCACCATCCATGTACACTTCAACTCTCCCTTTGACTGCAGCCACCACTTCTGTCAATGCCTCGATCTGAGAAAGAAAGACACACGGATTCGGGTGATTCTGCTTAGCTTCTCTTGGCACCGTGAGCTTCTACTCAAAGTAGAAGAGGACCAGGCCATCCAAGCAAATGCTAAGTCCTTCACCATTTTCTCCAACTGTGCTTGCAGTCTCCTGAGGCCTGGAGTCTCCTGAGGACCAGATGGGAGTTCTGCTCACTATCCCTGCAGCCATTTTTATCTCCCCTCCAGTCCAGCTTCTGACTTCTAGCAACCCTCTCCAGGTTGGACGATATGCTTGGTTCCTGATTATATACTCGGGGGCCATCTTCCCAGTCGTAGGGTTGACTTGACCCTAGGGAACCTGTAGTCCTTCAGTTTCCTTCTCTCATCGCAGTTTCTAAGATGTCAGAGTCAGAGATGTCCTCTGCTGCTTAGACACCAAGTCTTTTTATTTTTTAGAAGAATAAATATGACCAGATCCTGATACTGTGAAAGGAACCCATCAGAAAGCTACCCACATCTGAGTAGAGTCATAATTTAAAAAAGAAAGGAATGAAATAACTTTGTCCTTTGATGTTGGTATGGAGGGAGCACAGGATGTATGTTAGACCTGTGTAATAACTTGAGAAAACTCATGTCCAAGGATGATCTGGAATATTTTTATGAGGCTGTAGAAAAGGAAATAAGTGTATTTATAAAATCCCCTCTAGTTCTCAGCAGCAGAGCAGCTCATAGTAATGGAGAAGTAGAGCACAGAAGCCAAGAGAGGTAGTGCCTGGAAACCCAGAACTCAGGAAGCAGAGGTGAAGAGAAACAGGAATTCAGGGTTAGCCAGGGATACATAAGATTCTCAGAAGAACAAAAATAGGGCCTGTGAGATGTTTCAGCAGGTGATGGCATTTGCTGCACTCCCCCATAGTCATAGACACAGGTGAGCATGCACACACCCACACAGACACACAGGTGAGCACGCAAACACCTACATACATACATACACACAGGCACAGGTGAGCATGCGTGCACACACACAGATACAGGTGAGCATGTGTGCACACACACAGATACAGGTGAGCATGCACACACATACACATATACACAGGTGAGCACGCAAACACATACACACATACACACAGGCACAGGTGAGCATGTGTGCACACACACAGATACAGGTGAGCATGCGTGCACACACACAGATACAGGTGAGCATGCACACACATACACATATACACAGGTGAGCATGCACACACATACACATATACAAACAGGTGATCATGCACATACATACACATATACACACAGGTGAGCATGCACACATACAGACACAGGTGAGCATGCACACACATACATAATACACACAAGCAAGCATGCACACATACACAGGTAAGCATGCACACATACAAACACACAGGTGAGCATGCACACACACATACACACAGGTGAGCGTGCACACATATACACACAGTTGAGCACACACGCACATACACATATACGCACAGGTGAGCTTGCACAATACACGCAGACACAGGTGAGCATATACACATAAACACACATACACACAGGTGAGCATTCACACACACATGCACATACACAAAGGTGAGCAGGCACACACAGACACAGGTGAGCATACACACACACACACACACATACACAGGTGAGCAAATACACACTAAATAAATAAATAAATGTAAAAACTAAATTAAAAAGCAAATACATGAAATAATAACAGTAGAAAATGATTTAAGCTTAGGGTGTAGAATAGCCCTTTTTTAATAAGTCAGAACTGGCCATTTACTGAATTCCTCTGAAAATGCTGTCTCTTGATTCCAAGAGGAAGCACAAAGACAGTGTTTTCTTTTTTATTTTTTGGGGGGGTGGGGTGGAGGAAAGGGTTTATATGGCTTACATTTCTTTTTTTATTGTTTTTATTGAGCTATACATTTTTATCCACTCCCCTCCCTTCCTCTCCTCTCCCCCTCTACTCTCTTCCGTGACTGCCAGGCTCCCAATTTACTCAGGAGATCCTATCTTTTTCTCCTTCCTATGTAGATTCATGTTTTCTCTCTTAGTGTCCTCTTTGTTGTCTAGGTTCTCTGGGATTGTAAATTGTAGGCTGATTTTTCTTTGCTTTATGTCTAAAAGCCACTTATTAGTGAATAGATATTACATTTGTCTTTCTGTGTCTGGGTTACTTCACTCAATATGGTTTTTTCTAGATCTATCCATTTACCTGCAAATTTCAGGATGTCATTATTTTTTACCACTATATAGTACTCCATTGTGTAAATGTATCACGTTTTCTTTATTCATTCTTTGGTTGAGGGGCATCTAGGTTGTTTCCAGGTTCTGGATATTACAAATAATGCTGTTATGAACTTAGTTGAGCACATGTCCTTGTGGTATGTTTGAACATATTTTGGGTATATATCCAACAGTGGTATTGCTGGGTTTTGAGGTAGATTATTTCCTAATTTTCTGTGAAATTGCCATACCGATTTCCAAAACAGCTGTACCAGTATGCACTCTCACCAGCAATGGAGGAGTGTTCCCTTTACCCCACATCCTCTCCAGCATAAGCTGTCATCAGTGCTTTTGATCTTGGCCATTCTGACAGATGTAAGATGGAATCTCAGAGTTGTTTTGATTTGCATTTCTCTGATGGCTAAGGATGTTGAGCATTCCCTTACGTGTCTTTCGGCCATCTAAGATTTGTCTATTGAGAGTTCCCTGTTTAGGACAAGGACAGTGTGTTCTATGGAGACTCACAGAACAGGCTTACTCATCTCTTTGAAGTACCTTTTTTTTACAGATGCAATTGTGAGGGGCCTTGCTCAGACTCACTGATGAGACAGAAGTGTTGATAAGGTTGAAATCCAAAGCTACATTCTGGTCCTTAACCTGATCTCCTTGGCTCAACGCTCTTGCTTGAGTCACTGCTCAGAGAAAGGAGTGTTGTCTCAAGTAAATCTCCACTGAGGTTTTGGCTTGGTTAGTTGCGTCAAACGCTTTGCTCATTGAAAGTCGATATATGAGGAGAAATGGCAAAGAAAAAGCAGATACCAAACCCACCCATTATTAACAATAAAGCTCTATTCTCTCACCCAGTGGGCCAGATTTGTAAGCCAGATCCTGGAAATGAAGGGCCCATTTCCAGTCCACTGCTCCCTTGATCTTCTCCTGCCTTGAAAGGCAAAGCTACACTTCTCAATCCAGCTTCACTGAGAGGCCCAGTAGAGTGAGCCTTTCTCCACATAGGCCTGGCACCCCACTGTTCTCAATAGGCAGGGCCTGCTAGGGAAGGAGTGATGGGCAGCTAAAGTCACTGGGCTCCACAAGCCTCAGAGCCTAGCTAGAGCAGCTTTGGGATCCTCCTTTCTTGGAATCTATCTTCTAAACAATTAATCAAGGACACACGTAAGGTTTTAACTTTCAGGATGGTCACTGATGCGCTGTTTAGAAGATTTTAAAAAATGAAGTCAGATATAGTGGTGCATGCCTGTAATTCCCACACTCAGGAAACAGAGGTGGGAAGACAGAGACTCCAAAGCCAATATGGGCTACATGGTGCAACCTTATCTCAATCAAACAACAAACCAAACCAAACCAAACCAAGAGAAACGAAGTAGGAAATATTGGAATCAATGCAGATGTTCAACTATGAGGGGTTGATTGTATAAATTGTCGATTCATAACACAATATTGAAAAGAAGAGAGGCTTATGAATAAAAGTACATGCCTAATACATTGGGCAACTGAATAGAAGGAAATTATGAAGCATATTAATATGTATATATGCTTTAAAACAAAAGGTTTTTTTTATAAGTAAGGACCAGAAAATTAACACCAATGATTGTGATGAAATTAGGGATGGACTTTTGTGTGTTTATATTTTTATTTTAATGGAAACAAAGTCTATGAAGAGAAGAAAATGAAAGTCACTTGATGAAATTACTATAAATTCCCTTTTTTCAAATTCTATTCCTTACACTCATGTAGATCTACAACAGTTATAACTAACATTTCCTTAGTTTTATTTATTTTCTGCGTATAACTTTAGAGCCATTTTAACTTTGATTCAATTCTGCTTTTCCAGAGAAAAGACCAGAATAGTACCAATTTAAGAAACTCAAATTCCAGTCTATCCTTTCTCACACTGCATCAATGGTCAGACATCTCCTATTTATTTTTCTTAATTTTTTATTCATTTTATATACCAACCACAATTCCTCCCTCTCTCTCACCTCCCCCAGCCCACCCCCATCCACTCCTCAACCTGTCAGAAGGTTGATCGCCAAAATACATAAAGAACTCAAGAAACTAGACATCAAAATACCAAATAATCCTATTTGAAAACAGAGTGCAGATCTAAACAGAGAAATCTCAACGGAAGTGCGGAGACCCAAAAATGTGAGCCTATTCCACCTTGTCTGAAAGGAAAAGAGTTTGAGCTGATTTTTGCTCTCTCAACGTTATTACCAACAGGTGTGGCTACAAACGAGTGATTCTGGCCTAGGGTGTGGCTAATTAGGATTTTGAGTGTTGAAGTATATCTGCTCCACCTGGACCAAAGGTTGGCGAATTCAAGACTATTCCCTGTTTCATGGTCATGAAGCCTGTTGCCTCCCTGCTCCCGTTTTGGAGTGAAGACTCCAAGCATGTGGGATAATTGAGGCGGGTATTTCCCGAGTTCAGTGCTCACCGAGTGTCCCTCCTGATGCTGGCCTTTGTGTTTCTTTCTGATCTCCGTTCCTCTTACCTAACATTTCTAATCCTCAAGCTCCTACCCCGGAATGCACCAACCAGCTGCATCTAGGATCACGGCAGGAGTCACCCCCAAAAGGTGGCTCCCAACATAGAAGGATCTCAAATGGCTGAAAGACATTTAAGAAACGGTTCAGCATCCTTACCAGGGAAATGCAAATCAAAATGCCTCTGAGATACCATCTTACACCTGTCAGAAATGCTAAGATCAAAATGATGACAGTCTATGCTGGAGAGGATGTGGAGTCAGGGAAACACTCCTCCTCTGCTGGTTTGAGTCCAAACTTGTACAGCCACTTTGGAAATCAGTATGGCAGTTTCTCAGAAAACTGGGAATCAATCTACCTCAAGACCCAAGAAATCTGTACTTGGGCATATGGATATGGGATCCATAGCCAAAGGATGCTCAATCACACCACAAGGACACTTGCTCAACTATGTTCATAGCAGCATTATTCGTAATAACCAGAACCTGAAAACAACCTAGATGCCCCTCAACCAGAGAATGGATAAAGAAAATGTGGTACATTTACACAAAGGAGTATTACTCAGCTGTTAAAAACAATGGCATTATGAAATTTTCAGGCAAATGGATAGAACTAGAAAAAAAAAAATCACCCTGAATGAGGTAACCCAGGCCCAGAAAAACAAACACGGTCTGTACTCACTCCTAAGTGGATACAAGATGTAAAGCAAAGGATAAGCAGACCACAATCCACAGCTCCAGAGAAGCTAGGAAACAAGGAGGACCCTAAGAGGGACACACTGATCGTCCTGGGACCGGGAAAGAGATGAGATCTCCTGGGTACACCGGGGACTGGGGTGGGGGTTAAGGGGAGAGGACGGGAGATAAGAGGGTGTGGGAATGGGATGGTTGGTTGGGGGAGGGATGGAGTGGGAGAGCAATGAAAGATATCTTGATAGGGGTGTTTTTTTAAAAAAAAGTTATTACTTTTTGTTCATGGATGTTTTTATAAGAGGTAAAAGGAATTGGACAAAGTTTTACTTCTGTCGAATGAGAAGTGCCTCTGGGGAAGAACATAAATAGATCTTCCAAGACAAATTAACAGCTGATTTCCATTTAAAGACTCCTTCCCTACTTCCCTTTCCTCGTTTCCGTACTCTCGAGCACCAGGCAGAACAGACACACACTTGCGAGCTCGTGTAAGCTGTTAGAGATTTGCATAAAGGATTCGTCAGTGTGCTGTGCACTAGTGAATCAGTGCATTTCAGATCCATGTTGAAAAACACTTTTGTGTCCACGTGAGGTGCTGCTCCTTCCTACGTTGTGTCAGATAGGAAATCTTGAGGTTTCTAAACATCCATGAAGACACATCAGCTTTAATCGGATCGCTGCTGGCCGAAGACAGGGGCCTCAATGCCTTTTGAACATCTCGTTTGCTACTGTGAACTTTACAAGTTAGCTGATGTCTGTAAACTCCAGCATCCTAACTGTAAAATTAGGATATGTCTATTCTGTAGCAGTGCCACAGAATTTAGGTATGTGACACATACAATTTACAAAAGTAGTCCTGTGTACATAGGCTGTTATTAGTTATTAACCATCCTTCAAATCTATAGGCATTAGCCCTGATAAAGGAGGACAATCTGCAGCAGATTTAGTAGGGGGCTTTGGTGTAGTCATGCGTAGAGCATTCAGACACACCCCTCGGAAATCACCCTACTTACTGAAGCAGGAACCTCGTCGAGCTGCCTCCCACCGTGGTTGGAGACAATGATGCCTTGGACGTTCTGCTTCACTGCTAACTCTGCATCCTCCTTCGTCAAAATCCCCTTGAGGATAATGGGCAATCGAGTTATACTCTGAATCGAGGAGAGATCACTCCAGCTGAAAGATGCATTTGGCAAAGACGTGGGGGCAGGACGTGTGGAATTTCTCTGTAGGGAACGGGAAGGTGAACGTTAGTCCCAAACGCTCACACCACCAGAGTCGCTCAGAAGATGAGCGCGCTTGGAGCAATATAACTTGTAGGCTATGAGACCTGAGTAAAGCTACCCAGCTCTGGTTCTAGCTCCTTTCTCTCACAAAAGTTGTATAAAGAAATTCTGCTTCAATGACTTGTTCACTGACTGTTAATCAATGTCTTTGCTTGATAATTATTCTAGGATTTGGAGACACAATGACAGATAAGACGAATCTATATCTTAAAAGGGTGCGGAGTTTAATATGTGGAAAAAAACCAGTATGGATCATTTTGACATCTTTCTTTTCTCTCTCTTTCTCTCTTTCTCTCTCTCTCTTTCTTTCTTTCTTTTTTTCTTTTTTTTCTTTCATTGGTTTTTTTTTGAGACAGGGTTTCTCATGTAACAGCTCTGGTTGTCCTGGAACTTACTTTGTAGACCAGGCTGGTCTTAAAATTACAGACAACTGCTGATCTCTCCTCCTGAGTGCTGGGGTTAAAGGTGTGTACCACCACTGCTCAGACACTTTGACATTTTATGGTTGAGCTAAGAAAACTAATAAAACCAAAGCAATAAGAACCTTAAACAAGGCATTGCCTTTTATCTGGCCTTGGTTCTCATCATTCAGCAGATTTCCTTAAATTTTGACGTGTCCCTTGCTCCAAGGACACCCAGAGGAATCACAGCTGCCCACAGGCTGAAAAGGCCCTTATCGCGGTGGCCCTGATCTTCACTCCAAGGGCATGACATCTTTTTCGACAGTTAGAATGTAAGGAAGGAGGTGTCCCTTGTCGTCCTTAATGAGACATCTCCAAAAGATGTGCTGCAGTGCCCTGATGCTTCTGGAGGAATTTTAAGTTTTCAAGGCAGCAGATTGGGGTCCCAGCTGTCTGGACTAGCTAGCTAGCTGTGCCCCTGTGCTGCGGGGGTCCTCTCCCGAGAGTCAGTTTGTCTGTCTACACCATGCAAGACAAACCCTTTTTGACATGAAATAGAAAATATTAGAAGACCACTTTAGTGTGCTCTCCAGTTCCTGCACAGCTCTCTAAGACACCCCTACTACCCCCACCACCACCACCAATCTCCGGACATCAGGCCTAGTTGAACGTCTCTAATGACAGCCAGGAGAGCTTCAGAGATGCGCATTTAGTCTTCAGTTCTGCCAGGAAGCTGTGGGCAGCTTAAACCAGGTACCAAGTCTCTAACTGCTCCCCCCTGCTCTCCCACAGCAAGGCAGGTAGGGGGGAGATATTCATGGAAAAGAAGGCAGGAGGGAGAAAGGAAGAGATGGGTGAGGGAAGGAAGGAGGGAGGGAAGGAGGAGGAAAAAAGGGAGGGACAATAAGGGGTTCTTCTTATTCTAAACTGCTGCTTGGAAGTGATACCCTCCGGGTCTGAGAACTTTCTCACCTCTTCAGGTGATCGGAGGTCCGTCCGCATTAAGTGCTCCCATAAATTTAGTTGGTTTCTTATGTCCTGTCGCCTTTTGGCAGCGACTGGTACATCTACAGTGATCACCAAAGCTTTGAAACCCAGGGCTTCTGCTCTCCGAATTAGCTGTTTGTTGAGCTCCCAATTGGACTGTACGTAGAGTTGGAACCATCGGAGACCTCTGGGGGCAGCTGCAACAATGTCTTCCAGGGGACAGCTGGCATAAGTGCTGGTGACGTAGCAGATGTTGGCTTCCTGAGCAGCTGCAAAGCCGGGGGTGGCACCCGGTTTGGAAAGCAGAGTTGTCTGAACTAGCCTCTGGCCAGATTTCCCGGTGAATGGAGAGACTGCCCCCGTTCATTTTGCATCCCCACAGGGTTTGGGTCAATGGAGAGGCCTGGTGTTCTCTTCTGCCTAAGCTGCTCTGTAAATCTTGTTTGTGATAATGAGGATTTTCTAACAGGAGACACCAATGAATCCCCCAGAGCTGCCCTTGGGTGTGTTATACCCTTCGGGCAGGAAAGCAAACCTCCTAGGAATCCCTTCGTGGAAGGAAGGAGATTTAGACATGGAGCATGCTCCACAGCGAAATCCCGTGTTTTGTAGTGGAAGACACGCCTGTCTGAGAGGAAGAAGACTGAGCCCCACTCCTCCTCTTTTTAGTGGCTTTACTTGTCAAGTGGAAAGGTATTAATACACATCATGGCTACTGAGCTATTCTTTCTCACTTCCCGCTGTCTTCATTTCAAGATGTCTCCCCAGTAGGGTAATCTTACTATGAAAATATATCAGTGGCCAGAGAATTTGGTCTAATCAGAAATTAATGCCAATGTATGTATTTTTACAATCTACATGCAATGTTATGCAATGGCTTAAGCAGTCCCTTTGCTATTTTTTTTTTTGAAGACAGGGTTTCTTTGTGTGGCTTTGGCTCACTCTGTAGACCAGGCTGGCCTTGAACTCACAGAGATTCTCCTGTTTCTTACTCCCAAGAGCTGGGATTCAAGACATTTCCCACTTAATTCCAACAAGATTGATGCCCCTAAGGCCTTTTTGTAAGAAGTTTTGATGCTCCCTGCCACTTCTCTGGGTGAGTCCTCCCTCCAAATCTCTTGTGGCCTCCTGTGGCCTCCTGGAAAGGAAGCCTTCCTATGGGATGATTCCTACCTCTGGCTGTGCTCAGCTCTCCATCTGGCCAGGCGATGGAGTGAAAAGCTGTGGGAGAGATGCAGATGGGGGCCTGGATCTCCTGTCCTTGGATTGTGGTCCTGGTGTCCACCACTGACACATCTCTCAGGTATCGGGGACGGAGGCGGAGTCTGCACTAGACAATGAGGTGGATTATTCTTCTAGCATGGTGATGCTTTCTGCAGCTGGGACCCTGATTCCCAATGCAGGCTTAAGCAGACTTGGAGCTTAGATCTTGGTGGAATCAGTGGGCCGGTCTTGAATAAGTGGGTGTAGGCTCAGGAGGAGACTAATTGCCAGGCAACCATTTCGCTCACATTAACCCAGCAACTCCTGAGCTGTTATTGAACCAGAGTCCCCCTTAGCCTGTCTTGCTCTGTTAGAGTCCTGTTTCTGTGGCTGGTTTGCCACTCAGTGCTTAGATACTTAATTTAGTCTTTATCAGCAAAGACTAGACTAGGGAAAGAAAAGGAAGGAAGGAATTTTAGGCATCACTGGAAAGAAAGACAAGGCAATTAAAAGTGTCCAAATCCTAGAAAACAATCATGCCATCATCCCCACCCTACCCTGCCACCCAGGAGACTAATTCATTTGACTTATACACTGCTTTAGGGAGGTAGGCTAATTCACAAATGACATCCAAACATTGTCTTATGGCAAATGGAAACTTGGTCTGTAGCTATTGTCCATTGACATATACTCCTGCCCTTGGTTTGCAAGTCGAGTTCTCTTCCATCATCCCTAGACATCCCTTGATCTTATTTTCTCCAAACCTGAGATTTTTTTCCATCCTTCACATTTTCATCCTCCAAGGCGGGGAGGTTTCAGGAACTCGAGAGCTCTTGAACTACATGCAGGTTTCCCCGCTGGGCACGCTGGCAGGCCCTGTTCCATTTTGACATGTCACAAACTTGCTGGCAAGCAGAGAACTGATAACTCACTCCCCCTAGCTGTAAGACAGATTCTCTCCACAAAACGTCTCCCCCACGCCCTATGCCTCATCCCCATGCCACAATAAACCAGCACGGAAGCCAGAAGCCAGCCGAGTTCCTGTATATGCTGTGCTGGCTAACGGCGGCCACTAGAATGGTGACCATCTAAGGAGCTCGTCAGCAAAGCACATTAGGGTGACAAGGGAAAGGGCGAAGGGAAGACCTTTTAAATGCGGCGATGTTGTCCTCGCATGTGATGCCCTCGTCAGCTGCTCCTTCAATAAAGTCCCATGATGACTTTGACAGCTGCTTGCGTGCGTGGGCCTTAAAGTCTGCCAAGCACACGATAGACATTTCTGAACCTTCAAAAGACAAAACCCGAACAAACCCAGTGAGAACACTTTGACCATAAAAGGAAGGCTAAAAGGGGATCAGAGTGTGAAGCTGTCTAGATGCAACATCTATATTTTGGTGTCCTTTAACTGAATGTCTTTACTGCTGACCCACCCCCGAACTGGAAGACCTCCATCCCTTCATGGCCACTCCCAACACCCGATTATTCGTTCTTCTAAATGTCTACCATGGCTGACGTTGAGATTGTATTGAGATTGCCCCACATCTTAAGAGATTACAACCCTCCTCCAACAGTCTTGTGCCTCCTCATCTCCTTCCCGGTGGCTGGGGTCTTTCTGAAACGGAAGTTTCTTTGCACTCCTGGTGTCCCCAGGTGCCCATCTCGCCTCACTTGCCCTGACCAGGAACTGCCTCCTAACAGCCCGATTAGCTTCAGGTCTCAGTGGCCTTGCTTTTATTTGGCATTCACACCACGGTTTGAAAACTCCCGTCTGAGCGGCTATCAAGGGAGAGCTTCCAGGAATCCCAGGATATCTGAATTACCCAAGGTGTGGACAACATGGTGAAACCAATTGACTCTGGTTACTTCTTGGCTAGGAGATTAGACATGTTGCCAAAGTGTCACCACCTGCTACCTCTTTGCCAGGGAGACCTTGTGCTCCCATTTATTGCCACCAGTGATCTGAACCCTGCAAACAGTACATGCTGCTTCTGATACAAACACACAGGAGGGGTGGAGAGTCCAGAGTTTAGGGGGCACCAGAAATTTCTCCGATAGGAGCCAGGGCAATGAGATCAGTAGCTGTAAAGAGGCTGAGACTTTGGGGTTGGTCGCAGCATTCAGGGCTCTCACGTGAGAAGATTCTAGAAGGAAAAGAGGGGAAAGGCAAACTTGAAAGCTCTAGCCAACCCTAGTGCGGGATACAACGGTATAAAAATTACCCAAGCCTAAAAGCAGAAACCAAAGGACTTTTAAGTTATAGGCTGAGAGAAAGGTATACTTCTCAGAAACTCACTCTTCAACCAGAATGACAAAGGACCAATAAAGCAGATGAAAATGTGGCTTGGGTAGAAATGAGGCAGAACTGCTCTGAGGGCAATTGGATTCAGGAAAAAGCCTGGGTAAGTCCAACAGAGAAGTACTACATAATTCCTACTTTAGAGGCTGAAGAGAAGTTTTGTGACAAAGACCAGGGTTCCAGGGAAATGCAAGCGTTAGATGGAGGTTAGGAAGAAGTGCTGGACTTCATAGACCTTTGCATAGACGACCTTGTCAGTGGATGGGTGGGAAGCTACTTAGTATGAGTTAATCTGACAAAATTCATCAGCCATAGTTAACTTACCCCTACCTACCTCACTCACTGATGTATCAAACAAACTGACAAACAAACAAACAAACAAAAACAGTCCAAAAACCCTAGGCCAATGAATTACTCATTAACACCCAACTATCTTGCATTTTCTTGTTCATAATTCTGTGTGCATAGAAAAGTGGATATAGCAGCCCCCTAGAATGTTATTGCTCAGAAGACCTGCTTTCAAGGTTAGGTCTTGGTTTATGGCTCACTAGAAGTTTCTATATCAGCAAGGTCTGATAAGAGAGATTTGGTGTACCTGAACTGTTTTTTACAACAATTTGTGCTAAACACCTGCTTTCCTTCTAGGAGCCTGGGACTTTGGAATGGAAGGTGATCATATGACCAGCCCCCAACAGGAGCCTGTAGGCAGATCTCTAACGCATCTCATCGTGGCATTAGAGGATTTGATGGATTTTTTGGATCTTTATACTTGTTTTATTTTTTTCCAGACCCTTCCCTGTCCTAACTTTCCTTTGCTTCTTTTCATTAAAACAACCCAAATCCTCAACTCTATGCTGGGTTCTGTGAATTCTCCTGGTGAATCCACTGATCTACATACTGTACCTCTTGGCTTTAGGATAGGACGGCACCGAATTACTGCGTAGACTGAAAACTACTTCAATTTAGAACCCCTCTGTGAGCCATGTCTCTGCTTTGATGGGGGGTAAAATTTCAGCAGATTTTGATGGTTGGCATCTTACACATTAAATGTCAATGGCTGTGTTCTTGTGAACATATCTAGCATAGAAAGTGTACAGAGCTGGAGTATAATCCAAGAGAAGCAATTCTGTTACCTGTCCATAGTATGGTGATTATGGAATTTGAAAGCTGTTTGACAATAACGTATTGGTCTCAACATCCTTCAGTGTAATCAAAGCTGTCTGTTTTCACATACCCTTCTAATCTTTCTATCTACTAGGATCTGCCAACATCTCTGTTGAGTGGACAGAGGCATTAAAGCTAAGGGGCTACTAATCTCTTTCTTTTGGATTCAGACAGAATGAGTCTCAGAAAATAGGAAACTTGTGGATGATTAGACAGTAAAGTAGTGCAGGGAATGACTTGGGAACTGTATCTCCTGTTAGTCCCCAAAGAGAGATGCTCGCCTCCAATTCAACAGTAAAGAGCAACATTGTCATTATAGTATTTTAAAATATGAATTTAGTGTAAAATAAATTACATGTTAAATTACACTTAAGAAAATTTTGGAGACATAAAGATACAATTATCTATTTTTCTTTTTATGACATATGTCAAGGTTGGTAGAAGGCTGAGTTCATTATTCTTATTAAAAAAACAATGGGAGAGTTACAGTTGAAGGGATCCAGCATACAGTGCCATCCAAAGCTTTCCCCAAACTTGAGAAGGAACTTCATGTGATATTTCTGCATGTTGCAATCCGCGTCCCACCCGAGTCGAAACCAGAAGCTGAAGGGAGGGTTCTAGTCACCTAGTGATTCCTTTGTGTGCATTCCCTTTACCTCATTCGCAAGCTTCACTTCTGTTCTTTTCCACTCTATTGTCCTGAGAAGCAGGCTGGGCTTAGGAAAGTCTTTGCACACAGATCTCACAGCATGTGAGAAGTTGTTTCGGGGACTTTATCACCTCGAGCTTCTTCCAGCTCTTTCAGGGTTGAAAATTGGAGAGAAACAATTCAGAAGTAAGTGACAACATGGGAATCCAAGAGCAAGGATATTCAGGGTACCTGCTGCTTGGTTTGATGTTCAAACACTCATCACTGACCCAAGGTGCCAACCGGAGCTGGCTCTCCTGTTGAGGAAGGCCTTGTTTTGTTAGGGTGACAATGGGCGCTGAGTCCACATCCTAGACCATAAGTCTTTTGCCTCTGGGAACTGAGTCAATCATCCTAGACAAAGCCTCTGAAGATTCTCTGAAGATTTTATGAGTTGCTGTTACTTGAGAGACTGTGGAGTGTCAGATTTTGCATTTGGTTGGAAAACTCTGGGGTTCTCTGTGGGGAACAAGGTTAGAATCATGGGGGTACTGAGAGACATGAGGAGAGGGTGGAGGGGAACAGTTTACCTCACTGAAGGCTTCTTTGGTAATTCCGAAAGTGTCCTTCAAGGTCCTTTGGCCTGGTCTCTTGGAATTTAGGATTTAGGCCAAGATTTAGAATGTCAAAGATAAAATCAAGGCTGCAGTTTGGAAGATTATAGGGTCCGAGGTTGGCTAAAACTCTGTTCCAACCTCAAGGATAGATGTTGCAAAAGGCAGGGTGATCTTCAAAGCCTTTACCCACAGCAATTATCTTGTAAAAGAGCAGCAATAAATTCATGGCTGAGTTATTTGGGAGAAGATAGCAGAATGGGGCTCTGCGTGCTTTCAGCAGAAGGGTCCCATGACTGAGGGCTTGATCCCTTGGGGAAACAGTGTGGGTCACAAGATCACAAAGAACAATAGTCCTGGGACTAGACAGAGGAAACCTCAGGACAAGCAAAACAGGAGAGGTAACTCACGGGAGAAGGACTGAATAAGTAACAGGTCTGCCCTCAGAGTAGTAACAGTGAAGGAGTGTTCCAGCATAGGGGGCTTTGAGAAACAGAATGTCACATTTGTTTGGGAATGAGGATACAGAGGTATCTGTTAAGTCAGCGGTTTCAGGCAGCACAGAAGCAGTTCTGGTTGAATCTCTGGGCCCTCATGTTAAAGGCACAGGACCCTCTCAGGCCATGATGCTCATTCGTCTGTTTTATAAGACGGTAATTTCTCCCTTTCACCCCAGTGACCCTCAACCACGCCCATTGTCTTGTACTCCTTCTCTCTCACGTCACTTCCTTTCTTGTCCTGTGACCATGCGCTGCCTCGGGGAGTGTGCTAGCCGGGTGTTTCTGAACTCTCTCTCTGCACTGGTGCAAGGAACTCACTGATTCATGCTTGCATTCTGCCCTAGGGGCTTGCATATCACAACTCTGGGACACGCTCAGCCCAGAGCCCTGGAACACACTCTCAGAAGCATCTTGGCAGTCTTTACTTAACTTTCTGTTAATTTCTCCTTCCCTCTGTGGTGTCAGCAATTAAGATTGCTGTTCTCCGTAATCAACATTCATGAAGAATAAATAATGTATAAAATAATTTTTTATAGTTTCCCGTGTTGGATAATGACCAACAACACAGCAACCTTGCTTTGTAGCATTTTGTATTGCGACTATGCCCATTTTCAGAATCTAATCCAGTGGGTGTTTTCTGTCACTTAGAATCCAATCACTATTTTAATATCATTTTGTCTATGGGAAAAATATGTTCTGAGCTCCAAAGGAATATCTCCCAAGTAGAGCGTTGATGCCCGGGTATGTTGTTAACTGTTTGCTTCCTATAGGTATTAGAGACACTGATAGCGTGTTTAGGATGCTTAGGGGATTTCCTGATTCAGTTAAGCAATGAGAGAGTTTTATTGTGTGTGTTTGGAACAACATGATGGTTTCCTTACAACAACAACAACAACAACAACAACGATGATGATGTTGGCAATACATTGCAGCCATTTGCCTAGTGCTCTGTGACACTCAGCACACTGTGTGAGTAGCTAAAGTTCACCAGTGTTTCCATACTTTTCGTCGTTTTCAAAAGAAAATATTATTATCCTCCATTTTGCAAGTGAGAAAAAGAGCAAAAGACTTCATAGAAAACCACACAGCTAGCAGCTTGTTCTTACCTCAGTTGCCTGGCTACTGATCACTGTGAAAAGAAGAAAATGTCTCTTGCCAAAAGTGGTTTATAGTGAAGGTGTTGGCAAATACCTTCTTTGTACATAGACGCTTTATGTACACTTTGTGTAACTCACTGATTAAATATTTGAAATGTCATAGTCATATACAGCATCTCACTTCGCCTGGCAACATCACAACTCTACCAGGAAGTAGAAGCTACAAGATAAGCAAACAAGTTGCCAAGCTACCAACTAAACAAAAACACTCATCTGGCTCCATCTCAACACCTTACGAAATGTTCTCCCGCATGTCACAGCATTTGATGCTCATGATACAGCGTGACGTAAGAGTTTAGTTGTAGATCTCAAAAACTGACTCTCTCCTCATGTCCTTGACGCCACATGGACCAGCAAATGGAGGCAACAGTGCACCTGCTGTTCATCATGAGGTGAAGTTGGTCAATTCTCACAAACACAAGCCACTGGGAAAGGTGTCCTCAGTGACACCGTCTGGCCTCTATTTGCTCAGGATAGGGTGTGCAAACAGATAGAAGTTACACACATGGTTTCTCTTCTTTTCATCACAGGTTGAGGAGTTAGGAATCCCAAATGCTCCAAAACCTAAAACTAACAGCCAACATGATGCCGTTCCATTCCCGATGTCACACAGTGGCATGCAGGTCAAACCACAATGTACAAAATGACCTTCAGACTATGAACAAGGTACAAGTGAAGTTTGTTTTTAGATCTGATGTTCACCCCCAGGGTGTCCTATAATGCATCCACTAATATTCCACCAGTGTATCTGTATCACTTGCTACTCCCTAGACTACATTTCCCAGTTGTTTAAGGATAGGTGGGATTATATAACTTGCTTTGCCAAACAGGCTTGGTATGGGCATGACTTGTGCTAGGTCACTGATAAGATTCAGTACACTTCTTTTCTGCTGCTACAGACGGCATGAAGAGGCCCCATCTTCCAAAAGCCACAGCTTTGAGATAAAGGCAGCTTGGGTTCCAAACCTATATTTGGAAAGGGGTAACCTTGTATGTCAGATAGTTTTAAATGAACAAATATGTATTATTTGTACATACACATTTTTGTGTTAATTCACTGATGTTCAGAATATATTTTTATAACAGCAAGAAGCTTTAAACTATATATCTAAGTGCTGTCTTAAGTACTGGAAATTAATTGAAAAACTGTAGCTTTTCTGTCTCAGCTCTCAAGACATTCACAGTCAAGGTTGAAGATGGGAATCAGTATTTCATCTCAGTTTACTGACATGATTTAGAGATTAATATGAGTTCTTTCCTAAGGGAAACTACTGGGAATATGGGGGAAATCTCCACTGCTTCTCCAAAGGGACCTTAGGTGATGGCCGCTATCACTTGTACAAGTTCCAGTAGTTACTGAGCTGTAAAATCAGGACATCAGTATCTACCTCAGGGTTCTCATAAGAGCAGAAGGATTTAGTAAAATGCGGAATTACAGACTGGTTCCCAGTAAAAGCTTTGGGAGGTTGCATTCTGGGAGATACAGAAGAACACGAAAACCCCCTTTCCTTTTGATCTGTTCCCTGAGTTCTCAATTCCACTCAACTATTGACTTTCTATAGGCCGATACCACCCTGTCTTGGTTCCTGTTCTTTTCAGTTCTTCCCAGATTGATCTGTAGATTCATTTGGGAGCTGGGTGCAATCCAAACAAGCCGGTCTTGTCACTGTGTGGCCAATGTTCCATGTACTAAGCACATCTAAGGACAAGGACCTTATGGGTTATCAGAACCCTTTTAGGTGAACATATTTTGATTGGTTTTTCCCTAGGGTACATACACATTCCACCATTTCCAAGTTTACATTAACCAGACTGAACCTTTTCTGCCCACAGACTCTTTGATGCTACAGCTTCCTCCGGTGAGGCCTGAAGGAACCCCTGCCACCTATCTCCATGTTCCGCTCACTGCCAAGATCTCACTATGCCTCCCGCAAGTGCCAACCCTAGGTGGAATCTCACCTGCTATGCTGTCCTCTACCCAGGTTCCAAGCACATAGATGGTAAACCAAGACAAACCTGATTCTAAGGTCTTCCAATAGCCAGGGATAGCGGTATGGAGAGGTAGCCATGCAGGGCCTGGTATGGTGGCTCACTGCCCAGTGCAGGGGTAAAGGATATTCAAGGATAAATATTAACCTTTCGGTGAAACAGTTATCAGGGAAGTACTAAATAACTAGTCCAGATCAAAGTTGACTTTGACATGATCTCGAGTGGTTTTGTAATGTTTGCTCCCCAAACTAGTTGTTTACAAGTGTTACAAGGATCCTGAAATGTGTTGTAAGTTTAAACTTTGAGATAAAGTTTGCTTGTTTGTTTTCAAGCACCTGTTCACAGAGATGGTTAGTGAAAAGACGGGGGTGATTGCAGGGAGAGGCTTTAAAAAAAAAACAAAACCCTGCCCTGCAGAAAGGAGGCCTTTGCCTGGGAGGTGGTAGGCGAATAGGAGAGCAGATAATAGCTTCCTATGGGCAGGAAGGTAGTGAGGATCCAGGACAGGGCAACGTAAGAACAGTGTTGAGCTTTACATACTGAACCAGACAATCAAATTAATGCAGGAGACAGGGCAGAATCATGTGTGAACAACATGACTCGGTGAAGCAGGATGACAGATTGGAAGAGGAAATGAAATTATATTCAGAAAAGAAAGGCTGATTCCCTCAGAACAGTCCTGTGGCGGGTCCTTCAAGATTTATTGATTTATTAACTTATCGATTGCCCAGGTCCTCCCTCTCTTCTTCTACCCCAGTTGTTATGAGTTGTTTTTGTATCACGGGAGCATGTACCATTTTAAGTGGTTACAATATACCAGACACATTCTATGAAATGTTTTATTTGATTGCCTCACCGGGTACATGGTTGTTTTCCCCATTCCACAGAACAGTAGAGGAGGTTAATTAACCTGCTCATAACCGTCTACCAGGGTTGGGATTAATTTTCACCATCAGCTTGATGGGATTTAGGGTCACCTGGGTGATGCCCTTCTGGGTGTCTATGTATATGGGTGCTTCCACAGAAGCCTAAGTGAGATGAATGGATCTGGCCAGAAGGCTGGAGATCGGTGACCCCAGACTCAGTCAAACAGTGGCTGACTGTTTGACTGAGTGGCTCCCGCCTGCAATGTAGGTAATCCAACGGCCTAGGCAGGTAGGTTGTCAGACGTTCAGGGCCAGTCTGGACGGCATAGTGAGGTCAAGGTTTGTATAACAACAGTGTAAAGCCCTGTTCAAGCAGAAGAAAGCGGAACAGAACAGAACCAAACCAAATGAGGGAGAGAGAGAGAGAGAGAGAGAGAGAGAGAGAGAGAGGACACCAGCATTCACCATTTTGTTTCCTGACTGTGGATACAGCGTGACCAGCCACCTTCTGCTGCCACCGTAATGGAATGGAACCCCCTTTAGAGAGTGATCCCAAACAAAGCGTCCTCTCCGTACATTGTTTCTGTCCGATATTTTTATCATAACAATGGGGAAAAAAAGTGTCAAACCCAAACACTAGTAAGCAAAATTAGGTGCTAAACCTACCTTGCTCCCACACACAGCCATAGCAAAGCTTCAAGATCTTCTGATGGTCATGGCGGTGAGACCTGACCCTCTTCTGCCTCTGCAGTGTGAGAGAAAAAGAAACATTTCCTGCTGGCTTTCCCAAACTCTCCCTACTTTACCTGCTTTCCCCTTTATGGGCTTGGAGAGGAAATGATAACTTTTTGACCACTAGATGGCAATCCTATCTTTAAAATGCTTTCAAAGCAGCCTGCTGTTAATCTGGGAATTTCTTTTCCGCAGCAATTTCAGCCTTTTGTAAAGAGCTCTGGAGTATACCGGTGGTCAGCTCTGATATTACCCGGACTGTAGGCAGTATTTTGATTGACATCTCCCATTCCATCTTGGACCACAGTCTTCTGTTCCATAAAGCAGCTTATGGAAAATTTTTTGTTTTTTTTTTTTTTAAATAAAAAGGTTTATTTATCATGCAGAGTGGTTTGCCTGCAGGCATGCCTACATGCCAGAAGAGGGCACCAGATCTCATTCTAGATGACTGTGAGCCTCCATATATGTGGTTGCTGAGACTTGAACTTAGGACTTCTGGAAGAGCAGCCAGTGCTTTCAACCTCTGAGCCTTCTCCTCCAGCCTGGGAAGATAACTCTTCAGCTTCAATTTATATCACATGTTTAGTGACCTTTACACGTTACTTGAATTCTTTATGTCTCATTTCTTCATGACATTTTTTTTGCACTGTGATGAGAAGGGTCCTGGTTTGTTTTCTGTCTACTGTGGGGAGGGAAGTGTTCATTCTGGCTTACCAAGTCCTAATCCATAGCTGAGGGATGCTAAGGCAGAAACCTGGAGACAGGACCTGAAGGAGTAGCCATAGAGAAGCACTGCTTACTGGCTTGCTCCTTGTGGCTTGCTCGCCCTGATTTTTGAATGCAGCACAGAACCCTCTGTCCTCAGGGGATTGGGTCTTCCTACCTCAGTCCTTCATCAAGAAAATACCACACAGCCTTGGCTAGAGGTCAACCTGATGGAGATGTTTCCTCAACCGAGTCTCTCTTCTCAGATGACTCCAGCTTGTGTCAAGTAGACAAAAAATCTACCTGGTGTAAGAGGAAATGAGCGGATGTATGTAAGTACTGGTAGCAGAGAGAGAAGAGGGAGTTCTCATAGGAGACTCCCAAATTTGAACTATTTACCATCCTAGAACCTTTAGGAACAGGGCCATCCTTCTTCCGAGATGGAACATTTTATATCAGTAGCCACTGCCCTCACCTACGGGAATTAATCTTAGTGGCTAGCTATAAGGTCACAGATTTGGTGGGGGGCAGCTTGACAACACCTCTTAAGTTCTAGAGAATTGGTCCATGGCAAAACAAGCCAGTCTTGGATCCATCTGGGGTCTACAGACAGAGTCAATAGGATCTGAATGTGCTTAGGATGGAACTGAGAAGTGGTGTTTGTCTTTCTCAGGCAGCCGTCACTACCTGTTGAGCAATGTGTCTGTGGGGTTTGTGTGATGAGAAGGAGCTGCATCCTAAGCAGTTGTGACCCAGGCAGGAAACGGTTACCCATCATGAAATGCTGGAGTCCTGGGCAATTCAATAAATATGGATGAGGGACCGCCTGGTCCTCATGATCTTTCTGCTTCTGTTCTGTGGTGTGTCTCGCTTGAGATAGATTTGCAAGTCAGGATGAACCCTGGACTTGGTTGCTCATGCCTTAAGACCATGAGGCTTAGAGTGACACTTGATCTTTGAAGGAAATCAGTCATGGATAGGGCTAAGTCACATCAAAAGAAGCTTGCATAGTTCTGATCCCATTAGGGCTATGAACTTTCAACTGTGGCTATGCTTTTGGTAGGGACAGAGGCATGGCATGTGTTACAAGGACATATGGGGAGAAAGGCTAGAGAGAAACTGCTGGAGATCTTGGGAACAGACAATGACTATGTCTCCTTATCTTAGAAGTCAAAATTGTCCTCTAGCTGCTGAGTTCACTACATAGGCCAGATCAGTCTGGAAAGAAACGAAGCATCTGGACCTCGTATTGAGCCGTCCTCAAATCATAGAAAAAGCCATGTTCTGGGGACAGAACAGGAGATGAAAATTACAGTCCTGAGTGTGGGTATCCACAATATCTCACCAAAAATCCATTGATGTGAAAGCCATTGGCATCTTGGAGTGAGTTTGGGTTTATCAAGAGGTTTATGAGGATCCAGGATCAAACTCAACTAAATGCGAATCAAGTGGCAGGAGCCAATGCCTAGAGCAGGAAAGAAAGTTCTTTGGTCCAGAAGCAGCAGCTTACCCTGCCGCCTCCCCCCGCCCCCCCCCCACACCTTGTATTAGGAATCCTGTGCAGAGACAGCAGACTGCCTCACAGCTCAGCAATGAGAGGGTATATAAAGGGCCTGTCCTGTACGTGGTAGCAGTAACACTCCTTAAATGAGAGCTAGTACTGCTGGCAACTAGACAGACAGGCTGAGGTTCATTCACCTATGGATGCTGTGGCCCTTGCTGAACTTATGGACTTTGTACTTACTAAGAGGCAAACCTGTTTCAGTTACAAAATTGGCCACCCAGATGGCTTTTGGCTACTTTGCCTGCCAACAGGAGACTCAGTGGGCGGTGGCATTTTATCCTGAATTGACTTTTCTCTGTCGACAGAAGCAGACCACCAAGACATGGGAGAAGTTATTTCTTGATGCCTGACTGCACTCCTAATAACTTGGGTTGAATTAGTAGCCGCTCTGAAATTTGGTTCCAAAGTTTCTCTGGATTATGAGTCATGCCGGACCCTTCTCTTTGTGGGTAGGGCTCTGGGATCATAGAGACAGATCTGTGCTGGAGACGCAAGGAGGGGTCGGCATAAATCCGAAGCTAGAGCAAACAGAGATCTGGGAGATCAAGATTCAAAGAAATCTTGGTGCATGCCAGATGCCTTCAATTAAAGTTCTGGAAGATTGAAGGACATCTTTAAAGGAGTGGTTGGTTGGGGGCACATGTGGTTATGAAACCTGGGCGACTGAGAACAATCGTCACCTTGGCTGTGGACAAAGGTTTGGGGAATTGGGTAGTGTCTGTTTCCACACTGTAGACCTGCATCGAAATGACGGTGCCCCAGAGGACAGTGTTGTTTAATTTTTACAAGATAATTGTAAAATTTTATGGGTTAAGGAAGATGAGTTTGGGTCTCTTTCCACCAGGATGTTCGTGTCTCAGTATGGGGATGGGAGCCCCACGTGTGTATGATTAGAAAATTAGCACCTTGGGGAGCTTAGGAATGAAACATCTTGGGCCAATTCTGCTTATCAGAAGTGGGATTCTTCAGTTCAAGTTGTACTCCATATCCGCATTTCTGTAGATGCTGTCCTAGTTGCGCAAGGGGTGGTTTGTTCTATTCTGCACCCTGCCCCCACTGTGTTTATTTCACGTTGATGCTGCTGATGAAGTTCAAACTCATCTTGGAAGCACTGAAAGCAGACATCCTGTCTTTAATAGACACCCACAGTACAGTGGTTTTTCAGAATAATTATCCTGGATTCTCTAGGGCATTAAATCTAAATTTTCTGTGTCACTTGCATTAGGAAGGTTCATTTGACTAAGTGTGACATATTTAACCTGCTGTGAATTGCTCTGTAGAATAATTGCTGAAGGAGTCGAAGAAATGCTTTCATAGGTTATTGTTGGTGATCATAAAGACTATCACACCTTGTTTTTTTTATTCTTCTCTCATCCTGGCTACAACATCCCCTCCTTCCCCTCCTCCCAGTACTCCCTCAATTCCCCTTTTCCCCAGATCTATGACTCCTCTGTTTCCCTTTAGAAAAGAGTAAGTCTCCCAGAGGTATCAACAAACACGTTGTAACAACATGCAAAAAGGCTAGGCACAGAAAGACCCTCATATCTGCTGTGGGGTAATGGTCTTGTACCTTGTAAAGATTGTCACTTGTATTTCTTTAATAAAATGCTGATTGGCCAGTAGCCAGGCAGGAGGTATAGTCAGGGCAACCAGAACAAGAGAATTCTGGGAAGAGGAAAGGGTCACTCCACAGTCATCACCTAGACACAGAGGAAGCAAGATGAGAATGTCTCACTGATAAAAGGTACCAAGCCATGTGGCTAACATAGACAAGAATTATGGACTAATGTAAGTTAAGAATTAATAAGAAGCCTGAGCTAATAGGCCAACCAGTTTATAATTAGTGTAAACCTCTGTGTGTTTCTTTGGAACTAAACGGCTGTGGGATCTGGTGGGACAGAAACCTCTGTCAACACATATTCAGGCTGGACAAGGCAACTCAGTGTGAAGAAAAGGATCCCATGAGCACACAAAAGAGTCAGCAACAATCTCACTTGTCCTGTTAGGAGTCTAGCAAAACTCCCAGGTAAACATCTAACCACAGCATGTATGTAGAGAGCCTAGTGCAGACTCATGTAGGCTCCATGGTTGCCTCTTCATTCTCTGTGAGTCCCTATGAAGCCTGCTTAGTTGATTCTGTGGGCCACTACCACACTTTATCAATAAGAAAATTTCACTTTTCCAAAAAGGACATGACAGTGCCCTATTCAGGATTAAGTGATTTTGGAATTGTCACTATCTCTAGGCCCCTGAGGTCTGAGGAATGGAATGTCATAGGGGAAGTCTTTAGTCACTGGTCAGGAAGCAATCCTATGCTTACAAAGGGCACTGCTACCCCTTTACATGACTGCTAACATGCCTTAGATGGTTTTGTTGTTTTAAACAAGGCCTTGTGGGGAAATCTACAAGGAACGTCTTGAATCATTGAGTCATCCTTCAGTAAACTTTGCTTGATATAATATTGAAGTCCCTGCCTAGAGGCATGCTGGGTCACCACTCTCTGAACAGGCACTGTGCAAGAAGGGTGGAGTATGCCTGGGAATGTGCTCTCCTCGAAGTGTGATTACTCTGTGCCGTATGAACACGTGACTTTGTTTCCCAACCTTTGCTTCCTGTGCTGAGAGATACTGCTTTGGGAATTATCCTCGGCTCTGTCCTCATTCACTTCAGGTAGCACACCTTCATTCTTTCTATCGCCTGGCTGTGCCGAAGAGCTCCACACTTACCAAGAGGTGAGCTCATTGCATTAGGTTACAATATAATCAGTAATAATACCAACATTCATAGAACATTGATTGCTCTAGCAAATCTTCTAGGGGTTTAGCATATACTAAATTGTAGGGTAAAAGTCATTATCACCATTTCACATGTAAGGAGAGAGAGCACACAATAAAAACAAAGTCATACAGCCGGGTGGTAGTGGTGCACACATTTAATCCCAGCACTTGGGAGGCAGAGGCAGGCAGATCTTTGTGAGTTGGAGGCCAGCCTGGTCTACAAGAACTAGTTCCAGGACAGGCTCCAAAACTACAGAGAAACCCTGTCTTGAATGCTCCCCCTCCCAAAAAAAAGTCCTATAACTAATAAAGTTGAGGTTACAGATCCAGGTAATATGGCTCCAGGGTCTGCATTTAAATATTTTGTTTTTACTTTTAATACAGCAGAGAGTTGCCCATGGGAGACCACAACAGAGAAAGAGTGTTTCTGGGAAATCACAGCCTAAAAGGGCAGATGTTTGGGGTGATGCTTTCATATCAGCTGAATACTATTTTCCACTCCTACCACTGATCATTCACTCCTAGGCTGAGCTCAGGAGGTCTTTCTTCTCTACAAGGTCCAATGTCAACATACTCAGCAAAAGCTGCAGGTCTGTGGAATTGAGGGCCTTTGGAGAACCAGAGACGGTGGGTGAGACAATAAGGAACTCTAAGAGACAGGGTTTCTCTTCGTAGCCCTGGCTGTCCTGGAGCTCACTTTGTAGACCAGGCTGGCCTCGAACTCACAGAGATCTGCCTGCCTCTGTCTCTTGAGTGCTGGGATTAAAGGCGTGTGTCACCACCGCCCGACTGATAGTGTATATATGTGTTTAAGAAAGAGCTAGTGATTCACTGAGTAACTTTGGCCTCTATCTGCACCAAAGCATATTGATTTCATGTTTCTGTGCCTTGTATTTGTTCTTCTTGTTCCTCCTACCTGTTTCTGAGACTCAGTTGATGTGCCTCTTTACCGAAGAAGCTGTGGAAGAGGCTCTCCCAGTAACTTTATGTTCCATATTCCACATGGTCCATCTCCACTTTCCCAAACAGTGCCATCCACTGGAACCAAATGTTCAAACACATAAGCCTATTGATCCATTTGATAGTCAAAGCCCGGGTTGACTCTGTAAAGTGCCTGCTTCCAAGTGTACTTCTAACCCTTGACACTGCATCTAGAAGTTTTCCTCCCAAAAGTCTCCATGTATGCTCAGGACTTGTCTTAGTTAGGGTTTTCATTGCTGTGAATAGACACCATGACCATGGTAACTCTTATAAAGAAAATAAAAAAAACCATTTAACTGGGGTGGCTCATTTACAGTATCAGAGGTTCAGTTCATTATCATGGTGGGACATGGTGACGTGAAGGCACATGTGGCCATAGATACATCTTGGCTCGCAAGCAACAGGAAGTCAACTGACTGTCATTCTGAGGGAAGGCTGAGCAAAAGAGACCTCAAAGCCCACTCCCACAGTGACAGCTCCTTCCAACAAGGCCATACCTCCTAATAATGCCACTCCCTTTAGGGATCATTTTCTTCCAAACCACCACATTCCACTCCCTGGCCCCCAAAGACTTGTAGCCATATCATAATACAAAAATGCATTCAGTCCAACTTCCAAAGTCCCTGTAGTCTATCACAGTCTCAAAGTTGTTTCAAAGTCCAAAGTTCAAAGTCTCTTCTGAGGCACACATGAAAATCTCTTAACTGTAATCATCTTTAAAATCAAAATTTAAAAAATCAGATCACATTCTTCCAACATATAATGACACAGGATACACATTACCATTCCTAAACACAGGGAAGGGAACATAGTGAGGAAATACTGGACCAAAGTGAAAAGTTTCTGCACCTGAATAAGCCTCTCCACCAACACAATAATCCAAATCAGACCAAATCAAAGTGGATTAGAAAAAGCCCAGGTTTAATGGATACCACACTCACAGATTGTTTTCCAGTCCCCTAGAGAGGAGATGGGAAAGGAAGACCAGAAAACCACAAGTCTGTTCTCTGGGGGGCAGTTTCAATACCCTGCGGGAGTGGTCTCAAGCATCTCCGAGGGAGGGGTCATCATTTGGCAGGCTTTCTCAGAACTGGAGTCTTGACTGAGGCAACTCCAGGGGAGAGAGCTTGTGTTGGAGATGCCACTCAAACATTCAAGACTCTTTGAATATATGGAAGCCAGGGTCTGGGGTAAAGGTTCCAACCAAACATTCCAGACTCTTTGGATATGTGGATGCTAGGGGCTGGGATGAAGCCTCCATCCAAACACAAAGCAAGACCAAAACCAACTGGGCAAACCCCAAAATCTGTTTCTCCATGTCTGATGTTGAAACACTCTTCAGATCTCCAACTCCTTTCAGCTTTGTTGACTGCAACACACTTTTCTCTTGAGCTGGTTCCACTTCCTGTTAGCAGCTCTCCTCAGCAGGTGTCCCACAACTCTGGCATCTCTGACATCTTGGGTTCTCCAAGGCAATCCAGGCTTCCACTTCACAGCTTCATGCAATGGCCTCTCCACTAGGCCTCCATTCAGTAACACCCCTGACACATGCTTGGCCTCAGTTTATTCCTTAGCTTCTTTCTTCTATCCTTAACTCTAAAGCCAGAACCACATAGCCAAAGCTGTCCAGTTCTGATGCTTGATTGGACTGGAATACAGCCCTCTCATTCAATTACATCTTCATCAGCTTTCTGTTTTGTAGACAGTTTCCTTTACTGCCTAAACTTGGCTGTCCTGAAACAAGCTCTGTAGACCAGGCTGGCCTCAGACTCAGAGATCCACCAGCCTCTGCCTTCCCAGTTCTGGGATTTAAGTTGGGCTCTACTAAGCTTTTCTTTAGTTTCTTTCCCCAAGTTTGGAAATTTAGCTGGGTGTGACCTTGCCCTGAGGTCACCACTCCCTTCATTCCAGTTCTTCTTAAAAGGAATTTAGTTCTATTCTACTTCCTGGTGCTCTTTTTTTTTCCCCAAAATTTATTAAAATACAAAAGTCTCCATTTCTGTCCCTCCTCCCAACCCCCTCCCACTCCCCCTACTCCCTCCCCCCCTCCCTCTCCATCCCCAAGAGCAGTCAGGGTCTCCTGCCCTGTGGGTAGTTCAAGCTCCTCCCCCCTCCCTCCAGGTCCAGGACTGGATCCCAGAAATCCAGTATATGCAGAGGAAACAAGTCCCAGTGTCATTGTCAATGGCTTTTCAGAAAGACTCCGAGCCAGTCACATTCAGAGAATCCAGCCTCATTCAGAGAATCTGGCTGGAGCACGTGCTCTCTCAGTCCCAGTCAACTGGCCTTGGTGAACTCTCTTTAGATCAGTCCCCTTGTATCAGTGGGTGATCGCACCTCTCGCGGTCCTGATTTCCTTTTTCATGTTCTTCCTCCTTCTGCTCCTCATTTGGACCTTAGGGGACTCCGTCCGGTGCTCCAGTGTGGGTCTCCATCTGTATCGCCATCCATCTTCGGATGAAGGTTCCCTCTGATCTTGCCTTCCTTGCTCACGTTCTCTTTCCTTCTGCTTCTCGTTTGGACCTAGGGAGTTAAGTCCAGTGTTCCAATGTGGGTCTCCATCTCCATCTCCATCCATCGCCAGATGAAGGATCTCTCTGGATAGAACTTCTCAGCACTGCAGCAGGGCTCTCCTGGTGCTCTTTTTCTCTTCAAAATTTACTCTTTATAAATTACCCTGCTCAGCTTGCTCCTTTCCATTATAAACCTGCTTTAGAATTACCACTAATATTCACACGACAGAGTCTATACTAGGCTGTTTTGAGATTTCTTCTGCCAATGAAATTAATTCAAACTCTTCGCTTTAGCCTCAGGGAGACTCGTCAGACAAGGGCAAAAGGCAGTCACTTTCTTCACCAAAATGTCACAAGAATGATCTCTAAGCAATATAGCAGAACTTTTCTTCCTGAAACCTCTTGAGTGAGCTCCTGACAGTTCATATAACCCCTGTCTTCTATGCTCCTACTTGTATGACTCATTAAGCAGTGTGGTATAGGAGGTCCTTCTGTATTTGTGTTGCTTTCATTGGTTAATAAAGAAACTGCTTTGGGCCTGCTGATAGGGCAGACTTAGGTAGATGGAGAAGACAGAACTGAATTCTGGGAGGAAGAAAGCAGATTCAGAGCGCCGCCACGGAGTTGCCTGGTTAGACATACTGAATCTTTCCCGGTAAGCCACAACCTCATGGTGATATACAGATTATTAGAAATGGGTTAAATCAAGATGTGAGAGTTAGCCAATAAGAGGCTAGAGATAATGGGCCAGGCAGTGATTTAATTAATACAATTTCTGTGTGATTATTTTGCGTGTAAGCTAGCCAGGTGGCAAGGACAAACAAAGGGCCCCAATTTCCTTCAACAGCAGTGTATAGGGCCCTGTCTTCCCTGCTCCTCAAGGCCAAGCACAAAGATGCTAGAAATGTTTCCGCTACCAGCTTAGTTTCCTCTACTTGATTATGCCAGCCGGAGTGGGTTAGCACAGAGCCTTGTTTCTGTCTTTGGTATGGGAATTTCACTTGCTAAAGAGGATTCCTACAGGCACCTAACTCTTCTCTAAACTGTCTGTCACTAAACTCTTGCTAGTGCTCCCCTGCCTGCGGAGGAATTTCTCAATGGCGCCAAGCTGATAGTGCTGCTTCTTCACACCTGGCTGGGAGGGGGTTTGCGCTTCTGAGGAAGGGGTATTTAATCTGGCAAAATCTGAACAAAAGTTGACATTTGCCTTTGGGCAGATGACCCAGACCTCTATCTCTGTGTCCGTGCATCTGTGTTTAACCCCTAGAACCTTGGCCTGGGCTCGTGGCGAGGTACAGGAAAGCGCGTGTCCCGTATCGGGAGGAGGGAAGCGCAGATTCGGGTAGAACCTCCAACAGCAGTGCTTATAGCGTTCCACTGCTTTCCAAACCCAAAGTACCAAAGTCCAAATTCCTCTAAACAAGCACATGGTCAGGCCTGTCACAACAATACTCCACTCCTCTCACTTACTTCTGTCCCAGGATTTTCATTGCTGTGAAGAGACAAGAAAACATTTACTTGGGGTGGATTGCTTATAGTTTCAGAGGTTTAGTCCATTATCATCATGATGGGGAGCATGGTGGCATGCAGGCAGATGTGGTGGATACATTTTGGCTTGCAGACAACAGGAGGTCAACTAACTGTCACAATGAGGGAAGCTTGAGCAAAAGAGACCTCCAAGCCTGTCCCCACAGTGACATACTTCTTCCAACACAGCCATACCTCCTAGTAGTGCCTTTCTCTTTTAGGGGTCATTTTCTTTCAAACCACCACAAGGCTATTTTCTGAACTCAGAAGAGACATACTTCCTGGCTCCTCTATAAGAGGCTGCTGCCAGTAGCTCCATTTTATTCTATTTCCTATTTTCTCATTTTCAGTCTTAGAAAAGGTCTTTGCCAGCCAAGATGATCTTGCTTGTTTTTCTGAATTGATTTTAGGAACTCTGTCTAATAATCAAATGCAATGTGAAACTAGAAGGTCCCATGTACTCAATAAAGGGATGTCACCAGAGTGAGCCCTTCATTATCTCCATTTGTCCACGATATCTCTCTTAAGCCCTGGGCAACACTCCTTTCTGTTTGGTTGGAAGAGTCACCTCAGCTCCCTGACACCCCTTTATCCAAGGGGTCTAGTATGTTTGGTTGGAAGTGTCACCCCAGCTGCTGCTATTCATTTTGGAATGTTCGATGGAAGGTTTCATCTCAAGTCCCCTCTCCTGGTTGTTGCTTCAGTCCAAACTCCACCTCTGAGAAAGCCTGCCAACCAGTGACCCCTCCCCAGAGAGGGTCAAGACCACTCCCACAAGGTATTTAAACTGCCCCCCCCCAGAGAACAAACATGTGGTCTCTCTGGTTCTCCTTCCCCCCCTCTCCTTGGTTTCCCTGTGTTCCTCCCTGGATACCTGAAGGGCCACCCAGGAGTGTTGGCATCCATTAAACCTGGCCTTTTTCTAATTCGGTTTAATTTGGTCTGATTTGGATTATTGCATTGGCAGAGAGGCTTCTTGGGTCAGCAAACTTTACACTTTCTAACTTCTTTCTCTGGTCCTTACATAACTCCCCCTCCTCCCTAAATACTGAATGGGAAAGGTGAGACATCAGTCTGTCTCCTTCTGGGTTGGTGGCACTCCCAGTTAAACCTTGCATTCTTCCTTTAGCGTTTGTGTCTTAGGTTTGGATTTCTAAGGGATGAACTTTCAAACCTATGTTCAGTATCAATTTATTATGAGAGTCGGGGTAGGGAATTACTTCATTAATTAATAGTACTTTGATTATTTTTTATCTACAAGCTTCTTGAGCCACATCAGAATCAGTGATCGACCGCGTGTTTGTATAACACATCGAAGGTCACTCATTGCTCCTGGGCCCCCTTCTAGTGGTGTTCTCCCAGTGAAGACTGACTGCATGATTCACCATCACTGGTGGTCTGAAACATGAGAACAAGTAGAAGAAGAGGGGGAGGAAGAAGGCAGAGTTTGGTCTTCTGTTACCTGAATAAAACAGGTTTCACTGGAGAATAAATTATACATTTTCAGTGTATAATTTTGACATTTACGTTGCCTGAGAAAGCTTCCTGATCTCTTCCCAGCTATTTTCTAATTTTCACAGAGAATCACTGTTTGAATTTCTATTGCCAGAATAGATACCTATGCTATGACTTTAAATTGTTTAAATATGTATTTCATTACATATTTCCTTGTTTATTTTTATGTACATTCATTCAATACAATGCATTTGAGATTTTTCATGTGGTTAGCATGAGTGTGCTTTCAGTTTTAATATTGTCCTACTGTAAGATTGTGATTCAAATTTGTTTATTCTTGCAGCTGGTCTTGGGAATTTGAATGCTTTCCAGTTAGGATGGCCATTCAGAATAAAGTGTCTATGAACCCTTTGCCCAGCTTTTTGTAAACATGTTTTTGTTTCTCAAGGATAAATGAATGAAAGAGTGAGATTGCTGGGCAATTGGGTAGGTGGATTTTTAACTTTGTAAGAAAAGAAAATTAACCAAAGTTGTGTATATTCCCACTCTCAGAGGTCATCTGACTTCTTTTTAATAGCTCACAGTTACTAGTTATTAAGAACAGTGCACACAATGGTAAACCTACAAACTGATCTTTTTAAGGTATCCTCTTAGGATATCTTCCTCCGTTGGACACCTTTGACATGGCATGAATTCCTATTCCTGAGACCCACAGCCCACTGTGCAAAGTCTGAAATACTGTTCAGGGCAGAACGCATGTAGAAGGCAGTACAGCAGGATCAAATGCAGCCACCAGCTTCTCCGTGAGCTCCTTTGCAACAAGTCACCGTCTATCCCTGAGAGTAATCAGAGGATTTATTTGCACTCTGTTGGCTAATTGCTCCCATACTGAGCCAGATCTTAACAAAATACCCTTAGCGATATTGAGATTTCTGGTCTCTATTATGAAGCAGTTGATATATTGCCATGCTTATATCCTGTCAGCATAGTTTGATTTAATTTTCTTGTTAGTACAACTGATTTCTGAGAGTCCTTAGAACTAAATATGATGTAAATATCACAAGATATGAAGATATGATGTGAATGTTGAGCAGACGGGTACCTGGAGTGTGTAGAGATATGACATAAATGTTTGAAATAATGGACATGCAAATTACTCTAATTTGATTACTACACATTGTATGCATATATTAAAGCATCACAGTATACCTCATGAATATGTATGGTTATTACAGATCATTTAAAAAGGAAGATGCTGCACACCAGCCCAGCATCAGCTTTGCATCATTGAAATAGGACTGTGGCTTCTCAAAACGAAAGGGGTACCCAGAGTTCCTAACTGTAACCTTCTACCTTCTAGGGTAGGTGTGAGATTCAGGCATGCTGGCCACAGCCGTGCTCTGATCTGGGTTCTGTCCACATTCCATCAGGAGATCGACCAAATATGAGCTTAACTTTCCAGATCGGGGTTTCCATTTTCCTATGAAATGAAGAGAAAATGCCTGTCTTACAGAACTACTAAAGAATTACAGTTGGCATTGTTCTGTGACACCTTGCCACAGTAGCTGCCTGACCAACAACTGTGTAGGCCACCTATCTAGGATTTACAGGGACACCGCTGACCAGATGACAGATTTGCCTGGTTGATAATCAGCCTTGTGAACAGTTTCATGACTTTTCCTACTGATAAAGCTCACACACCAGCAACAACACTCCCTGGGCTGTGCTTCTCATTGCACGTGGACAGCCTCCCATTCCCCTGCTCCTAGTCATGTGGGGTCACGCACTTTTTATATTAAACAGAAAATAAACCAGTGCTAACTCCCATCTCACACTGAGTGGGAAGTTGTCATTGCCTCTTGTCCCCGTTCCCATGGATTATCAGAGGACCTTCATTGTTTTAGGCAACGACCTACATAAAAAAATCTATTTGTATCTTGCCTCCTGTATCTATTTTCTTTTCTCCATTCTATGTCCATCTGTATGTAAGATATATATGTATATATATATATATATTTAATATATATTTAAAATGTATTTAAAATTATTTCCTTCAATTTCCAGTCATATACAAATAACTGAGTCAGGCCTGGAAAAAAATGGTTCAGGGGTTGAGAGTGTTCCTGCAGAGGACCAGAATTTAGTTTCCAGCTCTCCCACTGCGATGCTCCCCACCATCTGTAACTCCTGTGGCATAGGCTCAGATACCCTCATCTAGCTTTCACAGGGACACACAGACACACAGACAGACACACACAGACATACACAGACACACACATGCAGCACAGATACACACACAACACACACTCACATACATACACATACAGACACACACACACACAAAGCTAGTTTGTATCATATCACTTCTCTTTTACTTTTCTGCCTTTCTTTCTTTATAATAGTTTTTTTTTAACGTTTGAAATAAAAGCTCTCCTCCGAATCAAATCTCCGACTCACCTGGCTCACCCCTGTCGCAGAGCGCCTGCTGTGGCCTCCCCTGCTCTCTCTCATCTCCAGCAGATGATGCAGACTTCTCCCCCACCCTCTCTCATCATCACTCACGTCAGTATCCCTGCCTCCATCCCAGCAGACATCAGAGGTGGATAACGGGTCCCCTGGAACTGGAGTTGCAAGGGGTTGTGAACCAATAATGTGGATATGGATCAAACTCAGGTCCTCTGGTAGAGCAGAAAAAGCTCTTACCACTAAGCCATTCCTGCCACTGCTAACCTGAAGGGAACAAACCTGGGTCCTCGGAAATACCCCCAGCTACCGCTGGCAGGAGGAGGTAGCAGAGTTAAGAACATTTGTGTGAACTGCAGACAAGGAACATGCTCTGAGCTAGACTGGCTACAGATCAGAGAGAAAGGACGACGCAAACAGGCAGAATCTGCTGATAAATCTCCCTGTGAGGGACTGAAAGCAAAACCTATCGCTAAGGTCTCAAGGAAGCTTTAGTTGGAAAGGGGGATGATCTAGGCTTAGTACTTGTAACTTTGGGGAGGATTTGTATTGAAAGAAGAATAAGAACTTTGTGGAATGTCCTCCTGGGCTTCTAGGTTGGAAATTTTCACCCGTGCTGAGGTAGAGAGAGTTTTCCGAAGTGTTGGTCTTCAACTCTCAGCTCTGTTTATCTCATTCTCTTCCATCTTCTGACCTTTTTCTAGATGTATAAAATCCCTTCATTTTAGTCTTTCATCAAGGACATTGCTGTGCATGGAAACAGGTTCAGGAAGGAGAAACATAGGCCTCTGCTCAGCAGGGTGGAAATCTCGGTGACCTCTAAGAAGTGAAATAGACGAGCTGGGTATAGATGGAGCTAATGCTTCATTTCTCTCTCTCTCTCCCCCCTCTCTCTGCTGGTTATTCAACATGTAAACTCTCCAAACAAACTGCATTAATATGCCTTTTGAGAGAAACTCTAAAGGGTCAAAATGCCATGATTTTATTTTTTTATTCTTTTTTATTGATATTTATTGAGCTCTACATTTTTCTCTGCTCCACCTATGAGTGAATACATGTGATAATTGTCTTTCTGTGTCTGGGTTATCTCACTCAAAATAATGTTTTCTAGCTCTATCCATTTTCCTGCAAAATTCAAGATGTCGTTATTTTTTTCTGCTGTGTAGTACTCGATTGTGTAAATGTACCACATTTTTCTTATCTATTCTTCAGTCGAGGGGCATTTAGGTTGTTTCCAGGTTCTGGCTATGACAAACAAAGCTGCTATGAACATAGTTGAGCACGTGTCCTTGTGGCACAATTGAGCATCCTTTGAATATATACCCAAAAGTGGTATTATTGCGTCTTGAGGAAAGTTGTTTCCTAATTTTCTGAGAAATCACCACAGTGACATCCAAAGGGGCTGTACCAGCTTGTATTCCCACCACCAATGCAGAAGTGTTCTTTTTTCCCCACAACTTCTCCAGCCTAAGTTGTCATCAGTGTTTTTGATCTTGGCCATTTTTACAGATGTAAGATGGAATCTCAGAGTTGTTTTGATTGCATTTCTCTGATGACTAAGGATGTTGAACATTTTCTTAAGTGTCCTTCAGCCATTTTAGATTCCTCTGTTGAGAGTTCTCTGTTTAGGTCTGTTCTCCATTTTTTTTTTATTGGATTATGTGATCTTTTGGTGTCCAATTTCTTGAGTTCTTTGTATATTTTGGAGATCAGACCTCTATCTGATGAGGGGTTAGTGAAGATCTTCTGAGGTCTTTGATCCATTTGGACTTGAGTTTTGTACATGGTGATAGATATGGGTCTATTTTCATTCTTCTACATGTTGATATCCAGTTATGCCAGCACCAGTTGTTAAATAAATGCTTTTTTTTCCATTTGATATATTTTGCTTCTTTATCAAAGATCAGGTGTTCAAAGATGTGTAGATTGATATCTGGGTCTTCTATTCGGTTCTATTGATCCTCCTGTCTGTTCTTATGCCAATACCAGGCAGTTTTCAGTACTGTAGCTCTGTAGTAGAGATTGAAGTCAGGGATTGTGATGCCTCCAGAAGTTCTTTTACTGTACAGGATTGTTTTTATGAAAGCTCTGAAACACGAGATTGCCTGGGGCAACAGTCAGGCCGAAGAACCAGTCAGGCCGAAGAACCAACATTCAGATTGAATGGAGTTCAGTGGGCCTTGCCTGTGATCCTCACATCACAGGCCGATCTGGGTGAGTCAAGATGTGTTCCACAAACAAACAAACAAACAAACTCATGAAAGTCCAAGGCCATTTGGATTAAACACCAGCAGAAGCACAAAGTCTCTAAAGGAGGAGAGAAGTTCCTTGTATTGACACACACAACAATAAAAGAGTTCAAAAGGAATGCAGGCCAGGGAAGCAGGTGGGTTCATTGCAGCTCTTCCTCCAAACTTCCTTCTGCACTCACTGCTTTGTCCCAGCCCCAGCTCCAGCAGGAACTTCCTGGGAACCTGAGCTCACTCTAGCCAGGCAAGCAGATAGGCTAACTGAAGATCTTTATCACTCTTTCCTCTCCTCCAAACACTACCCGCTCTCATCTAATCCCATTTCTACAGGAGACCGACCACCTACCTGTTCAGCCTGCCCTCACTCACTCCTATTTCTAAGGGACTAAGCAGATCTTGTTGGAACACCCTGTTTTTATTCCTCTTGTGATTCCCTTCAGCTTCCCTTCTAGCCCTTTTCCCAGCCCTAAGTATCAGCTCCCAATATCTAAAAATACACAGTACTCAGTACGCTTAGTGGCCACACCAAGCAGGTTCCTCGAAGTACCCCCTTCCAGGCAACACAATACTCTTTAAGGATCCTGAGGGAGCAATAGAAATCAAAGGATAGAATACCAGCCAACCAAAGACAAGAACAGATGTCTGTCGTGATATTTTATTTGTATTAAAACAAAACAAAACAAAACAAAAAAAAACAAAAAAGACTTGCCTGAAGATCAGAGTGCAAAGCTAGGCCACTAGAGGTCACGGAGTGGTGGTACACACCTTCAATCCCAGGATTTAGAAGGTAGCAGCAGATGGATCTCTGTGAGTTCAAGGCTACCCCGGGCTACACAAGATCGACTCAGAAATAGATCTAGGTGGTGATGGCTCAAGCCTTTCACCCCAGTGTTTGGGAATCATACACCTTTAATCCCAGCACTATGGAGGTGGAGACGGGAGCAATATGGCTGGATGGCGAGAGGAATATAAAGGAAGAGACAGGATCTCTCTGGAGTGTGGAGTCTGAGGTCTGATGGAGCCACAGTGCAGTCTAGGCAGTCGGAGCGCTGGTAGAGGGAAAAGGTCTCTCTACTGGCTTACTGCTCTGCTTCTCTGAACTTCAGCTTTACCCCTCTATCTGACTCTGGGTTTTTATTGTTCCTGCTACAGATATCAGCACTTGGAATTACAATAATTCCCAAACTAGATGCCCAGATGCCAGTGTAAAAATTCAACAACAAGGTGATACGTCTCCACTGGAGGCCAGCAGCCCAGCCATAGCAGGCTCTGAGAACTGCAATATAGCTGAAGCACAAGACAAGGACCCTAAAAAATTAGCTGTGATTATAGAGATGCTTAAAGAAGAAATGAAGGCATCCCTTAAAGAAATGCAAGAAAACACAAACAGTGGAAGGAGATGAATAAAACAGTTCAGATCCTGAAAGTGATCATTGAATCAATAAAGGTTACCCAAACTGAGGGAACTTGGACAGGAAGTTCAGAGGCAAGCCCCACCTCCAGAATACAAGAATTGGAAGAGAGAATCTCAGGCATTGAAGACAAGATAGGTACTCTAATCAAACAAAATGTTAAATCTAAAAATCTCTAGGCTCAAAACACCCAGGAAATTCATGACACTATGAAAAGACCAAAATGGTTGAGCAACAGGACTAGAGGGAAAAGAAAAAATCAAGGTCAAGGGCACAGATAAACCAAATTGAACTGAAGACTTCGACATAGATCCACACACCTATGGACACCTGATTTTTGGAAAAGAAGTCAGGAATACACACTGGAACAAAACCCAGCATCTTCAACAAATGGTGCTGGTCAAACTGGATGGCTATGTGTAGAAGAATGCAAAGAGAGACAAAATTACCATCCTGGGCAAAGCTCTAGTCTAAGTGGATCAAAGACCTCAGCATAAAACTAGCAACACTGGACCTCATAGAAGAGAAAATGGGAAACAGCCTTGAACTCATCAGTACAGAAAAAGGCTCTCTGAAGAGAACACCATTAGCGCGGGCACTAAGATCAACAACCAGTACATGGGACCTCCTGAAACTGCAAAGCTTCTGGGCATCAAAGAACACCACCCACAGCACACAGTGGCATCCTACAGAGTGGGAAAAGGCTTTCACCAGCTGCACGCCTGGTAGAGAGATAGTATCTAACCCACACAAAGAACTGGAAGAAAATGGACATCAAGAAAACAAATAACCCAGTTACAGAAAGGATGGGGTATGGAACCAAATAAAAGGCGACACCAAAATGGCTGAGAAACACTTAAAGAAATGCTCAGCACCCTCAGTCGCCAGGGAAATGCCAGTCAAAACTTCTTTGAGATTTTCTTTTACACCAGTCAGAATGGCTAACTAAGATCAATAAAACAAATGACCGTGTTGGAACTGCAGACATCCCCAGGAAAGGGGAGTAGAACAGATAATTATGGAAGGACAAGAGGGTGAGACAGATCAAATGGAGATGGGAAGGGACGAGAGGAACAAGGGAGGGGATAAAGGGAGGGGCTGCTAAAACCATTTGAGGGGTCATATGAAAACCTAGTACAGTAGAAGCTTCTTAAACTATATACATATATGAAGGTGACCTAAATGAACTTGTAAAATAATGGGGGGACCCTAACTGGACATCTCTTATCCCCAAAAGAAACTTCAGTACCTGGAATGAGTTACACCTAATCTAGTTGTTGGCCGAAAGGGTCACAAGGGAACCCCTACACAAGCTACTGTTGCAAAAGCTACAGGTTGCTCTCCATAAACTGAAAGCAAGACCCTATTTCTAAAATAACACCTACAGAACTCATTGAACCTGGTGAAGTTGAGCTGGTGCCTGTCTAGAGCCTTCAACCCCACTGGCTAGGGCTCCTGGTACCAGAAGGTACTACGCATGCTACCAAAGGAGAAATGCAAACACCAAACCAGCTGCAAACCACACAATCTATAATACAATAGTTCAATGGGGCACAAAGTTTGTGGCAGTAACCACCCAGTATCTGATATGATTTAAGCTCCACTTAAATCACATGAAATGAAACCCGTAGCTGATGCTGCTTGGGTGACCGAGAACCTAAGCCTAGGTAG